>NC_143139.1:76143257-76446287 GCF_059928025.1 Delphinapterus leucas
TTGTTCCTTAGCCTTAAATAAGGGACTGGGGGTTTGATACTCTTTCTAAGCCAGTGATTCTCATTCTTTTTGTGTTTGTAGCCTACTTTCAAATAGCAGACTATGGAATAGCAATATTAAAAACTTTAAAAGACTCAAAACAACACTAAAAACGTTGGCAATCACTAAATACACTTCAGACTCCAATACAGCAGTGTCTCCCAGTGACTATAAAATCACCCACAGTTATGGTTCAGTCTTCAGCTGTACTTCACCACTTTATGATTTTTTGGGCCTTTGAACTGTTTACTGCCCTGACCTGCTTCTCTTATGGACACAGAGTCAGAGCTCTCACATGTTCTGGAAGCTCCGTGACTTTTCATTAGCCCAGGCTTGACATCGCACCCGTGCCTCTCAAAGCCTGTTTGTTCCAAGTCACGTGATCCACATATCTCAACGTTCCATCTGACACAAGAACTAAAGTGACTTAAGGACTCAGATATAACCCAAACTGGTTTCCCACATTGATCAGACTTAGGCTAAATATGGAGACTGCTCTGAGGGCCATGAGAGCTATGAAGTCCTATATTTCCATGAATTAAAACAAAAAAAGCAACATTTTGAGAAAAGAACTAGTTGAGGTGGAGTGCTTAATTAAGGCACTGAGTCCAGACAAGATGAAGAAAGAAATCCTCATGGGTGAGAAAGTGAGCTCAGAGGGCCCAGAGTGGCCTAAGGAACTTGCAGAGTTTGAGAGGCATTAAGCAGAAAGATGAGCGGAATGAATCACACAGAACGTGTGTAGCCAGACATAGAATCTCAGTTTCTCTCTGTTTCTAACAGTTATATATATATATATTTTTTAGAAGGTGGCATTTAAAGTTTTTGGTAATAGGAGGCAATTATTTTTAGGTTCTGTTAAAAGATAAACTGAGGCATATTAGAAATTTTAAGAGTTTTAAAATTTGAGCAATGTTTGAGCAAACATCAGGCAGCATCCAATCCAGCAGATGGGATCCTGGGAACACAGGTGTGTGGGGTGTCCCAGAGGGTCTCATCCTGGTCACTAGAAACTGTAGAGAAGGAAAAATAATTTTCCCTCTATCCTTTATGGTGAATGTCTGGCTGAGATTTTCTCTAAGGTGCCTCGTAAATGGATAGGCTTATCCAGTTAGTAGTTCTCAGCTGTGGCCACTGTAATTAAAGATTTTCCTGGGTAAGGTTAACCTGCTCATTCAGCCTTAAAACAAAATTGTATTCACCTGACGCCTCACGTGGGGCCAATCCAGCTAAGTCAGAACCCGTCCCACTCTGAACCCAATCCGGTTTTTCAGTCGGACCCACTCCAGCTCTGGCCACTTCCTAATGGAGTCTGGAAAAGAAATGCTCAAAGCCTGAAAGTTCCTCAGGCAGAAGCCACAGAGGCTCCACGAGGGACGGACCCAGCACCTCCTGAGGCGGGAGAGGCAGCGAGCTCAGGACTCAGCAGGTACCACGTCTGGTTGCTCATTGCTCCTGGGGCCGTCAGGGGTCTCCTTCGGTCCCCACTTCTTACTGTTACTAACAGAACTGTTAAAAGATAAACTGAGGCATAGTAAACATTTTAAGAGTTTATTTGAGCAAAAGTCAATTTGAATCGGGCAGCATCTAGTCTAGAAGACAGAAAGGAGCTCCAGGGAGCTGTTGAAAATGAAAGACTTGCAGGCAGAAGGGAGCAGGAAAGAGGAAAGTAAACTAGGCCAAGAAGCGGTGGGTTAATGCCGTTATTTTCCTTTGGGGGATAGCAGGGGCCTGTCAGGCAGATGACCCCACTAGTGCTGATCAGGTGGTTCCTGACTGACTGCTTTAAGGTTCCATTTCTGGGAGAATCGAAACTGTAATTAAGTCTCAGTTTGGTGACGGGGGACTTAGCATAAGCGATTCCATTTGGGGCCTGTTGTCTTGTTTTTAAGTTCTTAAATATGATTGTTTTGGGGGTACTGAGTTGTGTGTTCCATTGTATTCCTATAAATTATTTTTCATGTCTTCAAACGCCCTTTCCAGACATTGGCTGGTTGGTTTATGGTTCTGGGCACAGAAAATGATGATCAGTTTAGTGGCTGCTTCATACAGATTGCGTTTCGTTTGTCAGAACGGTGAGGACCAAAGCTTTTCAGAGCTAAGCAGGAGCTAGATCAAAGAAAATCCTTATTTCACATCTCATAGGGTGTGACTTATCTTTAAATAACAGAAAGTGGACATTTGGAATCAGGTTTTTGTCATAAAAATGCTTTCTTCTGGGAAAACAAGTTACCCAGCCACCAACTCACATTTGTGCCAAGAAATGGTGTGGGGTGTAGCAAAGACTGTGAGCTTTCTTTCCCTCTCTAGTGAGCCTCATGCATTGGTTCAATGATGATATTTTAGTGTCTCCTCTGTGCTAGATGTGTGTCAGGTGCTGGGGGTACATTGGTAAGTGAAAATGGCCCTCATGTAGCCCGGCTGGGAAGACGGGCAATTGTGTAAACGATTTCCTTAAACTGTCAGGAGTGTTACAACCAGGGACACAGACACGGAGTCGGGGACAGGAGGAGGGACACTTAACCTGGTCTGGGCAGCCAAGAAGACCTCCATAAACAAACACCTGGGGGCCAGGAGACGTGAATAAGTGAGGGATGGGCAGTGGAACAGCACGTAACAGGGAAAGGAGATGAGGTTCCCAGCAGGAAGTGAGCATGAGAAGTTCGGTCTGGGTGGAACAAAGCATGTCAGATGGCATTGCCAAGAAGGGACCGTGAGGGGGAAGCAGCAGACAGATCACAGAGGCTAACTCATCAGCCAGCTTAGAGTCTGTCCTGTGTTCCAGGAACCATGGGAACCACTGGAGGATGTTAGGTAGGAGACTAACTTGGTTGGATTCGTGTGTTTGAAGATTCCCAGGAGAGGACTGGCAAAGTTGTGTGTGTATTGGTAAATCCGAGAGTCTATGTGCAAAGCTGCTTTCTCTCTTTTTTATAGTGAATTATCACTTATGTAAGGAAAAATATATAGTGTGTGTAGGCATGGGTCATCTCTGGAAGGACACATAAAAGGCACAATGGTTGCTTCCTGGAGGGGAGCTGAGGCCTGAGAGACAGAAGTGGAAGGAGACTGACTTTCCATTGCATACCTTTTAACACTTTAAAAATGATGTGACTCTGTTATCCAATTAAAAAGTGGTTTTAAATCTGAGCATTGAAGAATTCCTTAAAGGGGATCAAGTCCAGTTCCCAAGGCAATGGAGGAATCCTTTCTTCATTTTCCCTGATAGACAGGCATCTGTGTCCAAACACTTTCTTTGACAGTTTCAGGGCTGAGAAGTCAAACGTCTAAAATTCATTCTGCATTGAGCTGAAGTCCATATTCCCTTCCCCCTCCTCCTCCCTCCTCCTCCCTCCTCCTCCCTCCTCCTCCCTCCTCCTCCCCTCCTCCCCCCTCCCCTCCCCTCCCCTCCCCTCCTCCCCCCTCCCCTCCCCTCCCCTTCCCTCCTCCCCCCTCCCCTCCCCTCCCCTCCCCTCCTCCCCCCTCCCCTCCCCTCCCCTCCCCTCCTCCCCCCCTCCCCTCCCCTCCCCTCCCCTCCTCCCCCCTCCCCTCCCCTCCCCTCCTCCCCCCTCCCCTCCCCTCCTCCCCCCCTCCCCTCCCCTCCTCCCCCCTCCCCTCCCCTCCTCCCCCCTCCCCTCCTCTCCCCTCCTCCCCCCTCCCCTCCTCTCCCCTCCTCCCCCCTCCCCTCCCCTCCCCTCCTCCCCCCTCCCCTCCCCTCCCCTCCTCCCCCCTCCCCTCCCCTCCCCTCCTCCCCCCTCCCCTCCCCTCCCCTCCTCCCCCCTCCCCTCCCCTCCCCTCCTCCCCCCTCCCCTCCCCTCCCCTCCTCCCCCCTCCCCTCCCCTCCTCCCCCCTCCCCTCCCCTCCCCTCCTCCCCCTCCCCTCCCCTCCTCCCCCTCCCCTCCCCTCCTCCCCCCTCCCCTCCCCTCCTCTCCCCTCCCCTCCCTCCTCCCCCTCCTCCCCCTTCTCCCTCCCCCTCCTCCCTCCCCCTCCACCTCCCTCCCCCTCCACCTCCCTCCCCCTCCACCTCCCTCCCCCTCCTCCCCTCCCCCTCCTCCTCCCTCCCCCTCCTCCCCTCCCCCTCCTCCTCCCTCCCCTCCCCATTGGCGCTAGCTCTTTCTCTGCAGTGCTGAGCCAGCCTTTTCCTCTCCCAGCCTTTAAATCATTTGCAGAAGGATATTGTGGTTTTCCCTAGTCAGAGGTAACAAGCAAAAAGCTGGCAGGTCAGGCAGGTGATGTAAATGAGCAAAGCAGGCCTTGCCAAGACCACGCGGGCAGTGCACCCTTCTACCTGGAGACAAGGACACAATGAGGGGTGGTGAGCCCTGTGGCAGGGAGACAGAGAGAGGTAGCAACTCTTCCTCTCCAAGGAAATACTGCCCTAGAAGGAAGAGGGCCAGATGTTGCCATATCTTCCCAGGGATGTCAGAAACTGAAAATTTATTTTAAACACCTCAATTTTAAAATGTTGGCAACTAAGTTTTTTTAAATGCTGAGCAGACCAAACAAAATACATGCATAGCTGGGTGTGGCCACTGGTTTACCATGTCTTCTGTCATCTTTCCTCTGGGTACCATGAGAATTTCTCATTTTGTTGTTGGATTTGCAGTGGGATGCTTGTGCCTGCATCATTGTCCAAATTGGCCTATTTATCAGTCTTTCTAGAGCATTAGAGGTAGGAGTCAGGCAGCTGGGTTACAGTTCTGGCCAAAGGCACTGTAGGACCTTGTGAAAACCACAAAAGCACATTTTCCTATGTTTGCGTTTCCTCACTTGTTAACAAAGAGAAGACCTGGATCCTAGTGGGGCTGCTTTACAGACTGTCTCAATGAGTTTCCCCTCTTTGCTGAGCTTCAGAAAGTTCTGGAGCTGGAAGTCTGAGATGGGGGTGCCTGTGTGGTTGGGTGAGGCCTCTTTGCAGGGTTGCAGACATCTCCTCCTGCCCTCAGCTGGTGGAAGGGCCAGGCTGCTTTCTCTTTTCATTATCCAGCCACGAGTTTGTTCGATTTCAGTTGGGGAATTGAAATAGGGCTCTTCATTTGGATAAAATCAGCGAGCAGAGGCTCCTGCTGACGACTAGGTACCGAGCTCCAATTCCCAAGATTTTGAGAGACTGTTAGGCAGTAGCAGGAGACTTATTACTAAACTGTGCTCAGGCACGTGGTTTGCCAAAGCTGCCTCCAGTGCACTGTCAGTCGGCTGCCTGCCTCCTAAGAAACCCCTTCAGGGGAGCCTTGCCCCTTCCTTTCACTGTCCCATATCTACCCCTCCAGTTCTGGAGAGTTCGTTCCCCAGCCCTAGGCCAGAGGCAGGCAATGTGGACGACATTGGTGATGCGGAACCCCAGCTCCCAGCTCCCCCTGCCTCTCTTATACCTGTCTTCTTTCCCATCTTATTCTGTTCTTGTCTCTCCAGGCACCCTCACCTGCCTCCCATCTGTAAATAGCATCAAGAGTCCCTGAAGACAACTCAGAGCATTTTTTTAGCTGCTTCTAGTTTCCCTTTTCCTCTCTCCTGCTAATCCCTGTTAGGGTTGGGTAAAAACTAGCAATTACAGCATTTATGTACCATCCCTGCCTGGTTGCCATATAGCACAGTAAGGATGACTATGCACATCTGTGATAGTGCATTTTACGTGTCCATTTGATGAATCGAGGGATACCCAGGCATCTGGTTAAAGGTTATTTCAGGGTGTGACTGTGAGGGTGTTTCCAGAAGAGATTAGCATTTGAATCAGTGGAATGAATAAAGTGGATTGCTGTCCCCAGTGTGTGCGCATTAGGCAATCCATTGAGGGCCTGAATAGAACAAAAGATGGAGGAAGGGAGGATTGCCTCCCTCTGCCTGACTTCTGAGCGGGACGTGGATCTTCTGCCCTCAGTACTCCTCGTTCACCAGCTCTCAGCATTCCAACTGCACCACCAGCTTCCCCAGTTCTCCAGCCTGCGGATGGCAGATGGTGGCACTTCTCGGCCTCCTTCTCAGCCAATTCCTTATAAAATATCATATATACTTGTGACATATGTATTAATCTGTATGATATTTTATATATGCATATACATATACATATATTTCT
Organism: Delphinapterus leucas; assembly: GCF_059928025.1. Taxonomy (NCBI): domain Eukaryota; kingdom Metazoa; phylum Chordata; class Mammalia; order Artiodactyla; family Monodontidae; genus Delphinapterus; species Delphinapterus leucas. The sequence goes on from NC_143139.1 coordinate 76,149,370, forward strand.
TTACATTTGTATACATTACATGTCATGAGATTTAGTACAAGGAGTTGACTATAGGATATATGGGATATGTATCTCCCATTGGTTCCATTTCTCTGGAGAGCCCTGACTAACACAACAGCATTAAGTGTGTTGGATTAATTTGGGCTTCACTTGGTTGGTCATGGTGCCATGTTGCCCATAGATGTTCAGTCTTTGCTGTCATTGCTCATGTAGACTGGCTGTTTTTATACAACTTTAAACAAAATGTAGGGCAAGGGTCACAGTCAGGTCGCAAAGTAGGAGCTAAGCTGCATCCCATCTCAAAAACTATGGGGTAGTAAAGATGACTGTTAGGTGTATATTAAAGTTATAACTTAGTGGGCTTCTGGGAGACATCCTGTTGAATGATAAATGAATGAATGAATGAGTGGGAATGGGGAGCTGCAATGCTAAGATTAATACTCATTAACAAAAACGGAGTGAGTAGTGCCCTGGGTTAGTGAGGAACTCCTCCTGGGAGAGGAAAGAATCCAAGTGCCTTCATTGGCACTGGTACCCTGGTTGATGGCTCAGGGAAGAGAGTTTTTGAATATGATACTGATGAGGCTGTACAATGAGCCCTTAGCTTCTGAGGTTCTTGTCCCAAGTTACCCTAAAGAAGGGATATAAAAATGGAAAGAGTAGGCTCCCATTTGGAAGTCTAAAAAGCATGATAATATCTTAGGAGCACACCCTCTTCTAAATTCCAGGGCTTTGGCAGGGCTAACAGTGATACAGCAGCAAAGGAAAATGACCAGATCATTTGAACTGTGGGGATAAGGTAACAGCAGAGGTCAAGAGGTGCAGGGGCAGTTGGAGTATAGCAGTAGCCACAGAGGAAGGCAGTAAGCCACACAGGGAATTCTGGAATAAGGGGAAGTGGCTTGGGGGGCTTGTAGTCTCAATTGTCTCATGGGGTTGAAGGTCGGGGTCACTCATATTATGGCTGTCACCAGTGCTTTCAGTCATTCATTTATTTTTAATTTATAAAAACTTGAGTATCTTACAAGTGTCAGGCACAGTGGATGTGTTAGCCTAGGCCAGGGGTCAGTGAATTTATTCTGTGAACGGCCAGCTGGCCAACTCTGCTGCTATGGCACAAAGGCAGCCATAGACAATAAGTAAACAAATGTTTGCCTGTTGAAAGTATTCCAGTAAAACTTTATTTATAGAAACAGGTGGTGGGCCAGATTTGGCCCATGGGTTACAGTTTGCTAACCCCTAGTTTAGAGAAACAGTGTGCTGGTTATTCTCCGATGCCTCTCCAGATCTAATCTATAGCCCTTTCCACCCTGCTCTCTATCCCAAGAGGCTGACTTCTGCAGACTCTGTCACCCAGACTCCTTGCCCTCTGGCTTCTGATTAGATTTGGCCAATGGGAGGCACTGGCAAGAGATCAGAAGTTGGGAGGGGAGAGAGGTGGAGGAATTTAGTCTCTCTACTTCCTGTCTTCCGGACTGTGCTTTGGCAATGGCTGTGTTCCTCTTCCTGTGGCCACAGCTCTGACGGGTAGTTCATACCTATGGCTACACCTCTCACCCAGGTGCAGTATCGGCTCTTCTCCTTGCCCTTCACCCCTAAAAGTGGTACTGGTTTCCCACTATTCCCAGCCCTGAGAGCTTCTCCATCCCTTGTTGGTTTCCATACCACTGCCCGCACCTCATGTGTGGGTCCCTTCATTAAACTTTCTTCAATTCTCCCTTCAAGTGTGCAATCTCTTCCCTGCTGGGCGGTGTCTGAATATGCCCTTGTTGTGGACATTCGCTGTTTCCAGGTGTAACAGTGTTGGTTCCAACCTCAGATCCAGGTTGAAACGTGATCTAGGCCAATAAGCACACTGAATCACCCAAGCCATAGTAATTGGTTCTGAAATGGTCTCATAAACCAAGTTGTCCCCACTGGAGGGAATAACAGTATTTATGGAGAAGCTACCAAGCAGTGCTGTCTATTCCACTGGAATTGAGCCTGGGAGCATATGAATTTGGAGCTTCCAGTAGCTATTTAGTGAAACCTGAAGACAAGGCCCAACACCAAAGATGGTAAAGTCCAGAGGTGACCTTGTTTGTGGCCCTGGAACTAAATCCACTCCTCAGTGTTTTTGTCAATGAGACAATAAAGTTCCTTATATTTTCCTAAGCCAGTTTGTGTTGAAGTTTCTGCCATTTGTGTCCTAGAGTTTAACTTAAAAAAACAAAACAAAACCTGGGACCACTTTACACAAATTTTGTTATACTCACTGAATTATCTACACAGAAAACCAGCCTTATTTCATCTTTGGATTAGATACACATTAACACGGTGTAGTGAAACATACTGGATTTCAGTAGTGACAGCAGCTAGGGAGATGGTTTGCCATCATCCCACTTCCAAAGGGAAATAACTGGAGCCCAGCTGCATCTTTGCAGAGATTGCCTCCCATGCCAGACAGACACACCTCCCAAGCCATAATCCCACCCACTTTGACACTTGACAATAGCAAAAAGAGAAAAGTCTTAATCTGAATGAACGGGGAGATTGGTGCTATTGTTGGCAAGACAACAAGTTGAAGCCTGGTGTTTATTAACTGTTGTAAACAAATTGTGAATTGGTGCCAGGAACCAAAATAGAGACAACTGGGCATAATAAACATTAATTCTCAAAGAGATCATCTAACAACCTAAAAGATCTTTTGTGGACTCCAAGGCATTAATTATATTAGACCTTGTTCTGTTCATTAATTCATTTAAGAATTTGCTGAGTAAATGTCAGCCTGATGCAGTACAGGCACGGCAAATAGTTCTCATTTCTTGTGCCAATTGTGGTTGTGGCTGCCCAGTGGGCTGTGTTGAGAAAGATTGTGAGGCCAAATCTGGGTTCAACAGGAATGAATATTATAGTTGATTAAATGTGTCTTTGGTGGAAGTGGAAGAAAGGGGTGTCCAAGGAGTTTGTCATCTCTGTGAGTTGAAAAGGGCCTTGTCTAGAGTAAGAAGGAGTAGATTTGGGGATAAGTCACTTCCAGTCTATGTGCCTTTATTTCTGCAAATTTGTAAAATCGGGGGGAATTGATCTAAATAACTTACAGTGTACCTCCTTGCTTCCCTTATTCACTTATACATTCTTTTTTAATTGAAGTATAGTTGATGTACAATATTATGTTAGTGTCAGGTGTACTACATAATGATTTGATATTTGCATGCATTATGAAATCACCACAATAAGTCTAGTAACCATCTGTCACCATACAAAGTTATTACAATATTATTGACCACATTCCTTATGCTGTATATTACATCCCCGTGACTTATTTATGATGTAAGTGGAGAGTTGTACCTCTTAATCCCCTTCACTTGTTTCATCCATCTGCTACCCCGCTCCTTTATGGCAACCCATTTGTTCTTTGTATCTATAAGTCTGTTTTCATTTTGGTTTGTGTGTTTGTTTTGTTTCTTAGATTCCACACGTAAGTGAGATTATGCAATATTTGTCTTTCTCTGTCTGACTTATTTCACTTAACACAGTGGTTGCAGCCTTTTTGGCACCAGAGACCAGTTTCGTGGAAGACAGTTTTTCCACAGATGGAGGTGGGGTGGGGTGGAGGGGATGCCTCAGGCAGTAATGCAAGTGATGGTTCAGGTGGTGATGCGAGCGATGGGGAGCGATGGGGGGCAGCAGATGAAGCTTCACTCGCTTGCCCGCCTCTCACCTCTTGCTGTGTGGCCTGGTTCCTAACAGGCCACAGACCGGTACCGGTCCGCGGCCCGGGGGTTGGGGACCCCTGACTTAGCATAATACCCTCTATATCCATCCATATTGTTGCAAATGGCAAGGTTTCATTATTTTTGTGGCTGAGTAATATTCCATTGATTGTACGATATCTTCTTTATCCATTTTTCTGTAGATGGACACTTAGGTTGTTTCCATATCTTGGCTATTGTAAATAATGCTGTAATGAACATTGGGGTGCATATATCTTTTTGAGTAAGTGTTTTTGTTTTCCTCAGGTAAATACCCAGAGGTGAAATTGCTGGATCCTATGGCAGTTCCATCTATAATTTTTTGAGGGCTCTCCATACTGTTTTCCACAGTGGCTGCACCAATTTACAATCCCCCCAACAGTGCACAGGGCTTCCCTTTTCTCCACGTCCTTGCCAACACTGATTATTTGTTGCCTTTTTGATGATGGCCATTCTGACAGGTGTGAGGTGGCATCTCATTGTGGTTTTGATTTGCAAATCCCTCATGATTAGTGATGTTGAGTGTCTTTTCATGCACCTGTTGGCCATCTGTATGTCTTCTTTGGAACATGTCTATTCAGGTCCTCTGCCAATTTTTCAATTGAGTTGTTTTTTTGATGTTGTTGGGTTGTACGAGTTCTTTGTACATTTTGGAAGCTATCCCCTTATGAGAGATACCGTTTGCAGATATCTTCTTCCATTCAGTAGACTGTCTTTTCGTTTTGTTGATAGTTTCCTTTGCTGTGCAGAAACTTGTATGGTCAATTAATCTATAACACAGGAGGCAAGGATATACAATGGGGGAAAAGACAGGCTCTTCAGTAAATGGTGTTGGGAAAACTTGACAGCTACATGTGAAAGAATCAAACTGGACTACTTTCTCACACCATATACAAAAATAAACTAAAAATGGCTTAAAGGCTTAAATATAAGACCTGAAACCATAAAACTCCTAGAAGAAGATATTTATCCATTCTTTTATTCATTGGCTTATGCTTAGCAGCTATGGTTGATATTTGTCCTTGTGTTTGGGGTGATATTCCATTTTATGAATGCAGTTCTCTCTAATGTAGAAGCCAGAAACTTACTTTCCCACCATCCTATGTAGTAAGAATGCAACCATGGAATCTAGGTCCACCAAATTCAGGCATATCTGTTCTGAATTTGTTTGGAATCTGGTGATGGTTAGAGGTAAGCTCTGCACAGAATCCATCTAGCAAGGATGAAGACAGAGACATCAGTTTGTTGAAGCTGCAGTCTCAGAGGGTCTGGAGGTAATGTCCAGCGCTTGGCTGTGAAGGGAGCTCCAGCTGGGGGCCCCCTGATAACTTCATTGGAGCAGCTCTGCAGTACAGGTGGAGACATCGTTCCTGGCTGCAATCCATCTGTGGGCCTCCTTTAGTGACCTTCAGCTGTTTAATTCTTTTTAAAATAAAATCTTTTTACGCTGAAATGAGCCAGAGTGTGTTTCTTAGTTCTCAAAAAGCTCAACAATTTATGATCAGGAGTGAATGCCTTCAAACAGACTTTTTTCTCCTTTAAAGGTGAAAATTTTAATTCTCTTTTATGAATTATAAAGAGTATGCTTAGCTAATACTTCACAGTGTATTTTGTTGTAATTATCAGCAAGATAATTGTTGCAGATGGATAAATATGAATCTTATGGGGAGGTGTTTCTCACTTTTATCTTCTTCATTACTCTAAGTGCACTAAAGAAAACGAAATTCCTTCAGTATTTATGGTTCACAGTTTTAAACTGTGAAAAGGACCCCTCTTCTAATTATTGTTAGTATGATTATCAGAGTTTGCAGGAGCGCTTGGTTAGGTTTCTATACTTCAATTATTTTCTTTAATTTTCTGTCTTTTTTTTTTCTGACTACATGTTAGAATCTCTTTCTTTTACTTTAACCTTTGCTTTCCACTGCTTTTTTTTTTACATCTTTATTGGAGTATAATTGCTTTGCAATGGTGTGTTAGTTTCTGCTGTATAACAAAGTGAATCAGCTATACATATACATATGTCCCCATATCTCCTCCCTCTTGCATCTCCCTCCCACCCTCCCTATCCCACCTCTCTAGGTGGTCACAAAGCACTGAGTTGATCTCTCTGTGCTATGCGGCTGCTTCCCACTAGCTACCTGTTTTACATTTGGTAGTGTATATATGTCCATGCCACTCTCTCATTTTGTCACAGCTTACCCTTCCCCCTCCCCATATCCTCAAGTCCATCCTCTAGTAGGTCTGTGTCTTTATTCCCGTCTTACCCCTAGGTTCTTCATGACATTTTCTTTTTCTTAGATTCCATATATATGTGTTAGCATACAGTATTTGTCTTTCTCTTTCTGACTTACTTCACTCTGTATGACAGACTCTAGGTCCATCCACCTCACTACAAACAACTCAATTTCGTTTCATTTTATGGCTGATTAATATGCCATTGTATATATGTGCCACATCTTCTTTATCCATTCATCCGATGATGGACACTTAGGTTGCTTCCATCTCCTGGCTATTGTAAATAGAGCTGCAATGAACATTGTGGTACATGACTCTTTTTGAATTATGGTTTTCTCAGGGTATATGCCCAGTAGTGGGATTGCTGGGTCATATGGTAGTTCTATTTGTAGTTTTTTAAGGAACCTCCATACTGTTCTCTATAATGGCTGTACCAATTCACATTCCCACCAGCAGTTCAAGAATGTTCCCTTTTCTCCACAACCTCGCCAGCATTTATTGTTTGTAGATTTTTTGATGATGGCCATTCTGACTGGTGTGGGATGATATTGTAGTTTTGATTTGCATTTCTCTAATGATTAATGATGTTGAGCATTCTTTCATGTGTTTGTTGGCAGTCTGTATATCTTCTTTGGAGAAATGTCTATTTAGGTCTTCTGCCCATTCTTGGATTGGGTTGTTTGTTTCTTTGTTATTGAGCTGCATGAGCTGCTTGTAAATTTTGGAAATTAATCCTTTGTCAGTTGCTTCATTTGCAAATATTTTCTCCCATTCTGAGGGTTGTCTTTTGGTCTTGTTTATGGTTTCCTTTGCTGTGCAAAAGCTTTGAAGTTTCATTAGGTCCCATTTGTTTATTTTTGTTTTTATTTCCATTTCTCTAGGAGGTGGGTCAAAAAGGATCTTGCTGTGATTTATGTCATAGAGTGTTCTGCCTGTGTTTTCCTCTAAGAGTTTGATAGTTTCTGGCCTTATTTTTAGGTCTTTAATCCATTTTGAGCTTATTTTTGTGTATGGTGTTAGGGAATGTTCTAATCTCATACTTTTACATGTACCTGTCCAGTTTTCCCAGCACTACTTATTGAAGAGGCTGTCCCTTCTCCACTGTACATTCCTGCCTCCTTTATCAAACATAAGGTGACCATATGTGTGTGGGTTTATCTCTGGGCTTTCTGTCCTGTTCCATTGATCTATATTTCTTTGTGCTGGTACCATACTGTCTTGATTACTGTAGCTTTGTAGTATAGTCTGAAGTCAGGGAGCCTGATTCCTCCAGCTCCATTTTTTTTCTCAAGATTGCTTTGACTCTTCGGGGTCTTTTGTGTTTCCATACAAATTGTGAAATTTTTTGTTCTAGTTCTGTGAAAAATGCCATTGGTAGTTTGATAGGGATTGCATTGAATCTGTAGATTTCTTTGAGTAGTAGAGTCATTTTCACAATGTTGATTCTTCCAATCCAAGAACATGGTATATCTCTCCATCTATTTGTATCATCTTTAATTTCTTTGATCAGTGTCTTATAATTTGCTGCATGCAGGTCTTTTGTCTCCTTAGGTTTAATCCTAGATATTTTATTCTTTTTGTTGCAGTGGTAAATGGGAGTGTTTTCTTGATTTCACTTTTAGATTTTTCATCATTAATGTATACGAATGCCTGAGATTGCTGTGCATTAATTTTGTATCCTGCTACTTTACCAAATTCATTGATTAGCTCTAGTAGTTTTCTGGTAGCATCTTTAGGATTCTCTATGTATAGTATCATGTCATCTGCTAACAGTGACAGCTTTACTTCTTTTGTTTGAGAAGGGTAGGTTTGAGAAGGATAGGTGTTAGCTCTTCTCTACCTCCATTTTGTTTAATTTTCTAATGATTAGAAGTAAATATCTCATGAGGGGGAATTGCCACAGCAAAGAAACTCACTTGACTATTTATCTTTATGAGAGTTTCTTTAGAAACTTTGAAACATACTCCCCAAACTCTGTGGGCAAGAAAGACCACATTGCTTCATTTTCTTTAATCAATTGAAATTTCACTTCAACTTCCAGCCTACAATACTGTTGAAAAACAGGTGTTTAGTAGTCATGTGTCAAAAGTAAGCTTAAGGTGCTCTCTATCTCCTTCATATTATCTATCAACAAACCATCCTCCCATTTGAAATAGATAATATTTTCTTGACTTTTTATGCTAAAGTGGTATTCACATGCAAATTGAAACTCTTTTTCTAGAACCTGATTGTTGCTCTTTTTGTGGGTGTGTGTGATGTCTGATCTTATTTGTTACTCTTAGAATATCTCATTTTTGACTGGACTCAGAAGGAGAAGCTCTCAGAGAGGACAGCCTCTGTCTCTTGGCATTCTGTTCCTGGCCTTTCTATTTGGCCTCCTTCATTCTCTTGGCCAAAAGGTTAGCATATTCTGAAGCCTCTTCCTTATTTTTCTTAGTACGCTGTTTCTTCAAAGCAATATGCCAAAGTTTGTGTTGCAGAACACGTGGAGTAACAAAACGCTGAATCTTGGGTGCTTTGGTCCTAGGTTTCTTACCTTCTTTGTTTAGGGGCTTTCTCAAAACACACTAGTGGACATCATTTTCTTTAGAGAGATTGAAAAGCTTGCGGATTCTGCTAGCTTTTTTGGGCCCCAGGCGACGAGGCACAGTAGTATCAGTGAGTCCAGGAATATCTTTCTCCCCTTTTTTTACAGTGACCAAACTGAGAATGCTCAGATTGGCATCCACAATGCAACACCATACAGATTTGTGCTTTCTTTCTCCAGTCCTCCTTGGTCTGTAACAGGAATGCCCCTTACTCAGTAGCAGGCGGACTTGGCCATGGGTCAGGACACCCTGCTTCATGGGGAAACCCTGTTTGTCATTCCCACCACTGATTTGGACCACATAACCCTTCCGTTCTTCACCTAGAACATCAGCAGCAACTTCTGTGGCCATACGCTTCTCATAAAAGGTACGAAGTTTTCGTTCATCGTCCACTTCAATGAGTTTCTGGCAGCCAGTGGCCAGGAAAGAGATGTTCAGCTTCATTCTGAAGCGGCCGACTGCCACCGAGGCGCCACGAAAAAGAGACCCCCTGATTGTTGCTCTTAAGCTCTACCAGTATGGGAATTTTGGAGCCTAAACATTAGAGGCTTCTTCCTCCTCTTGCCCTCCTAGCCCTTCCTCCCCTAGGGACTTAGATTCCTAGGGTCCTACAGCAGAGCAAAAACTTAATGGATACAGCTTCCAGTTCCAGCTATGATAGAAAATAGGTATCAGATTGGTTTCAGAAAAATAAGTATCAGATTGTTTCCCACATCTTTAGGACCTCCTATGCATAGTATCATGTCATCTAGTATCATAGTAACTAGTAACTAGTATCATAGTATCATGTCATCTGCAAACAGTGGCAGTTTTATTTCTTTTCCAATTTGTATTCCTTTTATTTCTTTTTCTTCTGTGATTGCCGTGGCTAGGACTTATAAAACTATGTTGAATAACAGTGGTGAGAGTGGGCAGCTTTGTCTTGTTCCTGATCTTAGAGGAAATGGTTTCAGTTTTTCACCATTGAGAATGGTGTTGGCTGTGGGTTTGTCATATATGGCCTTTATTATGTTGAGGTAGGTTCCCTCTATGCCTACTTTCTGGAGAGTTTTTATCATAAATCGGTGTTGAATTTTGTTGAAAGCTTTTTCTGCATCTATTAAGATGATCATATGGTTTTTATCCTTCAATTTGTTAATATGGTGTATTACATTGATTGATTTGCGTATATTGACGAATCCTTGCATTCTTGGGATAAACCCCACTTGATCGTTGTGTATGATTCTTTTAATGTGCTGTTGGATTCTGTTTGCTAGTATTTTGTTGAGGAGCTTTGCCTCTATGTTCATCAGTGATATTGGCCTGTATTATTGATATGTATGTTCCTATGACCATTTTTTTAATTGTTTTGGGTTTGTTTTCATAGGTGTTCGTTTACTCTTGTGTTTCCCACTTGGAGAAGTTCCTTTAGCATTTGTTGTAGAGCTGGTTTGGTGGTGCTGAATTCTCTTAGCTTTTGCTTGTCTGTATAGCTTTTGATTTCTCCATCAAATCTGAATGAGATCCTTGCCGGGTAGAGTAATCTTGGTTATAGGTTCTTCCCTTTCATCACTTTAAGTATATCACGCCACTCTATTCTGGCTTGTAGAGTTTGTGCTGAGAAATCAGCTGTTAATCTTATGGGAGTTTTCTTGTCTGTTATTTGTCATTTTTCTCTTGCTTCTTTCAATAATTTGTCCTTAATTTTTGCCAATTTGATTACTATGTGTCTCGGCGTGTTTCTCCTTGGGTTTATCCTGTATGGGACTCTCTGCGCTTCCTGGACTTGGGTGGCTATTTCCTTTCCCATGTTAGGGAAGTTTTCGACTATAATCTCTTCAAATGTTTTCTCGGGTCCTTTTCTCTCTCTCTTCTCCTTCTGGGACCCCTATAATGTGAATGTTGTTGCATTTAATGTTTTCCCAGAGGTCTCTTAGGCTGTCTTCATTTCTTTTCATTCTTTTTTCTTTAGTCTGTTCCACAGCAGTGAATTCCACCATTCTGTCTTCCAGGTCACTTATCCGTTCTTCTGCCTCAGTTATTCTGCTATTGTTTCCTTCTAGTGTAGTTTTCATTTCAGTTATTGTATTGTTCATCTCTGTTTGTTTGTTATTTAATTCTTCTAGGTCTTTGTTAAACGTTTCTTGCATCTTCTCGATCTTTGCCTCCATTCTTTTTCCAAGGTCCTGGATCATCTTCACTATCATTATTCTGAATTCTTTTTCTGGAAGGTTGCCTCTCTCCACTTCACTTAGTTGTTTTTGGGGTTTTATCTTGTTCCTTCATCTGATATCTAGCCCTCTGCCTTTTCATCTTGTCTATCTTTCTGTGAATGTGGTTTTTGTTCCACAGGCTGCAGGATTGTAGTTCTTCTTGCTTCTACTGTCTGCCCTCTGGTGGATGAGGTTATCTAAGAGGCTTGATGGGAGGGACTGGTGGTGGGAAGACCTGACTGTTGCTCTGGTGGGCAGAGCTCAGTAAAACTTTAAACCACTTGACGTTGATGTGTGGGGCTGTGTTCCCTCCCTGTTTGTTGTTTGGCCTGAGGCAGCCCAACACTGGAGCCTACCTGGGCTCTTTGGTGGGGCCAATAACAGACTCTGGGAAGTCTCACGCCAAGAAGCACTTCCCAGAAGCTCCGCTGCCAGTGCCCTTATCCCCACAATGAAACAGAGCCACCACCCGCCTCTGCAGGAGACCCTCCAACACTAGCAGGTAGGCCTGGTTCCGTCTCCCCTGGGGTCACTGCTCCTTCCGCTGGGTCCCGATGCACAGACTACTTTGTGTGTGCCCTCCAAGAGTGGAGTCTCTGTTTCCCCCAGTCCTTTTGAAGTCCTGCAATCAATTCCCACTAAGCTTCAAAGTCTGATTCTCTAGGAATTCCTCCTCTCCTTGCCGGACCCCCAGTTTGGGGACCCTGAAGTGGGGCTCAGAACCTTCACTCCAGTGGGTGGACTTCTGTGGTATAAGTGTTCGCCAGTCTGTGAGTCACCCACCCACCAGTTATGAGATTTGATTTTACTGTGGTTGCGCCCCTCCTACCGTCTCATTGTGGCTTCTCCTTTGTCTTTGGATGTGGGGTATCATTTTGGTGAGTTCCAGTGTCTTCCTGTTGGTGATTGTCCAGCAGCTAGTTGTGATTCTGGTGTTCTCACAAGAGGGAGTGAGAGCACGTCCTTCTACTCCACCATCTTGGTTGCTCTCTTGGGTGTGTTTTTGTAGGTCTTTTCCTTCTCTTGTGTTTCCTGCCTAGAAAAGTTTCTTTAGCATTTGTTGTAAAGCTGATTTGGTGGTGCTGATTTCTCTTAACTTTTTCTTGTCTCTAAAGGTTTTAATTTCTCCATCAGATCTGAATGAGATCCTTGCTGAGTAGAGTAATCTTGGTTGTAGGTTTTTCCCTTTCATCACTTTAAATATGTCCTGCCACTCCCTTCTGGCTTGCACAGTTTCTGCTGAACGATCAGCTGTTAACCTTATGGGGATTCCCTTGTATGTTATTTGTTGCTTTTTCCTTGCTGCTTTTAATATTTCTTCTTTGTATTTAATTTTTCATAGTTTGATTTGTATGTTTCTTGGTGTGTTTCTCCTTGGATTTATCTTGTATGGGACTCTCTGTGCTTCCTGGACTTGATTGACTATTTCCTTTCCCATGTTAGGGAAGTTTTCAACTATAATCTCTTCACATATTTTCTCAGACCCTTTCTTTTTCTGTTCTTCTGGGATCCCTGTAATTTGAATGTTGGTGCATTTAATGTTGTCCCAGAGGTCTCTGAGACTGTCGTTAATTCTTTTCATTTTTTCTTTATTCTGCTCTGTGGTAGTTATTTCCACTATTTTATCTTCCAGGTCACTTATCCGTTTTTCTGCCTCAGTTATTCTGCTATTGATTCCTTCTAGAGAATTTTTAATTTCATTTATTGTGCTGTTCATCACTGTTTGCTCTTTAGTTCTTTTAGGTCCTTGTTAAATGTTTCTTGTACTTTCTCCATTCTCTTTCCAATATTTTGGATCATCTTTACTATTATTACTCTGAATTCTTTTTCAGGTAGACGGCCTATATCCTCTTCATTTGTTTGGTCTGGTGCGTTTTTACCTTGCTCCTTCATCTGCTGCATATTTCTCTGTCTTTTCATTTTGTTTAACTTACTGTGTTTGGTTTCTCCTTTTGCAGGCTCTAGGTTAGTATTTCCCGTTGTTTTTGGTGTCTGCCCCCAGTGAGTGAGGTTGGTTCAGTGGCTTGTGTAGGCTTCCTTGTGGAGGGGTCTGGCGCCTGTGTTCTGGTGAGTGGGGCTGGATCTTGTCTTTCTGGTGGGCAGGGCCACCACATCTGGTGGTGTATTTTGTCTGTCTGTGAACTTAGTGTGATTTTAGGCAGCCTGTCTGCTATTGGGTGGAGTTGTGTTCCTGTCTTGCTAGTTGTTTGGCATGGGACATCCAGCACTGGAGTTTGCTGGCCGTTGGGTGGAGTTGGGTCTTAACATTGAGACGGAGATCTCTGGGAGAGCTCTCGCCAATTGATATTACATGGGGCCACAAGGTCTCTGGTGGTTCAGTGTCCTGAACTCGGCTCTCCCACCTCAGAGTCTCAGGCCTGACACCAGGCCGGAGCACCAAGATCCTGTCAGCCACATGGCTCAGAAGAACAAGGAGAAAAAAAGAAAGGAAAAATAAATAAAAATTTAAAAATAATAAATACCAAAAAAATTTTAATATTAAAATTAAAAAATGAATAATAATAAAAAAGAAGAGTGCAACCAAACCAATAAACAAATCCACCAATGATAACAAACACTAAACACTAAACTATGATAAACATAAAAATCAGAAACAAATCAGTCACAAACTGCAAACCCCACGTCTAAAGTTGCTCCCAAAGTCCACCGCCTCAATTTTGGGTTGATTTGTTGTCTATTCAGGTATTCCACAGATGCAGGGTACATCGAGTTGGTTGTGGGGATTTAATCCTGTGCTTCTGAGGCTGCTGGGAGGGATTTCCCTTTCTCTTCTTTGTTCTCACAGCTCCTGGGATCCAGCTTTGGTTTTAGCCCCACTTCTGCATTTAGGTCGCCCTCAGGCACCTGTTCCCCCCCCAGACAGGAGGGGATTAAAGCAGCGGCTTATTAGGGTGCTCTTGCTCATTGTGGCCAGAGGGAGGGAGGGGTACGGTGGTTATAATTGCAACGCGGGGTGAGCCTGCAGCGGCAGAGGCCTGCACAACGTTGCAACAGCCTGGGGCACACCGTGTGTTCTCCCAGGGAAGTTGTGCCTGGGTCATGGGACCCTGGCAGTGGCAGGCTGCACAGGCTCCTGGGGTGGGAGGGATGAGCTGTGGATAGTGAGGTCCTAGCTGATAGCCACAGCTTGCACCCGTCTCTGAAGCTCGTGTAGGTGGTGCTCTGAATCCCCTCTCCTCGCGCACCCTGAAACAATGGTCTCTTGCCTCTTAGGCAGGTCCAGACCTTTTCTCGGACTCCCTCCTGGCTAGCTGTGCCACACTAGCCCCCTTCAGGCTGTTTTCATGCAGCCAACCCCAGTCCTCTCCCTGGGATCTGACCTCCGAAACCCGAGCCTCAGCTCCCAGCCGACACCTGCCCTGACAGGTGAGCAGATAAGACTCTCTGTGTGGTGAGTGCTGGTTGGCACTGATCCTCTGTGCGGGAATCTCTCCACCTTGCCCTATTGCTGCACTCTCCTCCATGGCTCTGAAGCTTCCCCCCTGCCCACCCCCGGTCTCTGCCAGTGAAGGGGCTTCCTAGTGTGTGCAAAGTTTTCCTCCTTCACAGCTCCCTCCTAGAGGTGCAGGTCCTGTCCCTATTCTTTTGTCTCTGTTTATTTTCTTTTCTTTTGCCCTACGCAAGTACGTGGGTATTTTCTTGCCTTTTGGGAAGTCTTAGATCTTCTGCCAGTGTTCAGTAGGTGTTCTGTAGGAGTTGTTCCACATGTAGATGTATTTTTGATGTATTTGAGGGGAGGAAGGTGATCTTCATGACTTACTCCTCTGCTATGTTGAAGGTCCCCTTCTGGGGTCTTCATTAATATTACCAAGGACCCTCCCCTTGGGATTCATGGCCTTCCTAGCATAAGAGAGACAAGATGGATACAGCCTGGCTAGAGAATCTTAGAGGACTTCATTGAGTCCATAATGGTGGCATTGTTCCATGTGACTTGCAAGTACACGTGATTTATGACTTAGACCATAGAGGCTATGTCATAGTAGACCATGTGACATCACAAACTCACATTAAAGGTATAAACTCTCAAAACAGTTTTTACAGGTTAAGCCTCTTTGCCTCACTTAGATGTCTTCGCATGCTTGTCTCCTCAACTTGGCCTCCTTATCGTCATCTTAATCACTTATACGCCATAGTAAGCGGTGAGGCCACTGTGAGTGGCGATGGTCTCAGCACAGATGAAAACGTGACCTCTGCCCCAATTTGGAGATGTCTGTTAATGTTGGGCAGGTCTCACCCGGTGATCTTATTGTCCGAAGGTTTCTCAGCCTCTTGGTACATACAATATCAGTTTGTAGCATTGGAAAAACCCCAAATGGATCACGAGGCTCCAGATATCTTAGCTGCCAAGGACATTATTTAGAACTTCCTGAGTCTTATTCAATATTAAGCCAACTCCAAAGTTTTCATAAACCTTAAACATTCTGGCTCTTTCTGTGTAATCATACTATGATCACAAATGGAGACTGACTATACAACATCTTATCTGAAAGGGAATTTGGGTTCTAAACAGTGGCGAAAGCACCCTCCAGGGGAGCCAAGGGAAGGCATACCCACGCCAAATTGCATTTTTTACCTACCTCAGCCCTCTTAGCTCGTTCTATTTCCATTTGAGGAGTTCCACTTGTAAAGTATCCGCAGTAGTTACTTTCTTTTGGTCTTTTTTGTGGATGACATAGTAGATGTTCCCTCTCCCAGGAATTTGAACAGTGGAATTGGGTTATGATTCCCCACCCCCCCCACCCCCGTTCTATTCAATGGCCTCTGCTGGTGATTGCTAGGCTGTGGGCTCAGTTTCTATGGTTTAGTCTTTGGGGTTTTGCTAGAGATATCCTGGCAGTCAGCATCTTCCTATTTTCTGGAGGGAGTTGAGTTTGCTCACTCTCCCCCCACCCCCGATTTGGGTTGATCTATTCTCAGCTTTAATTGCTGCATTCATGAAATCTTGCCATGATCATTTCTGTAACCTTTGCAGTATTCAGAGATATTTGACCATAGCAGCTGCCAAGGTTCTGGCTCATGCTTTAATCATTCCTTGACTGTACCATTCTGAGACTCCTGGCTGCCCTTCCCATTCATTTGTCAAAATGCTATGGCCTATTTCAAGAATTTTTTTTTCAGTTTCTCTGTAAGTTTCATGTTAACTTGTCCTTTGGTCAGTTTCATTGCTTATCTTTATCTGAAGATTATTTTAACTTCCTACTTGTTGGACAATTGCTATCTCAGGACTGTCACATTGATGTAGTAATCAAATTTTGGCTTGGTGTTCTGGTATATTTCTCATAAATTCTTCTGTTCTATTTCCCCTTCCCTCAGTGACCTTCTCAGCTGATGTCATATTTGGGCCGTTTACCCCAAGAAATGGGAGAAGTTGGATATGATGACACTAAGCAAGCACCCCTAGGCCATGTTGAATTATAGAATGATAGAATCTTAAAGTTGGGAGGGTATCTAAAGTTTGGTTAGTTCAACTTGCCTCCCAAAGGTAAGAATTTATTCTACGGCAGCCATAATCTCCTCTTCTGCTTAAATCCTTTCAAGCAGGGTGAACTCATTAGTTTGCTAAGTAAATTGCTCCCTTATTTCCAGTTAACTGATAACGGGAATTTTTCTTTTTCTTTCACCAAAGAAGGTAAGCGTTCCTTGATGTGTGGCCACACCACTCAGCCTCTGCCTCCATGGTCATATTGCCTCCTCCTCTTCTTTCTTCTGTGTCTCTTATAAAGACACATGTCATTGGATAGGTCATAGGGCCCACAGGATTATCCAGGACAATCTCCTCATCCAATATCCTTAAATTAATCATATCTTCAAAATCCTTTTTCCAAATAAGGTCACATCATAGGTTTGGGGAATTAGGACATGGACATACCTTTTTTTTTGGAGGGGGACAGTATTCAACCCACTAGAATGGTGAGTAGTCTTGAGCATTACAAAGTTCACAACTCAGTTGATTTTTATCTTTAGGATGAACTTGATTTTATGTGTAACCTTTTTCTTTTAGTGATCAAGTGTTTTATATAAACTCAGTGAAGAGATTTCACTTCCACCGTAGCACTTTGTGACTTAAGCAAGTGGCCAAATGTAGGTCCACGCTATCATATCAGGAAAGCAAAAAGAGTAATTATATTACAAACCAAAAAAAAAAAAAAAAAAACACCAAGAAAACCCTCTCCTCTTTTTTACTCTTTTTCCCCGTAGGATTTGTGGCTCATCAAGTGTAAATCCTTTTGCTAAGGTTGCTCATTCAGACTATGTTGGTGTTTCTAGGAGTTCTCCTTATTAAAAAAGAAGTCAGACTTTCTACTTTATTTAAAATGGAAATTCTCCACCTAACATTGGGTTGACTGAGGTCTTCTGGGAAATTCTCCTGTGCAGCCTCTTTACCTGAAACACAAAGTCTTTATAAAAGATACTCTGTGATTAAAGAAAAATCATCATAATTCCAAAGGACTTGGCCTATAATTAGTTGTATTTTTAAGTGATTTGCTTTACTGTTTTTTGGAAGAATTAAATGTAATTTGTATCTCTGGGGTAAAAAGATCAACTTCTTCATGTATATATTTGTCTTTTTCTAGTGTTTGGTAATCGTTAATGAGGCACATTTTTCTTGTTCACACAAGTCCCTCTTCTTGGTGTGAAAATATACTGACATTTGCTGCCCCTTCTATATCATGTGTAAGTGATGCAGGAAGGGAAAAAGGGAGACTTAGTAATTTGTTGTCATGGAAATGAGTTAGTACAAAGCTGGTGGTTTGAACTATGACTTGAGTTGCTCAGGAGGGGGAGGAGAAAGGATGGCAACATCTATATCATCATGAAGCCAAAATCCTTAGAGAAATACTGGCAGGTTTTTGTCCCCTCTCTCTCTCTGTTCCCCTCATGTGAATATTCAGCTGTTGAGCCTTCGTTGATCTAACAGAACCAGACAAGGTCCCCAGTGTTCTTAAGCCCTCTGAGCATGGCACAGCCAAGTGTGGTATTGAGCAGAGACAGCATTCAGTCTGTGTGTTTTTTGGACAAGTGCAACTCCAGTAAAAGACCAAACATGGAGACATTTGTATCAGCTCCCCTTCACTCCCTGCAATTAGATTGAATGCCTGACTTCCAATGATACCCCTTTTTCTAGGAATGACCCTAAATCACAGAGTTGTCCCCTGTGGCCGTGTCTGGATGATTGGCCTTGACTTTTATCATTAGATACCACTGGTACAGGGCTGGCACCCTGAATATGGGCCCAAATTCAAGTTGGCCAGTCGTGATAATTTGTCTTTCTGGTCGTGGTAGTTGGTCTGGGAGTGGCTATCTAAGCCAAACCAGACCAGCCAAAATTGTTCCCCAGAACTTTTCAAGCTGGAATTAAGACCATTGGCTCTAATTTGGAAGTAAAGATGTGAGATGTGAGTCCTGGCACCTGAAAGTGGCCACGTTGAACACCTTTGCAAAGGAATCCTTATAAGAGAATGAAGTGTAGAGTGGCAGATGAAAGCTGGAGACAAAACTCTACCGACAGGTTCTAAGTCCCCAATCCAGTTGTCCCCAAGGTCCAGCTGCACTTCTAACCTTGCCTCAGTTATGAGACTGTACCTGTAATAAAGTCCCGTTGCTTGACCAGGTTATTTAGAGATGGAATTCTATCCCTGGAAATCATGAGAGTTTTAACGCTTCGCATCTTTTTTGGTTGTGACTGAAAGCAGAGCTCTTTATATTTTTCGTATCTCCTACAGCACTTTCACAGCCATTGTCATATTCTACCCCTGAAGAGCTCCTGGAGGTGAGTGAGGCCAAGTGTCACCATTGCCATTTTAAAAGGAGGAGGCAACTGCATTCCAGAAGGATTAAGTGTTTTGTTCAAGGCTGCTGAGTTAGTCCAGGACAAAACCAGCCTAAAAATTGGGTTTCCTGACTCTCAGAACTTGATCTTTGCTCTACTCACATTTGACTGAAAACAAATGGGTCTTGTGGCTTTCTCTTCTGGCTCTTAGTCTGAGGAAACAGAGAAATGGACCTGGGAAATGCCCCTCTAGCTGTCATATGTGGACTTGTAACAGCCATACAAAGATCATGATGGGACATAGGGGCAAGGCCCTTTCTTCTGCCTTCTCACCAAGTGGAATGAGAGAATTAGATGCTCAATCCAACATAGTCTGGTGAAGGAGGTCAAGAATATGACAAGAGTAATGTGGGTTAAGGCTGAGGAGGATAATCTGACCTGAGGGAAAAAAGCAAAAAATGTATGTTTCTACCATCCATATATGCCTCAGGAGAGGTTGCCATCATGGCTGGGGCCATTTTCCAAATGAGGAGAAGGGATGTCTCCTTGCCAGGGAGGCTCGGCAGGCTCCTAGGAGGCAGACATTTGCCTGAAGAAGTACTTGGCTGTATTGTTAGATGTGGTCCACTACGTTTCCCTTTCAAAAAGGTAAGGAATCAGAAAGGGCTAGGGTTTACAGACAGTTCTTCCCCGCCACACCCCTGGGAAAAGGAGCCACTGAGACTCCATTAGCAGGCAAAAGAAACAGTTGGAGGGTGTCTTCTGCCAGTGATGAAAACCAGGTGGACCTAGGAATATACTGTGAGGCTCCTCTTTCTAACTCAGGGCCCTGAAAAGAGAAAGAAGCTTTATTGATAGTAGTTGACTTGTTGGTTTTTAAGGGCCCCCAAAATTCGGAAATGAGAGCAATGGGACTGACTTTCTGAGTGCTAAACTTTAATAACAATATATGTTAGATTAGATGGGAAAGGTCAATGAAAAAAGACAGGCTTGGCTTCCAAGGCTCTTGATCTGGCTGGGAGACATGGGACTCCTCTGATGCTCTGATGGCCAGTTTTGGCTTGAGAACTCCGTAGCTGCCTAGGCAAACCTTCTTTAGACAGCATGGCAGTTTAGAATGCTTCCATCCAACCTTCCTTCTCACTCCCCTTCACTCAGAGTCAGATTTTCATCTTATTTCTTACACATACAGTCTTATCTCGGTATCTGCTTCTTAAATGCCCCCAGATTAACAATGAGGCATGTACACAGTCAGGATTCCAGCAGGAAAGAGATGAAGCACTCATATTGGGATCCTTTGAGTAGAGTTTGATAAAGAAGCTATTTTCAAAGGTATGGGCAGGGTATAGAGAAACCACAAGGGAGAGTGTAGTTGCTCAGGGCCTTGTAAGGCACTCTTCCCCATCTTAGGCCTGAAGGAGCAAGGAGAGGGAGGGGGCACTTACTGGAATCCAGAGACTGAGAGGCCCGTGGAGAGAGGCTTGCCTTATGGGAGCTGGAAACTGCAAAAGGAGGCAGCCCTCAGCAAGACGCCCAGCTGGAGGAGCTAAAGGAATCAGTACTCTTGCTTCACTGTCTTTCTCCCTCCCATCTCTTGCTGGTGCTCCCATTGGCCCAACCCAACTGGAAACTGCAGGGAAGGTAGGCCTGTTGATGCAGTTCTTAGAGGTCAGCTGTATGCATCCTGCAACAGGGAGGAGAAAGACGGGGAGTGGATCCAGAAGAGCTAGAGGGACATCTCTAGCTAACAGACAATAGCAACCTTTTGTGTGGTGATAGCAAACCTTCCCTCTAGGCTTCCCTGCAGCAGCGGCAAAAGAGAGCCGCAGCCTGGCAAATTAAAGTGCTCTGGCACCTCTTCCCACTGCATCCCTTAGCCTCAAACTCCCCCCTGTGGTAGCTTTATCCTCAGGCTAGTGGGTTGATAACGATAGCCATTTCTGGTGTCATATCCAGTCCCTAAAATGTCCAGAGATAGAAAAGGCCATCTCTTGTGATTCACTTAGGCATGAGGAAACCTTTCTAGAAGACCCCTAAGGCAATCCCCTAGGCACATGGCCACCCAGAGGAGGGAGATTTCTGAACAAGCTTGGGGTTCTGCTAGGAAGGAGGAAGGGGCTGCTACATCCATTTTCTACATAGCAAACAGTGCTCATTCAAATGCACGAATGTGAGCAGATCACTTCCTGCTTAAAATCCTTCACTAGCTCCCACTACTCTCCTGCAAAAACCCCACATTTTTATATGAGCACATGAGGCCCTTCATGCTATGGCCCTAGTTTACCTCCTCAGTCTCAGCCTGTGCTCCATCCTGCGGTCGTATCGAACCACTTGCTCACACAAATCAGCTATGCTCGCCCCTCTATCACTTGCTTCTGGGCTTCCGCTGTGTCTTCTGTCTGGAGAACACACTGCTTTTCTCAGCTTATCTTGGGAAACACCCCATAGCTATCACTTATTCTCGGGAGGCTTCCCCGGCCCTGCTGTGTGCTCATGGCACACTGTGCTTTCCCTTATGGTATCTGTCTGTATTCAGATGAGCAGGAATCTCTCCTTCTGGGATCTGTGCTCCAAGAGGGAGAAGTTTGTACCTACTGAGAGGAGCTGCTGATGTCCAGGCTAAGAGCTCAGATTCTAGCATCAGACAGCCGAGATTTGACTCTTGGCTTCACTACTCATAGCTAGTGACCTTGGGCAAGTTATTTAAACTCTCGGGGCTTCTATTTCCTCATCTGTAAAGAAGGAACCATAATAGTAACTACTTCCTAGGATTCTTGTGAGGGTCAAATGAGATGATTCGTGTAAAGCATTCAGCACACTGGCTGGTACCAAGTCCGTGCTCCGTAACTATTTGTGTAATGAATGGTAATATGGTAAATGGAGCTGGGCCTTTCCCACTGTTCTGGGAGTGCTACGGGGTACTCTGATATTCTCGTCCAGACAGGAGACTTCCATGGCCAGTCTTAAGTATGTGATTGAGGAGAATACAGGAGTATGTTGGCCTCTCAAATAACTCTCTTACTAGCCTGTCAGGTTGCTCAGATTCTGCCATTAGAAGAAGGCTATCTAGCAGGCTCTAGAGCGCAGGCTCAGTAGCTGTGGCACACGGGCTTATTTGCTCCGCGGCATGTGGGATCTTCCCGGACTAGGGCTCAAACCCGTGTCCCCTGCGTTGGCAGGCGGATTCTTAACCACTGCGCCACCGGGGAAGCCCAGGAATTGCTGTTTGTTCTTTGTGAGCTTACCTTGGTTCCCGCTGGTCTTCTTCCCCTGTTCTAATACTCAAGGATCTTCCTGTATAAAACGGGAAGGTGCTGGGTCACCTCCAGGTTCACCAGGCTCTCATTGTCAAGACCCACCTGCTTCTCCTCTTTTAATAAATTGTTTCCTGCCTTTGGTTGTCTCTAGTTTTCTGACATCACCTCTATTTTTCTGATCATCAAGAGGATTACCCAAAGCAGTTCAGTCATCTCACTGCAACATGCCTGATTATGTGACATGCAATTTTTAATACATTCCTTGTAGAAGTTAGTATATAATAGGGGCAGGTGTTGTAACAAAGACCCCAAATAACAGTGAATTAGAAAAGATAGACACTCTCCTCCACCCCCAGTAATGGCCCAGGTGTAAGCAGTCCTATCCTTATGACAGTGCCAAGGATCCGAATCCTTCAATCTTGCTATCGAGTTGCATCTCTATAGAGTGGCCCTTGCCCACATGGTTCAAAATGGCTCATCACATCACCTCAGATGCCATCTATGTAGCGGAAGGAGAAAAAAGGGAGGAGGAAGGTACATACCTTCTCTCTGAGTACAAACCTGAACTTGCACATGTCATTTCCACTTAACAGCCCATTGGCAAGAATTTACAGACCTGGGCATCCAGCTGCAGAGGAAAACTTGGAAACGTTGTTTTTACATCAGCTGTAATGCACCCATCTAAAGATGTGCGGCTCTAGTTTTATAGCAGAAGATGGATATTGAGGAAAATTGAGCAGAAACTGCCATACTCCAATCCTGCTTCCTTTCTGTATCTCTTAAAGCTTCCTCCATCCTCTCAGATCTGAAACTAGAGCGTTAATTCTACTTTTTCTATGTCTTTTCTGGTCCCTCACAAAACCCTGTTCATTTTATTATATTTTAATCAATTCTTAAAATATTTTTTAGCCATGCCCTTTTTCTGTTTCACACTTATCACCATCTGAATACAGATTCTCATCCTTCTTTGGCTTTGTCATCCCCATCCAGAGGTCCAGACTGATCACCTTCCATCTGCTGACTGCTTGGTAGGAAGGGATACAGGCACATTCTCTCCATTGGCAAATGGTATTGGGCATAGTTTTCTGCCGCCTTTAATGTGGATGCCTCCTTGAGTTTGGAAGTGGGGGCAGTTGATGTTCTGACTTGGTCCCTCCTCAGGAGGGATAAGGAATCACTGCTTCTACCACTATGACCTTCTGCCCACATTCAGCTAATTCCCGATGACCCTGGCTCTGCCCCGACTTCCTCCCAGAGAACGGTGCCCCACCAGTTTGTCATTCTTTTTGCCCCCTTTGGGAAATTGTGTTTTCCCATTTTGTCATTTCTTGTCCAGACTACAAGAGCCTATTAACTCATGTCTCTGAAAACATACTGTCCTCTAATCCACTCTGTTCTGAGCCAAATTAATCGCCTTAAAATACTGATTACATTTTTTTAAACTCTTCCACTTAAACATTTCTAAATGGTGGGTCATTTATCACAGGATGCATGGCAAATGCATGTTGCCTCGTTCAAGGCCAACCTCACTAATCAAGATACTCTTTCCTGCTCGACCTAGATGAAGCTTTAGAATCTTTTTTCCATAGTTGGTACTACCAACTAATTGGAATTGGTATGGGAGATAAATCTGATTTATCACCTCTAGCCTACAAAATTATTTCCAAAGTTGGGTTTTAACAGTCTTCCATCTCTGAACATGAGTTATATGCTGTTCAACAAAATCTTGCCGTTCAACATATGCGGATCCTGTTTCCTCCAATAGACTATAAGTTCCTCCTTCTGTTTTTGTTTTTTTCATTACATGTCTGGGTCCTGCTCACAGAGTTGAGGCAGGTGCCGTTTGCAGGCATCCTCAGGTCAAAGAGGAGATGCTGAAGGTGCTGAAATCTGAGCTGATGGATGAAGGAAACAAGACCATAAGGAAAAATTTAAATTCTCTCAAGAAAGGCAGTGCGAGGCTGTAATTAGAAAACTGGTGCCAGGTGTGAAGCCCAAGGACCGAGGCAAGGTCACATGTGGAGACGGCAGAGCCCAGGGGTCAGAAGGGAAGCGAGCTGGATTGCAGAGTTCAAGGCAAGTGATTCAGAACTAAGCTTGCGGGAATACTTCTTGGAACTGTCAGAACTGCCTCTGTGCAGGATCAGCTGATATCACAGAATCATGCATGTAACATGCATTAATGCAGAGATAAATAAAGATAATCAGAAAGTAATCCCTTCTAATCCTATGTTGAAACACCATGTTGAACAATAAATTTCTGTAGTTTCAGTCTCTTATATCCAGTTTTACACAAAAATATTGACTGGGCAACTTTCCTTTAAATTTTCATATCTCTCGATTCTTTAAGACTGTATTTAAAGCCAGAGTGGAAAAGGTAGCTCAACATATGCGCTAATAATAAAGCAGACCCTAAGACAAGTGGCAGATGGAAACAGGACTGGCTCTACCCAGGGACTTTTGCAGATTAGACCCCCACGAAGCCTTTGTTGCCCCTCTGCTCCTGCCAAGCCTGAGGGACAGGCTTCTTGCTGCAGCCGCCTTTGCAAAAATTAACATCTTGCTCCTGCCAAGAAAGCAGGTGACGCACTCAGCAGCTCTTCTTGGGTTTGCTTTTTTCCATGGCAGGAACATGTGCCCCCGCTGAGTGGGCATTTGTTTGTATAATCAGTAGGACGGCAAAAACAAAGGTAAGGAGACGAAGGTGAATTAGGAAGGAGACAGCAGCACCAGGGAGCCAAATAAAACACCAAACAGCCAGGTGATGGAAACAGAGCCAGCCAGCATTCCCTCAAGTGAATGGAAGCAGGTTGACTCATGCAACCCTGGGAACAGATAAGAGTGTTTGTATGCACACAATGAATCATCTAACGTGTAAGTCAAGCCACCAGCTATAAGTAATCTTGTGCATTAAAGCAAATTTGAGTATTTTTTTAACATCTTTATTGGGGTATAATTGCTTTACAATGGTGTGCTTAGTATCTGCTTTATAACAAAGTGAATCAGTTATACATATACATATGTTCCCATATCTCTTCCCTCTTGCGTCTCCCTCCCTCCCACCCTCCCTATCCCACCCCTCCAGGCGGTCACAGAGCACCAAGCTGATCTCCCTGTGCTATGCGGCTGCTTCCCACTAGCTATCTATTTTGTGTTTGGTAGTGTATATATGTCCATAACACTCTCTCACTTTCTCCCAGCTTAGCCTTCCCCCTCCCCATATCCTCAAGTCCATTCTCTAGTAGGTCTGTGTCTTTATTCCTGTCTTACCCCTAGGTTCTTCATTACATTTTTTCCCCTTAAATTCCATATATATGTGTTAGCATACGGTATTTGTCTTTCTCTTTCTGACTTACTTCACTCTGTATGACAGACTCTAGGTCTATCCACCTCATTACAAATAGCTCAATTTCATTTCTTTTTATGGCTGAGTAATATTCCATTGTATATATGTGCCACATCTTCTTTATCCATTCATCCGATGAAAATTTGAGTATTTTGAACATGAGCTAATGAGATTCACCTGTATGGTCATGTAGCGCTCAGAGCTGGGTAAGCACGGCAAGGTTAAAGGAGGAATCTGGGGATGTCCCCTGGAAGTGCCTTTCTTCGTGGCCTGCAGTTTCAGCCACGTGCTGCTCCATGTGGTGTGTGAACATTGGCAGTAGGCTGGGCTGGGTGGTGTTTGCCCCACCCTACGCTGCCCTCAAGTCCTCCTCTATTTACAGTGCTGTGACCGGGACAATGCCTTCTGGATACAAGGACTAGAAGGGGTGCTTATGGTTCTTTCCACTTTGCAGTGGACTTTCATACTGATTGTGGAAGGTAATGCGCTAGGATGACCTGCTGCTGGTTGTTATTGGTCAAACTGGTAGTGGACGTTTGTTGGCTTTTGGCAGGCTAACATCTATTCCATATTCCCTTAATAGTAACACCTGGTTCCTTTTGAAGATTTATTTCTCTGCCATGGGTACAGCTTGATAAGACTGTAATCAAGGTGCCCTGCTCTGCCTCAGCTGTGGAGCAGGCACATGACCCATGCTACCCATTCCATACAGCAGTGGCTCCCAGGAAAGAAAGGCAGGTGTTCTTGACACCGTAAAGATCTATAAGGTTTCTCTGGTGGCAGGATTGGTTCTCCAGCCATTTCTGAATTTGGTTCTAAGCGTCTATTCTTTTTTGCTGTTTCATATCCTTCCAAAAACCTCCCTTTTTGCTTAAGTTGCCAAGAGTTGGTTTCTGCTGCTTGTAACTGGAGACTCCTAATTGATATAGATTCATGCACCCAAAGTTTCCACTACAACAAAGATGCTCACCGGAAGGGGGATTATTAGTAAACCCAGCAAGCTGACTACATCTATGTGCTCTACAAGGCCCATTACACCAAGTCTTCTCTTCCTTACCATTCCTGCCCTGAGGTTTCTTTTCTGATTAATTTGTTGTTTATTTCAAATCTTTTATCAAATATTACCCGAGCTATAATAAATGGGCAGTATGTCATCTGAAACCTTGCTTATCCACAAATATCTTTCACCCTGACGGGTCTTGCAGGGGTAGGGGTGGAGGGTATTTTGTTTCTTATAATATATGAGGTACATATTTGACTATCAGTGTGTAAAAAGAAAGGTAATCACTTGTGGAACAGAAAAATACAGCAAAACATCCAAAAATAATGAAGAAAAGGAAACAAGAAATAATAATAACACATTTTATTGAATTAAAGGCATCATCAGTTGTCAGAAACTCTATGTACTACCAAGAAAGAAAAAAAAGTGTTACCAATCAGTTTAAGGGACGCTGTCCCAACTTCAGAGGTGTTGCAACAAATGCAAAAAGAGTATGTTTTAAAGGGGTGAAGTTTGGTAATAAAAATGATAACTAAATGTGTGGAGCCCTAACTCTATAATATATCCTGTTCTAAATGTTTCACATGTATACATTCATTTAATCCTAACAGTCTGATGAGGTATTATGATGTGGCAACACCACTAACATCCATAGGTAGCCAAACAGACAGCTTAGGCTTAATGAAAATTCAAATTAAAGATTTTATCTGAACTGACAATTTTATGTTTTAATCAAAGCAATAATTAAAATTGTGTGAGAAAGTATTACTCTGACGTTTTCTTTCAGGAGATCAGTTTCTAAAATGTTAACCTTATTTCATGCTCAAAAGTTCATTCTTAGTTTTGTTTCAGTCCTTACCATTTAAAAAAAAAAATACGCCATTGTTTCTAATCTCTGTTCTATAAACCTTAAAAGCCCTTGGGCCAAAAGCAATAAATATTTTAATTCCCTACCTCCATTCCTGGTTGTGTGCATTGAAAAGCAGTGTTACTCAGCCGTTCTCTAAAGATACTACTGGTGTGAAGGGGTTCTGCTGTAACCTGAATAAATCCCAGGGCTCCAGTGGCCAGTCTCAACACAGTGAACATTCAGAGAAACACAGTCCGGTAATGAGGTGTGATTGCTATCTTTCCCTTTCTTGCATTTCTCAAAAGACATTGAGAGATCTAATTCATAGTTCACAACATCATTTCTTAAATTTTTCTTTTCCTCATTCTTCTCCTTCTAAAATTGTCTCACATCTCAAAGCTTCCCCAAGACCTCTCCCATTCTTTATATTCAGCTCCTCCCAAACTATCCTGGATTCCCCTACCCTTATAGGATCTTCACTTTTCTTCCTCTCCTCCTTCCTTTCCATTATTTTAAATTTCTTCCAAGAAAGCTGCAGCCCTGCCTGATGGCAATTACCTGTTCCAGTTACTGAGTCTTCCACCCTTATGTGTAGTTTGGTTTGTGTAGGAAGAACCATGAGGTGAATATCAAATTCAGGGAGAGATGCTGAATAAACTTAGTGAGAAGTTTTCATAGAGGGTACAGGTCAGGAAAGAGGCAGGACATTTCCTTCTACATTAATGATATTTTGTTTCTTCCTTAAAAAAATTATCGTCACTTATATTGATAAACACTAGGTACCTCTTCAAGATTACATTAGCGTATTAAAAGCACTGAGAAGTCTTGCAATAAATAGTTCTATTTATCTTTGTTTTATCCAGTATTTCTCAAATGTGTTTAAAAATGAATCTTTTTTAAGATTGACCCCACCCCCTCCCACATACACACATAAGTACCCATGCAATGCCATTTGGATAAAGTGGCCTTAAATTACAAAAGATATAACAG
Source organism: Delphinapterus leucas (assembly GCF_059928025.1). Classification (NCBI taxonomy): domain Eukaryota; kingdom Metazoa; phylum Chordata; class Mammalia; order Artiodactyla; family Monodontidae; genus Delphinapterus; species Delphinapterus leucas. Next base: position 76,177,354 of record NC_143139.1, read on the forward strand.
AAGTAATTGAAGGCACACTTGGAAGAGTGTGTTTAGTTTACCGTTTGAATGGTAGGATGGATGTTTCAATGAGGATAGCCATAGTTTGAAGGTGACCTGCCCTTTTCACACAACATGGAAAGCAGTGCCACGTTGCCTCTCGTCTTGCAGTTGTGACAAGATAACTTTGCTAGAATAACCACTGACTGAGTTTGTCTGGCCAATATTTACACAGATCCCGACTGGTTCTGGAGAGCAGTTGTCCTTGAATTTGATTTTGCCAAGATGTTTTGTGTTATTACCTTCCTGGGTATCTTGATTTACCTTGGACACTAGCCAGACCCTAGAGCTAATGTTGGATATTAGCCCATTAGCTCGTTAGCTGTTAAATAAATGTAATGTCCTTGGGTGTGGAGGGTATGATTAGACTGTAGATGGGCTTGTCCATAGCTAGAGGTAACAGGTACCTCGGGGTCTGAGCAGGCTTCCATGTGGGATCATCTGGAATAGTTTGGGAAGTAGTACCTGAAGCCACATGTGCTCACTTAGGCATCCAGAGAATTGCGTAGATTCAGAAGGAGGGGCAACAGCTGATGAATAACTTTCAAACTGGTGAAGCTTTTGCTGGATCTAATCACACTGGAAATCTTCCTGTACAAAGGTGTAGCCGATTCATCGTTAAGTTTCAAAAAAAAAAAAACAGACAATAGATAAACAATTTTTAGACAATCTAAGAAGCAGATTTGAATAGTAAGACTCTTATTGCCTACTTTACTTTGAACTGTTGTTATTTGGAGCAACGCTGGAGGCCAAGACCCATTCCCATGTCACTGTTTGAGCTCGTAATTTGTTAAGTTTTGCGCCAAGTCAGTATAAATGACTGTATTCACTAGCATTTTCCTCTGAAATTCTTTGGAAGTTACTGGATATCTTAAAGAAATACACAACCAAAAAGTTATTCAACTTAACGCAAAATCTGGAAAAAATAGGGTTTACTATGTTATTTGTTTACTATGTTATATCCATATATGGTAATCATAGTGCTATCCACAAAACGTTTCCGGTTTTTCTTCGGTACACATGGCAGGATTACGTTTCTTTGCCCACTTTATGTTAAGTGAGGCCACAAAACTAGTTTTAGCCAAAGAAATGTGAACAGCAGAAAAACAAATAACATGATACTTCCAGGCAGAAATTTTAAAGACCATTGTGTAATTTTCCATGGTCACTTTTCCTTCTGCCTGGTCCTAGAGAGAGAACAATATGTAATACAGCCCCTAGCTGACCCACAATGGACAAATAGAGTGAGCAAGAAATTAAGTGGTTTTAAGTCACTGAGATTTGGGGGGTGTTTGTTACTGCAGCTTAACCCAGCCTGTTCTGGCTGATATACTGTGCAATGGAACACTGAACAGTCCATGAAAATCACAGAGTAGAAAAATATTAGATAATGAGAAAATGTACCATACTATATTAAGTAGAAATATTAATTTTAACAAAACTTTTATTCAGTCATTGCAAAATATACATGAAATAGGGGTTCCTGGGGTAGGTGGGATCTTCAGAATTTTAAAGTTGGAAAATATTCCATTAAAATGGTGCCTCTGTGGTGAAGACTAAAGGTTGATCTTTGGGTTTAACTGCCTCTTTGGGGACACTTTTAGATTTGGATCTGAAAGGCAACTGTGTATTCTTTTTCCTGGGAAAAAAATCATGGTCTCTTTCTGGGATCAGGAGAGGGCGCTGGGCCTCTCCTCCAAGAGGTGGTGGAGCTGATGATTCCTGGTGTCGGGGAGTGAGCCCACCCTGGCCACCGAGGAGCCAGCTGGTGGCCAGGCAGGAACCATCCTGGCCATGGACTCTGAACCCAGACCTCAAGCTGAGACTCTAACAAGAGCCAGCTGACCTAGGAATTGGAGGGCCTGTCTTGCAGTTTGAAGGAAATAGCCAAGGAATGAGTGTTTCCCTTCCTTAGGCTCCCTGTGGACATGTAAAATCAGTCAACCGCAAAGGATATCTGACTGCAGCAGGGCCAGCAGGGGAGGGTTCAGCCTGAGAGAAGAAGAATGGAGGACCCTCAGCGAGGGTGATGTTCGAAGTATTAAAATTCAGAAGTCCCAGGGAGATACAGGCAATACTCAACATCCAGTGGGTGTGCACTCATCCCTTTCTCTAGGGGACAATTCTCAGCTCTCAAAGTGCCCTGAGACATGTTGTCACAATGACAAGGCAGGAGAAAGCAGGTATATGACTGGGCTGCACCCTGTCTCACTTTTGTGCTCTCCCTGGAGACAAAAGAGGATGACAAGTAAGAAAAGCTCACCACAGGATGCTCTTCTCTGAGAACACAGGCAGTCCCAACAACATAAAAGAGAAAATAATTATCTGGAAAGGCTTCAGTTAATAGTGTCAGATGTAACCTTTGTTCCAATATGAAATGTCTGCACTAAGACATCACCCAAGACCTAGTGCTGTCTCTACAGGAAAGCTTTTGAACTTAGAGGCGGAAGTCAGTGCTCACCCCATCTTCTCAGAGGACGGTGTTCTTTCTAAGGCAGCCTGCCAAGGACCCCCAAATTAAGCAGGGGTCTTGAGGCTCTGTCTCCTAACTGTTAGCAAATTAGCCCTTTCTGTATTGCTCTCCAAAATCCTACTGCTAAACTCATGCAATTGCCACTTCTGATGTACATTAAAAATGTGAAATAATTACCTCAAAGCCATGGCTATGAAGCAAAAATAATCAAAATACAAGTTGGAGAATTGGTGTGAATAAAATGTCACGTGAACGGCAAAGGTGGAGAGTACGTATGCATGTCCATGTGTGTGCGTGTGTGTGTATTTAATAGAGAAATATCCATCCAAGAGAGCATTAACAGTAGCTCCAAGAGCTTATATATGGGAGAGTGGAAATCCGCATTTTAGTGATTTTCTTTTCCTTCTTCACAGACAAGTGACATTTTTTCAAACATCTATTCTGCAAGCAAAAAGGAGAGGGACGTACATCAATGTTAAGTGCATAGAAGTGGAATCATGGAGAAAGGCTACCCACTTAACTGATCTCAGCTCTATGAAAGATTGTAGGGTTTGAACTATTTCTGGCCACATCCGAGCATCTGTGATAAGTGGGAGCGAAGTCCTTAAGTGGACTGGGCATTTATGCATTTGGTAATTTGCCTTGAGTCAGAAAGTCTAGATACCCCCTTCCCCCTGGAAATGTCAAAAATGTGGTTCATTACTATGACCTTCAGGACACTTTTGAAACAGGAAGGGCAAAGACCATCTGGAAGACCCCTGAAGTGAATAGGCCCAGTAGATCTTGATTCAGGCACCTAAAGCAAAGTGAAGGTGCAGTGATCTGACATCTGGTTCCCACAGGGGCCGGGCCTCACCCGACTGGGGGAGAGGCAGCCGGAGGGCCCAAGACTTCAGCTAGATCTGGGCACCACCAACTTCCTACCTGGGCAACGTGGGAACAGTAATTTAGTCTCTCTGTGCCTCAGTTCGTTCATCTAGCAAGCCGGCACAATCATTTTAACAGCTGGAATAGCTAACATTTTTGAAGAACAGCCTATGTGCCAGGCACCAGAATAAATGGTTGATTCATTTACTCTTCTTGGCAACCCTGTGAGGTAGGAAATATTAGTATGTTTTACCGATTCTAAGATGTTCATTTTCTTCTTTCATATTTTAACGTTGCCTGTTATCGGGATGCATCACATAATTGATAAGAAAACATATATTTCATGGCTTAATTTATATTTTAAGTTTTTTCTTAGTTGCATGTACACTGGTGGTGTGTTGGATTCTATGAGGAAACCGAGACCCAGATAAGTTAACTAACTCTGGAGAGTTAGGACTTGAATCCAGGCTGTTCTAGAGTTGACTTTCTTGTAAGGAGCTAAAGCTCCTGGTTCCTCCACTTACTAGCTGTGTGATCTTGGGCAAGTTCTTAACTTCTCTGTGCCTCAATTTTTTCATCTGTAAAACGGTGATAATAATAATAGTAATGCTGTGCGGGATTGTTATGGAGATTAAGCAAGTCCATACACATAAAGCTCAAAATAGTGCCTGATGTGGTACGTGTTCAATAACATTTAGCTACTATTAGCTTTAATTAAAGTGAAAACCAGCATCACTTGTGAATAGAAGGCAATGGGAAAAAAAGGGTGTAATTAGTAAAAGAAGAATATGTTTATCGGTGTGTCCCTAAAATCCTCTGGGATAGAGGTGTTTACCATAGTTCGGGAAATGGTTTTTTGTTCTGTCTCTCTAAAACTGAGAGAGCAGGTAACAGTGAAATGGGAGAATGGGCTGAGGGGGATGGTCCTTAGAGGTGAGGGAGAAGGGGGAGGTGAGACACAGGATTTGCCTGAGGAGTGGGAAGAGCATCCGTGCTCATGCTGGACGTGGGCACAACTGTTTGGAAGGAGATGTGCCGCAAAAAACGGTGGCTGAACCCCTGACCAGAATGAAAAAGTGTTTTCAATCTGCAGATTAATATTCGTTAGTAAGTCAAGGAATCCATGTGGTGGATCATAACCAGCATGTTTAGAAATACAGGAAACAGGAAGGGAAGTGAACACGAGGGAAGGCAAGTATCAGAGGGTATCATGTATCATCACAATAAACATTGGTTTTGGGAACTTGGATCTCAGTTAAGAATGAATAGGTGTTTGCAATGGGTTCTGATGTAAAATGTATTTCTCTTTGTGGGTCTCAGTTCAGAAGTTTGAAAGCTAGTGGATTAAAGGATACAAGAGTAGGTGTTGGCTGAAAAATAAATACACGGTTTATGTTTAGTGTGTTTTCTATTAAGAACCCCTGCTTCTGCAAGAGTGTAGCCTTCTGAAAGCAATCAGGGACTCAGACACACCTTAAGGCCCCTATAAAAGAGTACCCCGGGGGCTTCCCTGGGGCTTCCCTGGTGGCGCAGTGGTTGAGAGTCCGCCTGCCGATGCAGGGGACACGGGTTCGTGCCCCGGTCTGGGAAGATCCCACATGCCGCGGAGCGGCTGGGCCCGTGAGCCATGGCCGCTGAGCCTGCGCATCCGGAACCTGTGCTCCGCAACGGGAGAGGCCACAACAGTGAGAGGCCACAACAGTGAGAGGCCCGCATACCGCAAAAAAAAAAAAAAGAGTCCCCCGTTTTGCATCTCTGCCTTGAGGAAACTCACCATCCCTCCCCCATCCTGCGGCTGACTTTGCCTCTCCTCGGCTCAGCCTTTTTGCTTTAGACCCAGTTCCTGCCCATGCTTCCCACATCCCTTCCGATGTCATACTCCAAGCCTAACCTGCCCTAGGACAAGGCTAGCTCTTGTTGATCCACAGAGCGTGGAACGTCCACACAGGATGCTTGGTTACCTTGGGAGGCTGAGCTGTTTGCCCTCTTTTAAGATTTTGTCAATGTCATTGAAGTATAAATGACAAAGAGATGGAGAAGTCACACTCCCCAGGAGTGATATCAACTCGGGGGGCCCGAGTCTGAACAGCTTGATTTAGCTGTCAGATCAAGGGGTAGATGGGAGTGGATCCTAAACCAAGAACCATCTCTCAGATTAGAAACAGGTAAAGCAGCTATGGAAGCATAGGTCTAACCTTACGTATACTAAACAGTGACTAATGACAAGTATTAAGTCTTCATCTGCCACTGAAATTAACATTGTTTTAAATGTGCACAAGCAAATTTCAGAATAACATGGGGTGAAAATACCTGTTAAAATTTTGGGAGGCTCTTTTACTGGAACATAGCACAAGGCCGAGTGCAAATGGTATGAAGCTACTCTCAGCAAGATGCAGGGCATGGAATCAGCCATTCCCTCCTTCGCTCCTAAGGCCATGTGATGTTGCACTATTCAAGCTACAAGAACTTGTGTGTTTTCTGAATTATTTTTATCTTCCAGGTAAAATAATTACTGGAAATTATCAGTCAACCTCATAGGGGGGGTCCCGTAAGAAAAAGCAGTGAAAACTTGTCAATATGTAAAATTGGAGGTTGTCAGACTATTTTTCAAAAGGTGAATGAAACACAGACATTGGCAGATTCAGATTAATTCATTAAAATCCCCCCAAGATTAAAGAAAATGCAAAACCTGTACATCACTGAGCATAACAAAGACTTCATATGCAAGAATTCCATAATGGAGGCATTTGAAACTCAGCCACTGTAAGTTCATGTTGTCTGTAATTCAATTAGACATTATTATCAGGTGACTTCTTTTTGGTTACTATTACACAATTAACCTTTTTCCATTAACTATTTATTCTTCCTATTAATATGAAACAAGAATAAAATTAACTTCTAGAACATATCCCTTTTTATTTAAGAGAAAATTGTTTCTTAGATAAGCATTTAAAAGTTTGCACATATAGGAACCTAATTATTGAGTAAATTGAGAAATGACTGTATTACTTCTTAAGTCTTGTGAGAAATCCAGGTAGAAGTTGGCAGCAGGCAGGAGAAAACTTTGGCTAAATCTCTGGGCTCTTAAGGGATAAAGGGCAAGCTGTTCCAACCTGAGGAGCTGAGCTCGGAGGAGACCCATGTTCCTTTATGGACATTCCTCAAAAGCATTTCTGGAACTCCTCATTTGTAAGCTCCTTTAGAGCCTGCAGCACATTCTGAGGGATTTCTTTGGAGGTGACCAAACTTCATCCTTTGAGAATGGGTTTCAATTTTTTGAAATGGCCAGAAGTTAAGAGTCAGATCAGGTGAAACCTGGTCAGGTGGGTTAAAACAAGCTACAACTTCGAAGTGACAAAGACTGTCCTCATCTAGTTCATAAACAGACCCTGTAGGAAGGAATACACCAGTTCATTAAGGTGCATGGAAAATGGCCTGAGGGTAGGAGGAGGGAATAACCAAGGAAAATATTAATCTCAGTGGCGTGCAGCCATGATGAAAGCGAATAAAATTGACATCACGTTTTCCTGTGTGCCTTTAAAGTTTAACAACAAGGGGGAAAATGAAAATAAGGAATACATTCTATCTCTCTAATGAGATCTGAGTTCCAGGACAACCAAAAACTCTAGAACTGAGAGTCAGGAAGCTCTCCCAACAATGTTCCGTTCTGTGGGTAACTCTTCCTCTTCAGGACTGAGGAATGACCAACTCAAATTAGGGAAGGACAATGGGAAGAGAAAAACAAAGTTCAGCACTCTCTTGGTTGACATAAGCACACATGATATAATAGGGAAAATTGGAAAATAGAGATAAGAAAATAAAAGCCTGGCACCAAAAAAAAAAAAAAAAAAAGCCTGGCACCAAAGGATAAACCCTGTTAATATGTTTTGGTATACCTCCTTCAAAATGTTTATATATAATTTGTAAGTGTAAATATATATTTATATATGAACATATAAGTAGACATATACACATAAAATGTATTTTCCTCCCAAATGGTACACTATAGGTGTTTTTAATAGTTTTGCTTTTCCATTAACAATAAAATGTGAATATTTTACATATCATTATAATTTTAGATGGCCACTTTGCAGTATATTCATTGATGGATCATAATTTATTTAACCAAATCCTAATTTAAGACATATTTTTTACAGGTTTTTACTGTTTATAAATAATAAATGAGGTTTCCCTATTTGGGCGTAGAGCTTTAAGCATTTGTCCAATTTCTTCCTTCCCACAATGAAGAAAAGTCTATTGTGTTTTCCTTCCCATATAAATTGAACATATTCATCGCCAAAAGCAACAATAAAAAAAAATCAAACAGTACCTTGAGAAAAAACTAAAAGTCACCTGAAATCCATCTTTCTGAGAGAAAAACTATTAACATCTCAGTTACCATCCTTTCCCATAATTCTTTATGTATTATGTACACATAGATATATTTTTACAAATGCACACATGCATATAATATTCACGTAAGGTTTAAGAGGGCATTTTGAAAGGGGTTGGTGGTATATAATTCTCTGTATCTTAACAGCATATAATGGAAATTTCCCCTGGTTAAGTAGTATCTAGATCGTTAATTTTTAATTCTTGCATAATATTCTACTGTAAGTATTATTACAATTCATCCAGCGATTTTTTTTATTAATGGACTTTTGATTTGCTACCAGCTTTTTATTATTAAAAATAATTCTGCAATAATCATCCTCGAATATGTGTACTTAAATACTAGAGCATTTATTTCTATTCTATAGAATCCCAGGAGTGGGATTGCTGGGTTGAATTGTATATGCATTTAAATTTTTAACAGACATCATGAATTGCCTTTTCTCATTTCCACCAGTGATGTGTGAGAGTGCCCTGCCTTGCCTCCCATCTCTGCTAATAATAGGTGCTATTACACTTTTATGTTTGCCACTCTGATGGGTAGCCTCATGGTAATTTAAATTTTCATTTCTCTGTCTATTGTGCGAAGGTTGAACATTTTAGCATACTTGCTTTTCTGTCAATTGCCTCTTCATATCCCCAACCCCAGTTTTGCTGCTGGTTGATGGTCTTTATCTTATTAAATTATGAGCTTTCTGTATAGCATAGGTAGTAATTTTTTATCTGGCATTTGAATTTAAACTATTTCCCCTAAATTGTTTGCCTAGTGACTTTGATTTTATATCTCTTGCACTACAAATACCCCAAATTTGATGTGTGTGTGTGTGTGTGTGAGCAATATTTATGTGTGTATATGTACTTCACATATTCTTGTCTTAGAAAGATTTCTCCAGTGCCTAGGAGTACTGAAGGTACTCATTTTTTTCCCTAAAATTGTTATCATTTATTTTTACTTTCTGTAATACATCAGGAATTTATTTTTGGAATTAATGTAAACCAGGGGCCTCAAATTAATTTTCTTGTAGGAGTATAACCAATTGTGATGAGACTATTAATTCAGTTTCTCCACCATGAAATATACACACACATCTCTAATACTGAGTTCTCTATTATGTTTTACTGATTTTTTGGTACAGTCCTATGCTACTACTGTATTTTTTTAAATTATAATGGCTTTTAAGTAGTTTTAATTTAGTGTTTTAATACCACCATTCTTTATTCATCAATTTAAGAGCATTTTATCCAATTAAAAGTAACATTGGGGGCTTCCCTGGTGGCGCAGTGGTTGAGAGTCCGCCTGCCGATGCAGGGGACAAGGGTTCGTGCCCCGGTCTGGGAGGATCCCACATGCCATGGAGCGGCTGGGCCTGTGAGCCATGGCCGCTGAGCCTGCGCGTCTAGAGCCTGTGCTCCGCAACGGGAGAGGCCACAACAGTGAGAGGCCCGCGTACCAGAAAATAAATAAATAAATAAATAAAGATAACATTGGGAATCTACTGGAGTTGCATCAAATTTATATCTGTTCAGGAGAACAGATTTTTTTTATAATAATAAGTATTCCTTTCCAAGAGGGTAGTATCGATTTCTATTCATTCAGATCAGATTTTTGCCCTCCAGTAGGATTTTATTTATTTTTATATAAATCCTGTTTCTTTCTTGTATAATTACCTATCTATTTTATGATTTTTGTCACTATTATGAGAGGAATATTTTCCTCATTTCCATTTTTATATGGGTGTCGCTCATACAGAAAATGCTAATAATTTTGTATCTTTATTTTGTATCCACCCAGTTTATCAAATTCTTTAATTACCTCTACTTGTTTTTTCATTAGAGTTTCTTAGTGATAGCAGGTATGAAATGATATTATCAGCAAAAAATTTCACCTCCTTTTTTCCATATTTATGTAGTGAATTTTGTGTTTATTGCATTTACTAAACTCTCCAGACAGTATTAAATAATCATGATAGTAGGCATTCCTGTCTTGTTTTTGATTTTAATGGAAACAGCTTTAACCATATAAATACAAATGTATTAGCCCCATATTATTAATTAATTATGCTGCAATAACAAAACAACTCTAAAATACCAGGGCTTCATAGCAACACAAGTTTATTTTTAGCTCACATAACACATTGGCTGCTAATAGGTTGTGGTTCTGTTCCATGAGTCTTTTTTTTTTTTTTTTTTTGCAGGGGGATCTAAACTAAAGAGAGAGTATCTATCTGGGATGTGTCATTCTGTAATAAAAAGAAAACATCAATGGCCATACCATGAAATGGTTCTTAATGCTTCTGCTCAGAAGTGACATACATCATTTCTACTCACATTCATGGGCCACAGCAAATCACAAGATGAGGCTTAATGTCAATGTTATTCAAAAGAATACCCCAAAGAGGGAAAGCAGCAAATAACTGGAAATAATAATACAATCTACCATGTCTACCCCCAGGTCAAAAATATTTTCTTTCCTCCCTTTCATTCACAAAATAAACATACCCATTCTTCCCCAAAAGTCCCATCTAATTATGAGTGTCAAGTCTATTCAAGATTTTGTAGTAGTCCCTACATTATATTTGGATATGGCTCCTCTTGATCTTGAAGCCTAAAAACTACCCAAAAAATCTACCCTCTCTCTCTCCGTATATATACGTATATACACTCAATACTCCCAACATACAGTGGTAGAAAACAGACATGGGACAACCTCTATTCACACTCCCATTGAAAGGTGGGAAGATACATTGGTCACTGATCCATAGCAATTCTGAAATCCCACCCAGGAAATGCTGCAAGGACCTCAAATCCTGGGTAAAGGAGTTCTTTTTAAAAAAATTTTTTATTGGATGAAAGATTCTTAAAATTCTACAGTGCTTTACAATTTTCAAAAGTTTCACACATGATTTCGTATAATCCCATAATAACCCTAAAGGGGAAGTTCTTGATGAGACCTTATCTCTGCTCCCCATAAGTAGCTTTCCAGTCCAAGTAATTATTGATAGGTGTGTACTTATTGACATTTGTTCATTATTTTCTGGGTAGTCTTGTAGTTCTTCTTTCTTCCTTTCTTCTTCTTTTGCTCTCTTCCCTTGTGATTTGATGACTATCTTTCATGTTATGTTTGGATTCCTTTTTCTTTTTGGTGTGTATATCTATTATAGATTTTTGCTTTATGGTTACTATGAGGTTCACATATAACAACATATATGTATATATATATATGATTATTTTAAGTTGGTGCTCTCTTAAGTTCAAACACATTCTAAGAACCTTGCCTTTTTACTCTCCCACTCCATTTTTAATGTTTTTGACATTATATTTTACATCTTTTTATTTTGTGTATCCCTTAACTGCTTATTGTAAATATAGATGATTTTACTCCTTTTGTCTTTTAACCTTCCTACTAGCTTTATAAGTGGTTGATCTACTACCTTTACTGTATTTTTGCCTTTACTGCTGAGAATTTTCTTTTCATAATTTTTCTATTTCTAGTTGTAGTCCTTTTCTTTTCTCCTTAGGGAAGCCCCTTTAACATCTATTGTAAAACCAGTTAAGGGGTGCTGAACTCTTAATTTTTACTTGTCTGTAAAACTCGATCTCTCCCTCAAATCTGAATGATAGCCCTTCTGGGTAGAGTATTCATGGTTGAGGGTTTTTCCTTTCATCACTTTGAATGTATTGTGCCACTATTTTCTGGTCTGCAATTCTTCTGCTGAAATATCAGCTAATAGTCTTATGGGACTTTCCTTGTACATTGCTAGTTGTTTTTCTCTTGCTGCTTTTAAGATTCTCTCTTTAATTTTTGCCATTTTAATTATAATGTGTCTTGGTATGGATCCTCTTTGAGTTCATCTTGTTTGATACTCTCTGTGCTTTCTGGACCTGGAAGTCTGTTTCCTTTCGCAGATTAGGGAAGTTTTCAGCTATTATGTCTTTTAATAAGTTCTCTCCTCCTTTCTCTCTCTCTTCTCCTTCTGGGACCCCTATAATGAAAATGTTAGTATGCATGAAGTTGTCCCAGAGGTCTCTTAAGCTATACTCATTTTTAAAAATCCTTTTTTCTGTTCAGCTAGGCTGCTTTTCACTACTCTTTCTTCCAGTTTGCTGATTCATTCCTGTGTATCATCTAATCTATTATTGATTCCTTCTAGTGTATTTTTTATATCAGTTATTGTATTCTTTGGCTCTGTTTAGTTCTTTTTTCTATTTTCTAACTCTGTTAATCATCTTTCTTCTCCCAAATTTATTAAGCATCTTTATGATCATTACCTTGAACTCTTTATCAGGTAGATTGCTTATCTCCACTTTGCTTAGTTCTTCTGAGGTTTTGTCTTATTCCTTTTTTCAGAGCATAGTCCCTATCTCCTCCTTTTATCTAATTCTCTGTGTTTATTTCTATGTATTAGGTAGGTCAGTTACATTTCCCAATCTTGGAGAAGTGGTCTTATGTAGGAGACATCTTATGGGGCCCCACAGCGCATTCCCCTCTGGTCACCAGAGTTGTATGCTCCAGGTGTGCTCCCTACGTTGGCTTTGTGGGCCCTTCTGTTTTGGTGGAGCTGACTACTGTGGACACACTGGTAAATGGAGCTACCCGAGCCTGGTTGGCTACCAGGCCCAGTCTCATGTGGTGGCCGCTGGTCTGCTGGTAGGCTGGGCCAGGTCCTGGGGCTGCTGGCTGCCTGGCCCAAGGGGGACAGAGCTAGCGCCAGCCTGCTGGTGGGCACGTAAGCCCTCAATGCTGATAGGCTAGAGGTAGGACTACAGAAAGCACTTGCCAGCACCATTGTCCTCATAGTAGATCGAGCTCCCCCAAATAGCTGCCACCAGTGTCTATATCCCCAGGGAGAGTCCCGGTTGCCTCCTGCCTCTCTGGGAGGTTATCCAAGTTAAGCAAGTGATTCTGACCCAGGCTTCTTTCAAATTACTGCCTCTACTCTGGTACTCAGAGCATGTGAGATTTTGTGCACACCCTTGAAGAGCAGAGTCTTTGTTTCCTACAGCCCTCCGGCTCTCCCATATACAAGCCCTGCTGGCCTTCAAAGCCAGACGTTTTGGGGGCTTATCTTCTCGGTGCAAGACCCCCAATCTGGGGAGCCTGATGTGGGGCTCAGACCCCTTGTTCCTCGGGGAAACTTGTGCAGTTGTGACTATCCATCCATTTGTGGGTTGCCTACCCAGGATATGGGTCTTGACTATACCGTGTCTCCACCCCTTCTACCCAGCTTATTGTGGTTCCTTCTTTATACCTTTAGTTGTGGAAAATCTTTTCTGCTAGTCTGCAGGTCATTCTTATAGAGAGTTGCTCCGTAAATAGTTGTAATTTTGGTGTGCTCGTGGGAGGAGGTGAGCTCAGGATCTTCCCACTCCATTATCTTGGCCACCCTTCCATTTGCATTAAATTCTTGGTAGTTTATTAACATCCATTTTATTAGTCTCATTTTTTATCTTCAGACACACTAAAATTAAACTTACATATTTTCTTTATGACTAATCTCATATACTCTCATGATTCAAGCTACGACTACTTTTAAACTGAAGGCTTCCACATTTTCCTGAAGCTTCAGGCTCAGATATTCAACGTGCCTTATGGATACAACTAGCTCAATATGCCTGAACTTGTTAACATTTCTCTAAACCAATAATGACTATATTTTTCTCAATTATTTGTACCACTACCCTACTGCATGTAGATGCTCAAGCTAGACACATAGGATTAATCCTTAACCCCTACCTGCTCCTCTCATCCATATCCAATTAAACACCAAATCCTGATTATACCTTCTAAATAAAATTTACCTTCCATCTTCTCCATCTCTGCTGTTGCTGTCCCCATTTTACCTTCACATCTATAGCAGATCATTATAAATGTGCAAGACTTTCCTTCCTTCTCCCTGCTGCCAGCCCCATCCCACCCCAAATATATCCCACAAAACCTCTGGGTTGGTTTATCTAAAAAGCACATCTCACCATATGGTAACCTCACTTAAAAATCCCTCAATGCTCCCTATTTTCTACACAACCTCGATGTAGCCTATAAGGGCTTTTATATCCCCTCCTGAAGAGGAAAGCAGCTAACATTAATAAATTAGTGTGAACCATTTAATGAGTTATTCTGTTAATGTGTCTTTGTACTTAAATACACATGGAAAGCATTGGGTAGAGAAAGGGGCTAACATGCATTCTCTGCCTACTGTGAACCAAGTCCTGTGCTAAGGTTTTATCATTTCATTTAATCATTACAACATGTTTGTGAGATGGGCAGTTAGGAATGCTTTCAACTACAAGAATCAGAATATCTCACTGATGGTAGTTTAAACCTCAAAGACAGTTAATTCCCTCACATTACAATAAATGTAGAAGTTGGCATTTCGTCAGTTCTATGATGCCATCAAAGACTCCCAGAATCTTTCTACTTTTCCATTCTGCTATACCTAGCAAATTGGCTTTTCATCCTTATTCATGTTTCTTCATAATACAAGATGGCTAATGAAGCCCCAAGTTTCAGAGAGAAGAAGGAAAAGAGGTGATACCAGTGAACTCTCTTTTCAGGCCTGGCCCCTTTACAAGGAAGCAAGAGTTCTCTCAGAAGCCCCCACCAGGTTTCCATTTACTTCTAATTGGCCAGAACTGGGTCAACGGCTACCCCTGTCTGCAAAGGAGATGAGAGAGCAAGAACTTCGGGTCTTCCAGCCTCTATAGTGAATTGCAATAAGAGACAGGGGGAGTGGGAGTGTCCAGAAAGTAGACCCAGGTTAGTGATTCCACAGGTATCATTATCTCCAGTTTATAGATGAGGTCAAGGTTGCCCAAAGTTCTACTGCTGGTGAGTGATAGGTTCTGGATTATGAATTGAGTTTTGTTTCCAAAGTTTGTACTGTCTTCTTTATACTACTGCAGTCTCTCCATATACTCTAAGAGTAGAATTTCAGATATTTACACACGATTAAGTGACATTTCTTGGCACCTTCTATTTCCCCAGAATCACACCACAACATATTCTCAGGCATTGGATGGAATCACCTAGAATGTTCCAAAGATGAAGCACCCTCCTGCCTCTTTGATGAAGCCACATGTAAACTGTGTTCCTTTTGTAAATGGAAACATTAGGGACTACATTAAGCCTGTATTAGATTGGCATTGAATTATACTACTTAAAAAGAAATCACATTCAAAGTATTTAAACCTGTGCAGCATGTATTCTCTAACCTTCCTGATCCCCAACTGAGAATCCTTGCCAAAATTCATCATTTAGTTGTGAGTAAGGTTTGGGACATAGTCATCCTGACCTTTGGACAATTCACTTAGCCTAATGAATAGCCTGTAACTTATTTAGCAATGATAGTTAAACCTCCTCTACTATATCAAAGAAAAAAATTTTTAATACTCACCTTAGGGGCAGGTTCATCTCAACATATAATTTCTAAGGAGGGAAAATCTGCATATGAAATTTTATATCTTATGTTTCTTTCATTCTTGCTTTCATAAAATGAGAATCCACAGGGCAATAGTCCAATTTTTCGCTTCTGAATCACTAGGATTTAAACCTTTTATTAGTTATTGTGCAATGATTGTGACATCACAATGGAAAGATTATGACTTCAGCTCATAAGAAGCGGAAGAAGTGTATGTGTACAGTAAAAACATAAAATGTGTGCTAATTCTAAGTCCCCCGGAAATCATCCTTTCCTGACAGTAATTTTCAGTTCCACCTGCCAAAAACTAATTTTAAATAAAAATGAAACTGCAGGCAACTTAACAGTCAGGGTTACAAAAAAGGTCTCAGGAACTTGTAGATGGGAAATTTTTTCATATCTCAGACCTTTTTTCTTCGGAAGCAAACCAATCTCAGCCGTTAAAATGGACTAAAGAGACCTGCATTCATCATCAAAGACTGGATAATCAAGAACCTTCATGCCACTCTCTGAGCACCGTTAGGTTAAAAATTAGTGCATTGTTTCCAGCCTTACTAATAGTTTTAATGATGTCCTCATTTTTCTTTCAAACTTAGACAGTCAATTTTCCTATGATGGAAGCATATTACTATTGGAGAAATAAAATGCCTCACATAGAAATTTACAGCTTTGAACGGGGAATAGTTATTTCTTTACGCAGTTCTTTTTCACAAAATCATTTGAAAGAATTGAGTTTCTATTGTTATGTGTGTTTTCTCGTGAGAATGATGTTAGAAAATACAATTAAAACAGGCATATATATAGTATATAAAATCTTGAGACTCTCTGTAATAGATGGTACAGAGATAAAAGAAACACATTACAGAAGCAAACCCTGCAGCATTCTTCAAACTTAGTTTATGCCACAACAAAATGTTGCTATAGAAACATTAAATCTTCAACAGTATTCCTGGAAGTTAAAGATCTGCCTGCATACTTGCTTCCAGATGCTGTCTTCCTTGCTTGTTAAATAAAATTTGGCATTTATCATATAGAAGATTTTATCTTGAAACATACTATGAAAACTACCTGGGACCTTGAGTGCAGTGCTCACAATGGGGAGAAAAATATTAATGTAATGAGAATGTCTAGTCTGGTAGATGTCTCAGGATTTTGGATTCAGTGCCTGTCAGCCTGATGGTTTTTCCTCTTCCCTCATCAACACTCCCTATAAAGAAGTAGCTCTAATATAGGATTAACCCTTAATAACTGGGTGATGGGAAATCAGTCTGTTAATGCAATTGTTCATCCCTGTTAAGCAGGTTAAGTCTTCTGAGTACCAGTGAGAAAATCAAGTTTTCCTATAATTCAGGGGCTTTCTTTAAGAGTAATTTTCCTCTAGTAATTATACAGCAGTTTGATCTCAGAAAACAGACTGATTAATTAGGAAGCAGCTAAATGAGTTCTTTTAAAATGTCTAAAAGTGTTCCTGCTTCTTCTTTTCTAATCCTCTTCAATCAGCTTTTTAAAAATCCCCTTAAATAGTGAATGCATAACAATTACATTGGAACTCAAAGAATTACCACTGGCCTTAGTTTAAGAAGGGATTTAAAATCATATAGAAGAGGAATACTCTATTTATTTAAAGTCCCTCTGTCAGATATTTCCCACCACAGACACCACTCACTTCTCTAACTTCCTCTCATCCTATTGTTTTACCTCATTTGACTGCTTTGACCACTACTGGAGAAAACCAGCCCATCTCCATCTGAGCGTTTGTCCTCAGGCTGGGAGCTCAGCCTTCCACTGAGATAATAACTTCTTTCCTTGCCATCTCTTGCTCACAATCACAGAATATCCAAATTTTAATAAACATATATACATACAGTAGAAGGTATTGTGTCTTGTGCCCTTGAAAAAAGGGGGGAGCCCCATTCCTGAAGTGTGGGTTGTATATAGTGACTTCCTTCCAAAAAGTACAGTATGGAAAGGAGGCGGGGGGGGGGGGGGCAAAAGAGTGATCTTATAGTGGAGAAACCGGATAAACTCTACTTCAAAGCAGGTAATCAAGGTCAGCATCAACAGTCAAAAATCACATTAACAGTATGTACCATTGATATGATATGATGAAAATGGCTCTAACCTCTGTGATCTTATTCCCCCAAAATTTATCACGCTAGGCCAATCATAAGGAAAACATCAGAAAAACCCCAGTAGTGGGGTATCCCATAATATGACTAACCAGTACTCCTCAAAACCATCAAGGTCATCAAAAACAGGGAAAGTCTGAAAAACTGTCACAGCCATGAGGAGCCTAAGAGGACATAATGACTAAATGTAATGCGGCATCCTGGGACAGAAAAAGTACATTAGGTAAAAATTAAGGAAATCTGAGGGAACTATAGGCTTTAGTCAATAATAATTTACTGATATTCATTCATCCATTGTAACGAATGTACCACACTGATGTAAGATGTTAATAAGAGGGAAACTGTGTGCCTGCTGGCAACTCTCTGTACTCTCTGCTCAATTTTCTGTCAATCTAAAACTGTTCTATAAATACATTCTATTAATAAAAATAAGGGAGAGATGGGAAAGGCTGGGGAGTATGGGTAGCTAACAGGGTATACAAAGCTCAGTGTTTGCTGTCACTGAATTCGGGACCAAAGTGGGTCTCTGGGAGGATGTGAGGCGCCAAGCCCCACTGGGGACCTGGTCTGGCTGAGGTAGACTAGACGCAGGTAAGGATGAGAACCAAGTGTTCTCCATCTCTGTGCCTCCAGTCCAGCACAAAACCATCAACGTGAGCACTGGCATTCATCAGGTATCCACTATGGACCTGACACTGCACTAAGTGCTTTAGGTACATCGCCTCATACAGGTATTAACCTTAGTGTACATGTGAGGGCAACCGTGGTATAGAGAAGTTAAGTAGCTTACCCAAGGAAACAGCTGGTAAATGGCAGAGCCAGGATTTGAACTCAGGCAGTTTGACTTGAGAGTACCATACTGTGTACCACCAGCAGCAGACTCCCAATAATTGCTGGCAGTATGAAATGATTTTCTGTTGTCACGTGTTACATTTCAGGTATGAATCACTGGTTTTGAGCACTAAAATTCCCAGACTACCTTTGGCAGACCCAGTTGATCCTCAGCAACAGAAGATTTAGAGTTCTGGGGTTTGGCTATGGAGACAGGTCACTAAAAGTCTGTGACATATAGCAATTTATGATATCACTGAGACATTGACCAGAATTGCCCTGCTGTGAGGCTGGATGGTGAGGTTCTGTTTAATAGCAGTCACTTATTTTGGGTGTTCTCAGATCTAACCCCTGAAGACCTGGGTCCTCAGATCCGACCTCCTTGGCTACAGCATTCAGCAGTTCAGCATACCAATGGAGGGTTACTCTTCAGTGCAAGGGCTTAGGAGTGATACTAATGACAAATGTGTACATGGATGTCTTACCTTGATGCCTAATTGACTGTTCTCACAGCATTCACTGCACATGTCATTAAATAGATATAAGCTGTAATTGAACACGTGACCAAATACTTTTCCTGTATGCTTGGGCATCGTGGTTTCCCCAGGGCAATCCATCTTATGACCGTTAGCCCCACATAATTATTAACAGTGCCCTCTTTAGCTTTCAGAAGTGTCCAAGTTTGAATGATAACTTACAGAGCCACCATATCTGTAACACAGAGATAATCTGTCACTCCCCAGCTAAAATCTCTAGAGACCATGCCAACTGCTGTTGCAATATATCGGTGACAGCTGGGCCTCTTGCTCCTAGAACTTCGGCAGAGTGAGTTCATCTGAAAAAAAGTGATTTTGAAAAACAAATCAGGATTTTCAGGGGTGTGATTATTCATTCATTCCACATGAGTTAATGGTTTTGCAACTTTCATCAATTTCAACTATATTTCTTTTGCAACCAAAGAGTGTAACCATTGCAAAAAGCATATTATTAAAAAAAAGAAATATACTTTGTGACCATCACCTGAGCTCCAAAACCTAGATGTGACAGATGACATCGTCCTCTTTGAGGATGGTCAGCAGTGGTCACGTGTGATGCCACACCGAGCACCAGGGCATTAACTGCTAGCCTCTTGGAACAGGGCCAAAAGCAAGGAAACACTTCAGTACAACCCGAATTGTCTTCTCATTTAAAAGTGTTGGCAGTTCTCATATTTGACATATATCCTAAATTTCTTTTCTGGGCTCATGTACCTGGTCTTATACTGAGTGTACAAAATTTGAGAGTGCTGCTCCATCACCTATCACCATCGACCTCTTCTCTAGTTCTTTACATTTCTATCTAGATCATTTTGCCCTGTCCATCTCTATCATTTGCAAGATTAACAAAACTACTGAACATTATGGGGTTTCACTTACAAAATCTTTTAAGCTATGTACCAGCTGTTAATTCCTATAATTTGCTTTCTCTCAATAATTTTAAGATTCGGTGCAAAAGCCTCTTCTCCCAGGGTCACAAATTTGTAGCAGCCTCCAAGAAATCCAAATATACACTCACTTCTAAGCCTCAGCTAAAGCTGTTGATAAAATGTTGTCTTCTGTGTGGTAAAGGCCCCTGCTGCTAACTAACTAATTGTAAAATATAGATCAGACCAAGCTCTGGAGACAGTAATGGTTGTACAATACTGTGAATGTACTTGATACCACTGAACTATACACTTAAAGTAGTTAAAATGTATATTTTACCACAATTTAAAAATATATATATATACATATATTTATTTATCACATTAGTCAGGAGCAGTGGGACACAAGGACCGTGTGTGTGTGTGTGTGTGTGTGTGTGTGTGTGCGCGCGCGTGCGTGTGTGTGTGTGTGTGTGTGTATATGTATGTAGATGCCATCCAGCTTGGATGAAACAAAACAGCCAAGAATGAGAAAGGGGCAGTCGTCCCCGGAGACACATTTGACGACTGTTAGATGACCTAAGCATGCAAGGAAGTTTTATAAGGATAGATTTGAAAATTGTCTTACAGGGCCAAACAAATGATTGTTTAAAGGCTGTCATGGAGCCACAAAAAACAAAAGTAGATAGGCATCATCCTAAAGATGCCACCAGCTGGTAAATATTCAACAAATATTTATTGCACTCTTGCTACCATATTTCATCAGATCTAACACAATATAAATTATTAAGCCATTTATGGAGTACACATGTGTTTATTATATGACTTTCTGTTTTCTTGTATTTCTGAAATACTTAACTATTTAAAAGCTCTAATACTATCACAAATACCTTGTGTCCTTGTGTGATGTAAATTTAGTTTATTTACATAGAACCCAAACAGGAAGGGTGTATAGAATATCACAAAGAAGCTAAGGAAATAAACAGAAGCTCTAGCTGTGGAATAGAGAACAGCTGGAAGGTAGGGGAGAAAGTGCAGTTAACAGTTAAACTTTGCCTAAGAAATTTCCTAGAAAATACCTATTTTTTGCATGAAATAAAATCAGGTGTTTTTGACATATTCTAGGAAAAGGTAGCTGGCTAAAAAATCCTAAGGTCCAATACAAATCTAGACATAGCATCTTCTAACTCAAAGCCCAGGGCTCATGAAGCTAAAACAAGTGGCTACACAGAAATCTAAAGGGAAAAAAATGTGTCACAGGTCACAATAATACCCATCACCATGGACTCCAGAATATCAAAGTTACAAAGGCTCATATGTAAGAATCCAAAATAAATCACTAATGATCTAATGATTAACTGCATGGGCTTTGGTATCATACAGACCAGTGATAAATCTAGGTTTAATTGCTCAATTGCTGGGGCTTTAGAGAAGTTACTTAAAGTTAACTCTCTAAACTTAGTTAATTCATCTGGAGAGTTAACAGCTCTCCGTATCTACCTCATAGGATCCTGGGGAAGGTTAAACATGATGATATATATGCAGCATCTAACACACAGTGCCGGGTACATAGTAAGTGCTCAATAAATGTTAACTGGTATTGTTAATATGCTAAGACATTATTCATGTAAGGTGCTTTGTCTAGCACCTGGCACATAGTATGTGTCTTATAAATGCTAGTTGCTGTTGTCGTTATCCCATGTCATAAGCAGACTGATCTTGATCACTGTCTTTTATTCCTTCTATTTCATTCCATATGTACTCTGTTTCCTACATCATAACCCAAAATTAGGGCTCGGGTTTAAGGAAATAGAAAAGAAATATTAGCTTTCATACTAAAATGGTTGCTCAGACCAGCTTTGATCAGGGCTCTCTAGCTGGAGTATCAGCAACTGTTCCTGCCAAAAGTGAAGTAGTACTTTAATTATCATTTGCCTAATTAGCACATTTCTCCTTGTTGATATAGTTTCATCAAGAATTTGTGGGTGGAAGTAGAGTTAGTAGGACAAGCACTTCTAGACCCTTGGCCTAAATACTGTTCATTCAACATGATTTGAGCAAATATTATTTGCCAGCCATTGTTTTAGGTACTGGGATTCAGCAGAGAACAACAAAAATATATATTACTCCATGCATATTCCTTCCTTGGTGCTTTTATATATCTTTAAAAGGACCTATATTCTATATTACTAATTCTCATTCCAGCTGTATCTAATTTATTAACTCACCCATTGAGAGTTTAATTTTAGCCATTTTGTTTTTCTCTTCTAGAAATTCTATTTGTTTTTTTCTAAATCCTCCTAGTCTTTTTTTATAGTGTTAGTTGCTTTCTTGTGGTTTCAACTCCTTTTTATTTTGCTTGAAATATTTTAAATATAACTAATTTTTATAACCTGTGTTGGATAATTTCATTTCCTGAAGTTCTTGGAGAAGGTGTGTGGTCCTCCTTCTATTACTTGTTGTTTCTGCCAGTAGTAGCTTACTTGTACATGTTTGCAACTTTGGATCGTGAGCACAAGTGAACTGAGTTTTATCTATAGGAATCCTCTGAATCTTGGACTGAAAGTTTATCCCTCCAGGAAAAATGTTTTTCTCCTCTGCTAAAAGCCTGGGAATATTATAAAGCTGTGGTCACTTTATATTAATTTCCTGCTTTAGAATTTCCAGGACAATGTGGTATAAATGTGAATCCAAACCCATGTGCTAACAGGTATATATGGTCACTACTTTTGAGGGGATGTTTTTACTCACTCAGAACCTTGGCCAAGACAGACACGTTTATTTCTCATCTCCCTTGTGGAGCAAATGTTTTCTAGCCCAGTCTTTCACGGAATGTGTACCTGTAAGGGTCCCAGATTTATACAGCATTCTCAGAACCACCCCTGACTTTTGCAAGGCTAGGATCTTGTTTTTGTCCCCCCAGAGCCATTGAAACCATGTTTCTTGGTTCTGAAATTGGCAAACACTTTCTGAGCTTGGGCTTTCAACTTCTTTGTTTCAGGCCCCCAAGTATTTCTCTTACTTCTTTTCATTCTCACCTTTGCATTTGAGAATACATTGATTATATTTTATTCAACTTTTCCAAGTGTGTTGTAGTGGAAGGAGTTTCAAATTACCACCATATTACAGATAATGGATGTTAATAATTCTATAATGGAAGTACAGGAGTTTTTTTGTTTTATTGCTGCCTTCAGTGAGGTTATGATCTTGTTGGGCATTTATTTGGAAATATCTTTAGAAAGAAATAAAGAAATATCTTTAAAACGTAGACTCTCCCAGACACTTGTCAGTTATGACAAACATGATGGGTTCCTTGCTCTTGCATATCCCAGCCTTGCAAGCATGAGTGTTGGCACTGTTGCTTGGGTTAAGGGGACACATTACCCAATTAAGCAGCAAGAACTTTGTGAAATACATTTGAAAGTTAGAGCAAGAAAATTATCTAAGAAAAAAAGCCTTTTGAGTAATGAAGGAGAGATGTTCAGATGTCACTCAGACCAGGATATATTCATTCCCCAGTCAAAGTTGAGAAATCCTCTAGAATCTTCACATCGCAGGGGAGGGCATCTTATAAGTAGTGTTTTTCGTGGAGGGAGTTATCTGACCTATAGATGTCAGAATCATCTCAGAAGTTTGCTTTAAAAAGTAGAGTTCTGGGGCTTCCCTGGTGGCACAGCGGTTGAGAGTCCGCCTGCCGATGCAGGGGACGCGGGTTCGTGCCCCGGTCCAGGAAGACCCCACATGCCGTGGAGCGGCTGGGCCCGTGAGCCATGGCCACTGAGCCTGCGCGTCGGGAGCCTGTGTTCCGCAACAGGAGAGGCCACAACAGTGAGAGGCCCACGTACCGCAAAACAAAACAAAAAAAATGTAGGATTCTGAACTCTACTCTCCCATATTCTGATTCAGTAGTCAGAAGTGGAATCTGGAAATCTGTGTCTTTTAACAAGCACCTCCCTCTGGCGACTATATTAAGTACAGTGAAGTGGGAGAAGCCCTAGTGCAGAGTATGTTTGCGTTTGAAAGAGTATGTTGCCATAATTTCAGGATCCTCTCTGATTCATGCAGTAGGAATAGAAAGGGCCAAACAGTAGAAGATCTGGGTTAGTCCTTGAGATTCAAAGTCTCTAAGTCTCTGCTGTATTAAAACCTAAACTCTGAGCCGTTACAGAGAGAAACAGACAGACAGACAGAAAGCCCACTGTAGTAAGTTCAGCAGCCTTGATCCAAACACGTGCCCATCTGGATCCTCATGACATCAGATCGGACCACTGGAGGATGAAAAATGCCTAACAAGAGTCAGAGAAATATACCCAGGACCATAAAAGAAGAGCTTCTGGAGTAAGAACAACACTGAAACCTCCCTCCAGGCCCTCCTGGAGAGAATCTGTCCACACTGTAATTCAGAAGGGGATTGGTCATTAGTGCCAAAATCATACTGCCTCTAAAGCCATCTGTCATTTACTGTCTGTTTCATACAGCATATTTTGTTTAACCATTACTTAACAACATGTATTTCCTCCCATTATGTGATTTTAATCCTTATCCCTAAATTAGGTGTTTATAAAACCTAAGCTAAAAGCATACCTTCTGGAAAATGTATA
This sequence comes from Delphinapterus leucas, assembly GCF_059928025.1. Classification (NCBI taxonomy): domain Eukaryota; kingdom Metazoa; phylum Chordata; class Mammalia; order Artiodactyla; family Monodontidae; genus Delphinapterus; species Delphinapterus leucas. The sequence goes on from NC_143139.1 coordinate 76,201,503, forward strand.
TAGCAACACCCAGAATCCCTGTAATGCTGCCCAGAGCAGGTACATGACACATCTCCTGAAATGGTGACCAAATAGGGACCCCTGGGGCACTAGTAGGAAAGAAAATGCTGCATATTATATGAAGTGTGGGAGGAGAGGATGGACCCATAATCAATAGCATTAGGCAGACGATTAGGTTTATAAAAAAAAAAAATTGCAAGTGCAATGGTCCTTTAAGGAATGCCATTAAAATGAAGTATTTTAAAGAGTGCCATCCATTTGGAATCATTTTGGGAAAAATTTGAGAGGAATTTCAGATGAAGAACCTTGCTGTGATTGTTGCCTTAGGCACCATTTTTGGTTTACGAATTACATGCCATTTTACAGACAACTAAAGAAACACGATCCCACTCTATTATTCTGTTACCCCGTGTTTTAACAGTTCCATATGGTTAATATCAGTTGGCTGATTTCTTTAGAAACCATTAAAAATCTTGCCAGACACACAGGAAGAAAGCATGTGAGCGTGTTTTCCTGTTGCTGGTGACACTTCATCTCCTGCCCATCCCTTCAGTCTCTAACAAATTACTCAGCCTGCTGGAGCAGGATCCCTCAAAGGCTGGGAAATGACAGCCCTTGTCTGAGACATCCTCTCTTGCCACAACTAAAATTGGGCCTTTAGGCAAACAATAACACAGAAAGAGATCTGCTTTGTTTCTGTGGCACCAAATGACAGTATTAAGATATGAAGCCAATGTGAAAACCAGCTTGAAATGCAGTACACCATTCAAGGTAAAGGAATGGACAATACATCAATAATATGTAGACTCATTTGGGAGGATGTATTGGCAAGATAGGCTAGATTTTGCTGTAGTAACACCCATCCCCAAATCCCAGTGACATGATTACTAGGGTTTACTTCTCACTCATGCTTTCCGTCAGCGTAGGGGCAAGTGCAACTCACTGCCAAGTCATTACTGTGAGAACCAGGCTGACAAAGAAGGAATTATCTGGAATGTGGTTAAGCAGCATGGCAGAGGGAAAGGGAGTGTCCTAGGTTTTTTACATACATTGTCTTGTTTAACCTACCAGCCATCCAGTGAGATAGGTAGCAATATCCCTATTTTGTAGATGAGGAAATAAGTTTAGAGCAATCAAAGGACTTTTTCAAAGTTACCACCTAATGAGTGGCAAAGGGAAAATTCAATTCTAGGTCTGTCTGAACATGGCAGGCAGGCTCTAGGATGGCCCTCAATAATCGCCACACCCTGGGATTCACAACCTTGTGTAATTCCCTCCCCTTGAACGTGGACTGGACCTAGTCCCTTGCTTGCAATGAAAAGCATATGGCAATGTCGCTGTTGTGATAGAATGTTGCTGCCAGTTTAGGTTATGAGAGATGGTCACTTTCACCCTACTAGCAGACCCTCTTGGCTTTCCCTTGCTAGCTTTGACGAAGCAAGTGGCCAGATTGGGTAAACCCACGTGGCAAAAACTAAGGGAAACCTCTGTCCAAGAGCCCTAAAGGAGCTGAATCCTGCCAACAGCTATATAAGTGGGATTGGAACGTGATCCTTCCCCAGTTGAGCCTTCAAATGAGACCTCAGTCCTGTTCAATACCTTCATTGCAGCCTTGTGAGAGACCCTAAATTAGAGAATCCAGCTAAGCCATATGCAGATTCCTGACCCACAAAACTTTGAAATAATAAGTATGTGTTGCTTTAAGCCACTAAGTCTGTGGTGATGTGTCACGCAGCAATAGAGAGACCATTGCTGTTTCCACTGCGTGAATTAGCCTCTTTTTGGCAGAGCATCCCACCCAAGCCTGTTCTCCTTCTTCCATTCCTTGTTTTGGTTGGTGATCTTCTTTATAGCTGGTCTTCTAAGTCATAAACTTGAGAGTTACCCTAGATTTCACCCACTGCCTCCCTTTCCACATGTAAAGAGTCACCAAATCTTGTAGACACTAGGTCCTGTACATCTAAAATCCTGTTTCCTCTTCAGTCCCACAGTTTAAGTCAGGGCATAATCATCTCTTGCCTAGACTTTTTCCATGTCCTGAATGGAGACACCTGCATCCAGACTTGCTCCCCTCGAATCCATCCTCAGATGTATCACTGCCTCCCACACTGCTTCTAGGACAAGTCTACACGTTATGGCATCCTAGTATGACATTGTAATTCGATGATGTATTGTGCTACAGACTTCCTGTTACCTCCAGAACCTTCCTCCCATCCAGGCCCCAGAAAAAAATGTTCTATATACTGCTTCAGGGAAGGATTGTGAGACTGAAACAGGAAAACAAAGTCATCAAGATCCTGGCTTTAAGAATTTGGACCAAAATCTTGAAGGACTCAGAGCATATATTTAATACCATGTAGTTTTTAAAGGATATATGCTAGGTCCCAATCCATTTTCCCCACCCTAGACTAGATAAAGGTTCTGTAGACTGAGGCACAGGAAGGATGCAGGGAAAGTATGAGACCTAAGATATCTGTGTTGCTGAGAAGGGGCTCCACTTCCTGACTCACTGTCCCCATCTCAGTCCTGGGGAGAAGAATACTAGAAACCACAGGTGGGTTTGGGGGATCAGAGAACAGAGAGACCTGCACCTGGATTCCAGGACTGGGAGGAGGGGGCAAACAGAGGGCAAGCCTGGCAGAGTTCCCTAGCACCAAGCCTTGCCTATGAGCACGAGAGACACAGCTGAGTATGGTGCCTAGAAAGACAGACAGGTGGCCATCTAAGTAGACTCTTGATAGGAGGCCACATGGAAAGGAGGGAATATTAGTGGATGCCCGTATAGACAGATGGAGAGGAAGGACAGCCTCCCTTTCCACATGTAAAGGCCACTCCCAGTCTCTCTGCCCTCCAAACTTAGACACAACCTAGGGAATGGGGAAGGTTCCCCAATTAATGGAGATTTAGCATCCACTCCTGGGCAGGAGAGAGATTTGAATTATAGGTTTCACCCTCTCACCAAGATTTTTCTAAAACTCTTTCTATTTCTCCCCCTACTTGGAGAGAAAGCATTTGAGAAGCCAAGTGTCATCCTAAAAGGTTGGTGCTTTGGGTAGGAATTTTATTCTTGAGACTTGTAGGATGATGTGAGAAGACTCAAGAGAAAGAATCACCCCAAGACTCAGCCCCAGACATCCTGCCTCCTCCAGCCCTTCCCTGAGAATTGTCTCTACCACAGCCCTTCCCTGAGAATTGTCTCTACCACAGCCCTTCCCTGCCTGCTCCTCATTTGGCCCCAGGGACTTTCCCCATGAATTCTACTCCATCCATCTATAGAGTCCTGGAAAGAATCACATCCATGAAAACCACTTAAGGTCACACTCCACTTGTCTCTTCTATTTGGTGCAAGAAACAGGCAGGGAAGAGGACACTCAGGCTCCTTCTATTTCTTTTTTTACCCTTTACCACAAAACTCTCTATTGCCCAAACTATGACTAGCAAGCCAGACATTTCCTTGTAAGCAACCCCAACTCCTTGGCTCCCACCGGACTTTTGTAAGAATCTAGGGGCCTAAGGAGCCCAGGGTGGAATTTTCTGGATTTGAAAGGAAGTTGGAATCGCAGCCCCTGGGGAGTTGTGTCTATCACTGTTTCTGTGATGACATGTCCAGAGCACAGGGACAGAAGGGTTTATGGGCTATTAGAAAATAGGAAAAAAACAAGCCAGATAACTATTCAGTTAGAAGTTAATTCCTGATGCTCCTAACCACTCCATCCTATGGCCTTTCCATGGGAGAGAATGATGGATCCTGTACAACATAATCAACAAGCACAGTTTCAGTGAGACATCTGATGCTTGGTCTTTTGGTCTGGTCCTAACAAGCATTTAGATGCTTGTGTGATTATAAACCTGGGACCATAAAGGAAACAGTGGAGAAGGTGTGCTGTCGGTGTGTGCGTGTGTGCGCGCACGCGTGCATGTGTGGGCATGTATGTGTCATCCCCATTAACTAAGGAAACCTAACGGCAGTGTCAGCCTCAGTACAGGATACCTAGCTGCTGTTTCTGTTTCCTCCTGTCATGGACCTGATTCCCCCTTTTTCCCTGACCTTCTCGTCCACTTTTAACCTGCATTTCTCCTCCACCTCAAGGCAAATCCAAACCCCTCTCAACCACAGTTCTCACTCACTTCTTGTCTCTGTCTTCTCGTTCATCACATTTTGGAGAGTAAAACAGCCCTTCCTCACTCCCTCCCTTGTCCCCTCCTAAAGGGGGTCTGCTCTGTAGCCAACCAGCTCTACTTTTCAGAGAAACTGCCCTGTGGAGCCAGAATCCCTGTATTCGTTTCCGGTGTCTGCTGTACCTAAGTACCCAACCAGGTGGCTTAAAAACAACAGAAACTTATTGTCTCACAGTTCTGGAGGCTGGAATTCCAAAATCAAAGTGTCAGCAGAGCCATGCACTTAGCACCCTCCGAAGGCTCTATGGGAGATTCCTCCCTTGCCTCTTCCAGCTTCTGGTGATAGACATCAGTCCTCTGCATTCCTTGGCCATGCCATCGGTCCTCTGCGTTCCAGCTGCGTCCCTCCAAGCTCTGCCTCTGTCATCACCTGCTGTTCTCCCTGCGTCTCTGTGTCTTCATGCAGCATCCTCCTCTCTCTATGTATCTGTGTCTAAATGTCCCTCTTCTTTTTTTTTTTTTTTGTGGTACGCGGGCCTCTCACTTTGTGGCCTCTCCCGTTGCGGAGCACAGGCTCTGGACGTGCAGGCTCAGCGGCCATGGCTCACGGGCCCAGCCGCTCCGCGGCATGCAGGATCCTCCTGGACCAGGGTACGAACCCATGTCCCCTGCCTCGGCAGGCGGACTCTCAACCACTGTGCCACCAGGGAAGCCCTGTCCCTCTTCTTATAAGGGCTCCAGTCATAATGGATTAGGGCTGACCCTAATGACCTCATCTTAACTCTACATCTTAACAAGATTATATCTGCAAAGACCCTATTTCCAAATAAGGTCACATTCACAGATACCAGGGTTTAGAACTTCAACAATTCAACCCTCACAGACCCCATATCCATCTCTGAGTTAAATTAAATACAAACTAACAGAGACGCATCAGGATGCTGATTCAAGAGCAGAAGGCTATGCAGGCCCAGGCAGGAAGCTGGAAGTCTTTGGTCAGGGAATTCTAAGAAGTGCCCTAAGAGTGATCTAGAAAAGAAGGAGTCTAGGCTCTTGATGGGCACAGCCTCTCAACCCATAGACGCTGTACCCTGTAAGGATGAGTGCGAAAGGGAGAGGGTCTGCACAGGGCCCTCTAAAGAATGCCCACCCAAGGTACAGTCCTAGGAGGACTGCATCAGCATCGCCTGGGAGCTCCTTAGACATGCAGAATCCCAGGTCCCACCCCAGACCAATTAAATCTGAATCTTTGGAAGTGAAGGGCGGGGTAGGTAGCAGGTATCTGGGTGTTCCCCAAGCTCTCCTATAATTCTTACACATGCTAAAGCTTGAGAGCTGCTGCTTGGAAGCTTGGTTCCCAAGACAGAGTCCATCTTGTCCCTCTAAGGGTCTATGGGCATCTCTAACAGAAGATGCACATCCTCTGCTAGCCACTCAAGTGATGGGGATGTCATTATGTAAAAAGGCAGCCCAGTGCTTTGGTGAAAACATCTCTAGAGGCAAAATTGCATTTCTTGTGTTGAGCAAAAATCTGCATCCCTGTAATTTCTACCTCTTGATTAATGTTATTCTCTGGAACTCCAAAAGAAATCCGTTCTTTTTTCCAAAAAGAACAGATTGAAGGTATTCAAAAATAGCTGTCATGTCCTCAATTTTTTTCCTCCAAAGTCCACCTTTCTACACCCATGTTTTTTAATGTAGAGGAGGAAGGTGTGACGTAAGGAGTATATTAGGATTGAGTGCAGGGCATTGTTGAGTTTGTTTTTGGTGAGGACATTTGATTTGAAACCTTAAATGATATTAAAGCAGAATATGAGGTATTTATTTATTTTGGGCTGCATTGGGTCTTCATTGCTGTGGCGGGCTTTCTCTAGTTGTGGCGAGCGGGGGCTACTCTTCATTGCGGTGCGCGGGCTTCTCATTGCGGTGGCTTCTCTTGTGGAGCATGGACTATAGCCATGCGGGCTTCAGTAGTTGCAGCACGTGGGCTCAGTCGTTGCAACATGCGGACTGTAGGGTGCGCAGGCTTCAGTAGTTGTGGCGTGCAGGCTCAGTAGTTGTGGCTCGTGGGCTCTAGAGCACAGGCTCAGTAGTTGTGGTGCACAGGCTTATTTGCTCCGCAGCATGTGGGATCTTCCTGCACCAGGGATCGAACCCATGTCCCCTGCATTGGCAGGCGGATTCTTAACCACTGCGCCACAAGGGAAGTCCCAAGGTATTTCTTAAATGTTTATCAAAAAGGACCATATGTTAGAAATGACCTTCTTAGTTAGATGACAGAAGGGATAAGGATCCCAACTCTTTTTTCCCAGATCCCTGCTCACAGAGGCAAAAAAAATCTAAGACTTACTCAGCTACATACCTACAAAGATGAGAAATATTGGAGAGAAAAATGTGGGAGATTTTGAAATGGGAAGAAGGCATTACTGGCTATCTTTTATGTGGAGCATCAATGACCATCAGATTCCTTAAATGTGCATGCCTTTGTTTGTCTTTGATTAGGCTGTATACAACCCTGCAGAGACAGAAGTTAACTTGTAGAGAAGAGAAAGTAATGCAAATAATTCTTGTCATAGAAATGCTAGTTTTGTCCACTGGAATGCAACTGATGTTACACTCTCTGCATATTGCCCCATTCTGCTCTTTACATTATAAATTCGTTTCCCAAATTCCTTAGCAGTCCATATATATGTGATATATTTGAAAAAGAGGTTAAAGTACCTTCCTGGTTCCTTCATTGATTAATGAGTTAAATAAATCTTAGACACTTGTTTATTTTTTATTTGGATGAAAGCCACAATTGTACCTTATTTTGAAAATTATCCTTTAGCAATGGTTTTCCTTATAATCACTCATCTCTCCATCCATCTTTTGGCTTTTTTAATTGCTCACATTTTGTAGATATAGAAGTACCTAAAATTCCAATACTATTATTCTTATTGAAAGGGGACCACTTCCAGGGCCCAAGAGTGGGCTGTCGTCTAAAACTCAGAAATCAGTTATCTGAGGAGACACACGTACTGACAAAGCAACAGACTTTATTGGGAAGGGGCACCTGGGCAGAGAACAGGAGAATAAGGGAACCCAGGAGCACTGCTCTGTCACGTGGCTCGCAGCCTCAAGTTTTATGGTAATGGGGCTAGCTTTCTGGGTTGTCTCTGGCCAATAATCTTGCTTGTGGGGCTTCCCTGGTGGCGCAGTGGTTGGGAGTCGGCCTGCCGATGCAGAGGACACGGGTTCGTGCCCCGGTCCGGGAAGATCCCACATGCCACGGAGCGGCTGGGCGCATAAGCCATGGCCGCTGAGCCTGCGCGTCCGGAGCCTGTGCTCCGCAACGGGAGAGACCACAGCAGCGAGAGGGCCGCGTACCGCAAAAAAAAAAAAAAAAAAAAAAGAAAGAAAAAATCTTGCTTGTGCACACGTTTGGTCCAATTCCTGGAGGCACGCACATCTCTCAGTCAGGATGGTTTCCAGTGCGAGGGTTTCTGGGAGGTTGGCAGGACATATTATGGGCTGGCAACCCCCCCCTCCTTTGGGCCCCTCCCGAATTCTTCCAGCTGGCTGTAGCTTGTCAGTTCTTTGTTCCTTATCAGGACCTCCTGTTGTGAGATAACTAATGCAAGCAGTCATTATACTGCGTGGCCAGGGCAGGTGGTTTCAGTCAATGGTTCCCTAGTATTATCAGCTGGAACTGGGCTGCCTGAGCTCAAAATCCAGAACCTTAGTCAAATTACTTGACTTCTCTGTGCCTCAGTTTCCTCACAAGGTTTTGTGATGAATAAATGAGTTACATAAATAAAGTATTTAGAAAAGGTGTGTGGAACATAGAAAAAAAAGCCTGTTACTTTTTTCTCCTTCAGGCTGCAAGGAGAAAGAGAATTTGTCTCTCACTCTGGACCTGCTGCTTCTTATGGGTCCTAAAACCATGGCCAGCTCCTCTGTTTTTTCTGTGAATGAAGACCAATTTCTAATTGAGGACCCTTTTGGTATCACTACTTTCTAATTTTCTCCTCTGTCAGGGTATTAATATCAAGTAAGGATTTATATCACAGTTTTTATCTGAGGGAACTCAATCTTTTTTTTAACAGAATGAATTTATCAAATCACTACTCACCCTTATAATAGCCCTTCAGATGGATCAGATGCCTTTACTACCTTTACTTATTCTGAACATCCCATTGTAGCAGCTGCCAGGAGCCTGCACTCACCTGGGCAGAAACATCAGTCACCCTAGTAAAAGCGGAAAAACGCTGCTGTCTTTTAGGTGTAAGATTAGGGAACCCACCTGAATTGTCCTGTTGGGGGAACAAGGAAAAGAAGTTTGTTTTAGCTTCCTTAATCTGTTTCTGAGCTATGGAACTCCTTCTCCAGAATTGAGCTCTTAGATTCAAGTCTCCAGCAAAGGCTGTTCCTGGAATAGTATTCCAAGTCTCCGGTCCCAGTTTTATCACTCAGGATGGGCTTGGCTTTGTTACTGTAACAAAAAAAAAACCCCAATCTCAGTGCCTTGAACAACAAAGGTCTATTTCTAGCTGATGCTACATGTCCAGCAGGTATTGATAGTGGTCTTGCTCTATGGCATCCTCCCAATCCAGGACCCGGGCTGACAGAAGTGCTACCATTTGGGGATTCTCCAGACTCCCAGCACAATGAAGAGAACTTGGAAAATCGCAGAATGGCTCTTACATATTTTTGTCCCAAAGTGACCGAGATCACCTCTGCTAACCTTTCACGGCCATGCCTAATTTCAAGTGTGGGCCAGTGTGCCTCTCCCATGTGCTCAGAGTGGAGGGGAACAGGATATTAGACTTTGATGGACGTGGTGATGTTTACCACACCAGTTATGGCTCCTAAGCCTGGACTGCCTTACCGCTCTTGTCCGAATTTATTTGCTTCACTCTCAGCGTTTGGCACAGGATGTAATTTCGTTTCACTTGGCCTTGCTTCTAACCTGACAACAGCCCTGGTATTATCTGAAATCTGTGGGGACTGAGCCCCTCAACAGTACACATTTGCGTCTTCAAACTTCACGCGTTCTCTAGCAGGCGCCTTTGGTATTGTCGAGTGTAAGCTTGTTTTTCCTTCCAAGCTCCGCCTCACCCAGCCCCAACCTGGGTCTAATTGTAAAATGTATCTGCATGTTTTAAAGCTCATTATGTAAATGTCTCAGAGTCCATATCCATCAACAGATAATTAAGGGACTACATACATATTTATGAGTTGGCTTAATACTGCTTTAATGAGGAGGTTTACTAGAAGTACCAAATCAAGGAGGCAAGAAGAGAAATGATGATAACAAAGAGGAGCACAAGTTTCATCAGTTTCTGGTAGTCCTGAGAGCCGTCAGAGCACTCGGCACCTCACATTTCCTATCTGCCCACCATAAATGGGAGGAAGAACCTGGGAAAGAAGTAGATAACGTCAGTCAACGCTTCTTTGAAAATAAGGCTGTACTTCTTTTTTCCTGAATAAAAGCTATTCGAGGGGCCAGAGTCTCATGTTTTCACCACCTGTAAAAGCAGTGTCACTGCGGGGACGTGGTCAGAGGCTTGACGTGGCAGCCCCCAGCTGATGCAAAACCTGCAGAGATGGAGCCACCACACTAGCTCAGGTGGCTTCTCTGTGCAAATTAGAAAGGAGAGGAGGAAAACCAATGGGAAACCCATGCCTCCCTCTGGCAGGCAAAGCCCTCCAGGTGCATGGCTTAGTGAGGAGACGGTGCTTTATGGAGAGACGTTAAGTGACCTTGCCCCAGGTAGATGAAGCCTAGTAGTGCCAGGACACACGTCTAGGTGAGCAGAGAGTGGGCTAGAGTTTAGGCTTTCCTTACCCTGCCAGCCAGGCTCCTTTGTACAGCACATAATCCACACAACCACAGAGGCAGCCCTGTCTAGAAAACTCAGACAGAGCGACTCCCACCAAGAACTGGCCTGAGTTTATAGGAACAGAAGACCCTGCCCCACTCTACCTCCCAACTTGTCCCTTCAGTTTACCCAGTGGCAGCTCAACCCCACCTTTTGGGCCCCTCTATTGTCCCTCTCTTCTCTACCCACACACAGTCCATTGGTCAGGGCTCCGTCTGGTGGCTCCGCCAAGTCACAGAGGAAGCTGGGAATTGTAGTCTTGCTGGGTGACCAGGAGGACAAGGAAACGGGGTTTCTTGGCCACAGAGCATTGGCTCTGCCAGCGTCCACCCATCTTTTCACTCTCTGTTCATCCATTTCCATTATGACCCTCACGCAGAAAGTACAGCCCTCATCCTGAGTAAAGCACCCCAAAGGCCATCCAGTGAGCAACCAGCTCCAGGGGCCGATCTTGGTGACGCTGTGCAGTCCTCTTCACCAGGTCCAGATGTGGCTCCTGCAATCTGGTGACCAGGGAACTAGAAGGCAAGTCATCTGCCTGCACCACTCCCCACACACTGAGGAATAGGGACAGGAAGTTAAAACTCCCATTCAGTAAAGGGAAGGATGGAAGAAGGAGTCCTTGACCACAGCAGTTCTGAAGTTTCTTGACTTGATCTAATTCTGGTCTCTGGGAAACACTGCCTTGTCTGTCATCCTCCCTGGCATGTCTGAACTAGATGCTGACAAGCACGGTCTCCTTGGAGGCTCCCCAGCTTTGGGATCCTGATTCTTCCTGGAGTGAGTTTAGAGGCCTGAGATTGTTTTACAACCTCGACAATCAAAGAGTTTTTCTTTTCTTTTAAATTCAGGCTTGTGATTTCTCTGACAAATGTAGTAGCTCTTCTATTTGTGTTTAGTCAGCGTTATATGTCAGGGACCACATCCACATTCTTCCTAGACGTACTTCTCTAACCTGATTTATGTCTTTGCTTCCTTATACCTCCCAGTCTGTCTGTCTGTCTGTCTGTCTCTCTCTCCCTCTCTTTTAGTAAAAGGCACACATCACATCTTCCCACATTCCCACATTCCATTGGCCACAATTCACATGTTCCATTTAATTGCAACAGAGCCGGGAAAATAGGGTGTCACTATGAGTCCAAAAGGAAACAAAAATGGGGTTTGAATCCATATCATTACTTCTTCCTCATCTGGCCTAGGAGGTAAGTTATCCTGATTGGTAGCCTCTATTCAAAGCACATATTTGGAGTGAGAGAAGAGGGGTATTGTTTCTAGAAGAAAATAGGATTTGAAGTAGATAAACAGATTCCAACCTGGATAGAGCTCAAATATTTTGAAGGGCAGAAAGACCTAGCATGGAATCTTGACTTCAATATTTATGAGCCTTGGAGGTCTATAAGAGAGTTACAAGAACTTTCTGGGCCTCAGTTGCCTCATCTGTAGAAGGGGGTAATAACAGTACTTTCTTCATAGACTGTTGTAAACTTAGATAACGTTTGTCATGTACTTGGCACAACACGATGCAAGAGGAAACATCAGTATATGAGAGAGTAGAGGAGGGTACAAGCCTCAGTCTATGTGTTCAGTTGTGTTAAGAAATATAACTTTATTTTCCTATATCTGAACCTAATGTCTATGTTAAATCCCCCTTTCCTTCTGATGATGGAAACTTCATCTCAGTCGATTCACAGCTTCTCCCTGGGTTCTGTGTAAGTTGCAGGGAGCTAATGTGGATTCAGAATGGCAGGGTGAGAGGGCAGCCATCCTTCTATGTTGTTGCTTGTCTGTGGTGGCATCCACTGAGATGACTTTGCATGTCATTTAGTCTTTGTTGTGTGTGAGTCAGAGCTGGGCCCTCCCTTCTTCCTAGCCACCAAGCATCTTCAGATCTGCCAACTCCCTTGTGTCATGTCTGGGTTATTCCACAGTGCACAGGATACGCAGTATTGCCAACGACATCCTGGGACCCCAGAAACCTCTCTAAGTTTGCCTTGGACCTGTCTTGACTCACTGAACAAATATACCTTCTGCTTTCATGCCTTATTGGCTTAGGGACTTCTGGAGTCTTCCCATCCCCCAGCAATGAGGCTCACATCCATTCTGCTCTTGGTTCCCCAATCTTATCTGCAGAGTCCGTCATTCAGCCTCAGCCAACTTCCTGGGGAAATGTCCTAGCAGAATCTAAGGCGGAGCTGCCCAGTGCAGTGATCATTCAAATTTAAATTGGGTAAAATTAGCAACCCTAACCACATCTCAAGTGCTCCGTAGCCGTGTGTGGCTGGTGGCTACCACAGTGTTTGTTATAGAGCACTTCCATCGTCCCGGAAAGTTCTGTTGACAACACTGCTCTAGGATCTCTTCCTTGTCTGGTCCTACCGCCATCCCCTGCCATCTCAGAATCTGTATCTGGCCTGGGGTGGAAGCCTTGCTCCTACATGATCCTACAATCTCACACCATCCTGTTTCATATCTAGGTCTAGGCTTTGAAACTCAGAAGCCAAGAACTGACTCTTTTGTTCTCTGTGTGCTACTGCATCATCTCTTCCCTGAGGCGCAGAGGATGGGATGCCTATATTACCGACAGAGTGAGCAACTGGTCCAGTTTGCCGGGACTGAAGGGATTCCTGGGACATGAGACTTTTGGTTTGCAAACCAGGAAAGTCCCAGGCGATCCAGGACAAGTTGGTCACCTCGGTTACAAAGAACCACAAGTTACCAAGGAATGCGGAAAAAAATACCAGTCTTTATAACTCACAGTTACTTCAGCTCTGTAGCTAATATTAATCTGATGAAGATTTCACTTTACCCTTCAAAGTTAGATTTGGATATTAAATTTCTTCTTCTCTTTCTACAAGCTTTCCTGCCTCCCTCCCTCCCTAGCCCTGTCACTTGCACGGATTTCATTGGTTCTACCTGGTATTTATTAGATGTACGTCTTCAGATCACCTTTCCCCTTGCCCACCTCCCTAGGGTAACTGTTTGAATATCTGATAGTTTGCCCTTTCTGGAAAACTATTGATCCTGAGGTCGTAGGAAGGAGTGAGCCACATAAAAGACTTCTATAAGGCAGACAGAAAGAGCCAGCTCCAAAGAACCCCTTTGGGCATTAAAGTAAGACCTTCAGTGGATTGTTAATAGCTACCTTTTGGCTCATTTCTAACTCACATAGTGACAGTTTCAAACACAGAAGCTATTACAGAGCTCAGGTCTAAGAGAAGAGACTGCCGTGAACTGCTGTCACTCGCCTTGTCCCTCTCCATCCTCTCTCTGACATTTTCCTGCCCTGGCTTATTAGTTTGTGTGAACTGTCTAAAAATACCTTGATAGCAGAAGCTCAGAGGGTTGAAGAAGGAAAAGGAGTCATTCAGTAAGACCGTGAATGTTCTTCTTTCACCCACTTCCTTCCCTTAGCAAGATTCAGACCTGAGGAGACTTAAGTTCTATCAGACACTCTGACCCATGAATGTGACTTGTGCTGTTCTCTGTTCCTGGAAAGTCTCTCTCCCTCCATTAACTTTAACCTGTAAGGTGCAGAAAATATGCATTTTTAACAAACACTCCAGATACTTCTTTAAAAAAAGATTTACTGGTATATAGGTCACATGCCATCCAATTCACCCATTCAAAGTATACAATTCAATGGCTTTTAGTATATGCAACCGTTACCACAATCAATTTTAAAAACTTTTATTATCCCCCCAGAAAACTCCAGATGCTTTGGTTATCACTCCTCAATTCCCACTCCTCTGTCTCAGCTGTAGGCGATCACTGATCTATTTCTGTTTCTATAGATTTACCCATGCCGGACATTTCATATAAATGAAATCCTGCAATACATGGTCCTTTGTGACTGCCTTCTTTCACTTAACATAATGTTTTCAGTGTTCTTCCACGTTGAAGCATGCATCAGTACTTCGTTTCTTTTCATGCCTGAACAATATTCCATATTTTCCCATTCATCAGTTAAGGGATATTTGCGTTGTTCTACCACGTATAATATCGCCTGTTATAAATAATACTACTATGAAGACTTGGGTACAAGTTTTTGTGTGGACATATGTCTTCATTTCTCCTGGTTATATGTCTGGGGATGTAATTGCTAGGTCATGGGGGTAATTCTATGTCTAACTTTCTGAGGAACCGTCAGATTGTTTTCCTCAGTAGCCGTGCCATTTTACATTCTCACTAGCAGAGAATGAGGGTTCAGATTTCTCCTCATTCTCACCACATCCTTACCTGCCTTTCTAAATTCTAATCATCCTAGCGGGTGCGAAATGGTATCTCATTTTTGTTCTGATTTACATTTCCCTAACGGCTAACGCAGGTGCTTCTTATACTCACTAAAGTTTGAGAACCTTTGATATACTGCCCCGTAGTATGTGATGGAGTTACCTGCTTTATGGTCCTTACTAGACAGTAAACTTGCAGAAGGCTACCTGGGTCCCCTTCAGTGTTTCCCCAGTGCCTGGCCCATTATAGATGCTCCATAAGTAAGAGCTAACTTCTGTTGAGGGCCTGCACTGTGTCAGGCGTAGGTGACACAAATTAATTCATTTAATCACAACAACCTTTGTGGTAGGATCTAGCATGACCGCCGTTTTACAGATGAAAAAATGGAGGCACAGGACACAGTTAAATAACTTGCCTGTATTTGATCCTTGTTGCATGATGCCAGACTGAATTGCCTCCTGCAGTAAATATCTCCTGAATAAAAGAATGAATTCCAAACTCTGAAAGAAGGAGGAGACGGCAGACTGAGAGGCAGGCTCACTCCGCTATCCATTCGCCTGAACAGCCTTCTTTCCGGAAGAACAGCACTAGGAATTTGAGGTGCCTTTTCCTCTAAGTGACATCATTACACTTCGCCAAACCCCAATTCCTAATGAAGGACATATAAAGTGGCACAGGCTTGGATTTTTTTAAGCCAGGTATATGCTAATCCTGAGTCCCAAGCCCATCAGGAAGTATCCGTGGTGGAGAATGGAAACAGAGACGCATTCTGGTGCAGACTTGGATTCTCGGGATGCGTTGGCAGTGAGGTTGAAAGGTAGGAAGACGTCTTTATAGCTTTGAGCTATTTCATATCAAATGTCTCCTTTTGAGAGTAGGCATGCTAAAGATCAGCTCCGAATAACCAACATGATTTTCCGCATCCTGTACAGGGTAAATCCTTCAACACATCCTACCAAGGGCAAATTAGAAAAAGGTGCTCCTTCAGTCCAAGCCAAGGTACATGGGTTAGTAAACTGAACATGGGCTGGATTTCAGCCCACACCAGCCCACTTGGCTGGGCACCTTTGTGCAGTGCCCAACCTGATCAACCATAAGTGGTCTGTAACTCTCTGTATAGTAAAGAGTCTAGCCCTGGTGAATGCGGGAATCTTGGCAATTAGGGAGCCACTAACCATAAATCAAATAACGGATTGATCAAAACCTCCTAGCTCTTTATAATCCAGGTGAAAGAAACAACTATAGGAGCCAGCAACAAATGATTGATAGAGCCTTTGACACAATGGGGTACAGAAGCCAACTAAACCCATGCAGACAGAATCCAAGCCAAAGCCATAACTCAAAGCCAACTCATTCATCTTGACTTCAGTACCTAATCCAGAAAGCCAGGGTGTCCTTGGAACCCTGAAAGATAGAATACAACACCAACGAAGAAATGAAGATCTGGAGCTCAGGACTGCAGGCAACCTGCTTGCCATGGAGCCAGACCAACTTCCAGAACACATCTTGCTTCTTAGGCAATTGACAGAGCCATCTATGACACAGGCTTTGTGAGGTGGCCGCACCAAGATTCTAGCCATTAACCAACCAGCCACAACACCACGTATGCCTGCCTGGAAGCAACTCCAGGAAGCAGGCCATGGGGAATGGGAGTGGGTGAGAGGCTGTGCAAGGTGCTCAAGCATCTGTTATTTGTGTCTCTCCAAACGCTCAAGCCCACTGACACACAATTCCAAATGACATGGCATAGTTGTGGCTTGCCGAGGGACTGTGGTCACAGATGGAATAGCAGCGTTCAGAGAGAGAAAGAGAAAGACGGGCAGATTCCACATGGACAGAGAGGAAGAGCTATATGTTGTAGTGGGCAGTACACAAACAGACACATATCTAATAACAAGAATATTTATAATAAATAATAAAATTACTAATAATTTGCTAAAGCTGTGCCATGCCCTTTATTCATATTATCTCACCTGTATTTTAAGGCACATAACAGTCCTAAGAAGTGAGTATTATTTGTAAGCTTCTTATAAGTGAGGAAACTGAAGCACAGAGAGGGCAAAACCTTAAGCAAGATCATACAGCTTATAAGTAGTAGAGCCTGGATATGGAGCCCTGCAGTCTCACTCTAAAACCCACGCTCTTAACTGCATCCTTATTTTGCTTTTCAAAGGACTATCTATTGGTATATATGAGGTCTCACCTATGGGTATATGAAGCCAAAATGGGTCTTTGAAGCCACTGTCATACACACTGTGCATTTTATACATACATGCAAACACACATAAACACATACATTTTTTCAAGAAATATTTAGTGTGTTCTGCCCTTTGATGTGTTTAATATTGCCAACAACTCTAGGTTGTTAGGAAGGAAACATGGTCCCTGCCTACGGCAGATTGTTTCTAGAAATGGCTGCAATAGTGTCTTTCATCACTCATGTCTTTTGCAATGAGACTCTGTCAATCCTCTCATCAGTAGGTGGAGTCTATTTACCCTCACCTTGAATCTGGCTTGGTGGTGTGCCTTGCTTTGCTCAACAGAATACGGTAGAAGAGATATTCTGAGACACTAAAGTACAAAGTTTAAGAGCACTGGCAGCTTTCACTTTTCTTACATCTCAGCTGCCATGTAATCTGACTACCCTGAGACTGCCATGCTGTGAGGAAGCCCAAGCTAGCCATGTGAAGAGAGGGTGGCCACATGGAAGAGAACCAAGGCACCAGATATCTGGGTGGACTTCATGGACCTTTCAATCTATAGTCAGAGTTCTCCAGAGAAACAGAACCAACAGAGGGTAGGTAGGTAGGTACGTAGGTAGGTAGGTAGATAGATAGACAGGCAGACTAATCTAAGGAATGGGTTCACATGATTATGGAGGCTGGCAAGCCCAAAATCTGCAAGGTAAGCCAGCAGGGGAGACCCAGGGAAGAGCCAGTGTTGTGGTTCAAGTCTGAAGACCATCAGGCTGGAGACCAGGGTAGTACATATGTTTCAGTTCAAGTTCAAATGTCATCTAGTAGAGAATTCCTTCTTGCTTAGGGGAGGTCATTGTTTTGTTCTATTCAGACTGTCAGCTGATTGGATGAGGCCCACCCACATTATAGAGGGCAGTCTGCTTTACTCAAAATCCACTGATTTAAATGTTAATCTCATCCAAAAAACCTTTGTAGAAACATCAGAATAATGTTTGACCAAATATCTGGGCACCACAGTCCAGCCAAGTTGACACACAAAATTAATCACTGCATAGTCCAACCCAACCACCGGCATAATGCAGTCGAGTGAGCCCTACCTGACACCGCGTGGAACGAAAGACCCAACCAGCTGAGCCCTGCCCAAATCCCTGACTCACAGAATCATGAGAAACAGTAAATTACTGGTTTCAAACCATTGAGTTTTAGGGCTGTTTGTCGTACAGCAATAGAAAACTGCCCTAATGGAACTTATAACAAGTAAAAAAACACATAGATGTATACTTACACATTTAATACATAGTAAGGGGGGAAGAACAGAATGGAATTGTTCCTTCATTGCATTTATTAAACACCTAATAAGTAAAAATTTCAGGGCATTGGTAACAAGATCATCCTTTTCCAGCCTCTGACTCTTAACTTGCAGTGATTACTGGCAAATCACCTTTCTGGACCTTGGTTTCTCCGTCTGTGAAATGGGCACAGTAGCAGTCATCCTCTCTGCCTCATAGGCTCTTGTGAAGATGAAATGAGACAAGAAACAAAAATGCTATGATTGCTGAAAAGTCCTCAGCAAGCTGTATCATAACAAGATAAATGTTTCCTTGTGCTAAAAATGCAAAATTGCTTTAAAATTTATTGCTGAAATGGAAACATCTGGCCAAGGAAACTTGAAAGAAGCAGAAACCTTTCTGACCAAAGCAATTGCATATAATAGCTGGTCCCTGGAGTCTCCTGCTTCAGCTCTGATTTGCCCATTACTTTGAGTTGTATTTTGAAATATGTCAGCCTTGCTTGTTTGCACATCTGCTTTTTCTATTTTTACTTTTGACCAGAATAGAGAAAGAAAGCATTATAAATGGTAAATATCCATTCTTGGGCATTCGTTTTATATATATATATATATATATATATATATATATATATATATATAAAATCTCCATGAATTTATTCACCAGTATATCTTTTAATTGTAGTTGTAGAACAAACTGGAGTGAAGCATAATTGTCTACAGGTGAATGAGATTTCCACCTGGGTTATGAAACTGTGAACCCAGGAGCCAAATCCAATCATGCCTTGTCCCTGTTTAAAAACTCCTTAGTGACATCCCTATGCCCTCTGTATAAAGACCAAGTTCCTTGTCATAGCATTGAGGTCCTCCATGATCTGGCTGTTGCTTTCCTCTCCAGCCTTGCCTCTCACTACTCACGTTCTTGGGTTTCATGACCTGTTAATGCAGGTGTCTCACCTCCAGCCTTTGCATAAGCTTTTTCCTTCTCCCTAGCACACCAGCCCCCTTCCATCTTTGCCAAACTAACTCCTTCATCCTTCATGTCTAGCTTTAGATGATCTGTCTGAGAAATCTTCCCTAAACCCCTAAGACTGGGTTTGGTATCCCTCATCTGTGACCCCTTAGCACCTTACCTCTAAGGTAGTTTCACATTATAATTTCCAGAAGGCTAAAGACACAACTCTCACACAAATACATCATGAGCCTATGTCAAAGATTCATTTAATTCATTAATGAGGGTGCCAGCAGGGTAATAAAGCTGGATCAAAGGAACATAAGAGAAACTGATTTATACGGGGTCAGTGAAAGAAACAATGCTGATGTAAGATTGCTATCGTAGATCCAAAATTGGATGTAATCTAATGTCCCATAGGCAATAAAATCATAACCTTAGGAGCTGTCTTTTCCAATGGACAGAAATCATCTACATCTTTACCAGACAAAAATGATTTGCAACGTATCAATTTCCTACCAATTAAGATCTAACCTTTCAAGGACTAGATCCTAACTTATGTAGTAATAGTTAGCCAAATCAAGGCTGTCAGAAGACCTACGGGCTGGCCTATTAGACAATACTTTAGTATGACATTGAAAGGATACACTGTCATCTTTCTGGAAATTTTCTTTTTATTACCAGTAGCATTCAGACTCTGTATTATAATGACCTGTTATCTTGTCTGAAATTCCCAGCAAACTGAAAAGCTTCTTAGGGACGAGGTTGTGTTTTGGGTCACTCTTGTAGCCTCTGATCTTAGCTGAGTCTGTAGTAGGCGCTCAGATTATTGTTGGATGAGTTAAAAGATTTCTTCTTGGAGGATTAAAGTAACCCCCTCTTAGGAGTCTCCCACAGATCAGGCTGCGAGCGATAGAAATCTGTGCAGTGATCGCAGCCCCCGTACCTCTCCAAACCCAGCTGAGCGTGGCCCGAAGCCCCTTAAGCATTTCTCCAGCTTCCCACAGCTGCACAAGCCCAAATTGTTGCCCTGATGGTCAGACGTGGAAAGCAAACTAAAAGAAGCTCATCTCCTGTACTGTGTCTCCATTTAAGAATCAGGAAAAATGGGGTCCTTCCCTGTCAAGCCCCCTGCCCATCCACAGTCCCAGCAGGAAGGCTAGAAAGCTCAGCCCTCCCAAGCTGGCTGCCTCACATCTTTGTGCTGCTGCTGGGAGCACAAGGGCTCGTGCTATTCCTGGATTCACCTCCCCAGGGACAGCTATTGGGGCTGCAGGCACACCACTCATCATTCTAATAGGCATATGGGAGACCCCGGTTTTCTCACAGATAATGAGCCTGTACAATTTAAATCAAGACTAATTTATGCATTTCAAATACTTGTTGCCAGGATAGGTAAACCGCCCTATTTGTGGCTTGTTTTTATTAGCACAGGAGGCAGATAAAACATCATCAACTGATGGGAGGAGGGGCGGAGGCAGGCCTGATTTTCAGTTATTCAGGGTCAGGGAGTGTCCAGAAAAAGGAGGGAGTAGGGGTGGGGTATGCTCCAAATAACTTTAAGTTTTGAGGGGTCAGTCTGGAAAAAAACAGACTCAAAACAGCATAAGTGAGGGTGACTATCACTTTACATAACACCTTTGTCAATCTTGTGGAGAACTTGGAAAGATGTCAGGAAAGCAGGGAGTTATCTGGGCAAGAGTTTGAGACTTTTTGCCAAGGGGTAGGTTCCAATAAGCCCACGGGCACTGGTAGAAGGTAGATTGGGACCATGTGAAAGGAGAGAAAGCAGAGAAAGAACAAAAACACAGGAACAAAGGCCTGTATTTCTTAGGAGCAGAGTAGATAGATAACTCAAAATCTAGGGAGCGGGTGAGGTTTGCCATTAGAGCACCCAGTTTCTCATTCTGGGCCTTTCCCTACCCTAGGGAACCCCTTGCACCCTGTGTGCTCCTTCCTATGCCCTCTCCCAAAACCCTAGCCATTTGCCCCTTCACTGTGAATTGAAAGCTGTGTGTTCTCCTCTTGCAGTGGTACTCACCCTTCAGGTTTTTCTCTCTGAAAAAGCATTCAAGTGGCCATAGAATTTATCATCCATCCAGGGGTATTTTTAGCATCCTTTAAAATTACACCAGAACAGTAGGTATAAACCAGAACTGTCCCAGAAGGGTCCTGGGCAAACCAAACCTAAGGTCATCCTAGAAATGCAAGGCCTTGTCTCCTGTTTAAGGAATTGTGAGCATCACTGGGCATGTGGAAAGAGGTCTTTGATTCTTTCCCAAGGAGAGGGTAATGAAAGGAAGTGGAAGGGAGCAGAGATGTATTAGGATGCTCCCAATTACACATAACAGAGTATTCAGCTACTGTGGGCTTAAATTTAAAGGATTTAATTTTTTCACATAACAGCTGATCTAGAGGGAGATGATTCCAAGCAAGATCAGTGCCTCAACCTTATCAGGGCTTCTCTGAGGATCTCTTGCCACTCCCCCTCATTATTGCAAAATGGCTGCCAAGCCTCCAAACATCATGTCTTAACAAAAGCATATTCAAAGGTAAGAAGGAGATGCGGCTTTTCCTCATATCTCTTTTATCAGACAGATTTTATCTTGCCCAGAATTCCCCCAGCAGAGTTCCCCTCTGTTATCAGTTTAATTGGCCGATATTGGGTCACATGACTATTGCCAGAGCTGCAAGGGCAGCTATAAAAGTAAGAACCTACATTTTCTGCCTCTGTAATAGGCAATGGATTCTGCTGGCTTGAAGAAAGTTTGAGCAACTGACAGTGTCTACAGCAGTGAGTTGCTGGGAGGTTCAAAGGGGATAATTCATAGAAAGCTCCCTGCATATTTTTTGACATAAACGTCGATTCTATAAGGTTGGCAATTTATATCAATTTGTACAGTCCTGGACAGAGAAATTTTTTAAAGAATGAGAGATAGGAGTATAGATCTAAAGGCAGGTAATTTTGCTTTCTCTGCCTGTCCTTCTCCATTTTGCAACCAAGAAGGCAGGCAAGATTCAGCCTACACTCAGCCTTTGTGCCCACCCCACTTGAAGACAACCTCTGGCTACAGAGCTCTTATCTTTCACAGACGCCAAATTTTCCATCTCAGCCTGCATAAACGGAACACGAGAATGCCCTACAGCCTGTATTTGCTGCGTGTTTCTGCGGATGCCAGTAAAGCAGGACTTCTAGTAATGGGATCAGTAACCTGAGTAAGAGAACTGAAAAGGCAAGTCTGAATCTATCCCGCCTGTTATGTTCCAGTGAACAATGAAAGCGCAGTAATGAGAAACACTGCCTTCTGACATGTTTGAGCCCGTCCACCCCTGCTAGGTACTATTATTAGCAGCAATATTAATAAATGCTTCTGACAGGCAGTAAAGGTTCAGAGTGCTGGAGAGTCGCAGAGTGTGGCAGACACATAAACCGCCTGCCCCAGGCGGCTCACGATCATGAAGGATACAAGACAAGGCCCAGATGTCAGAAAACACAACGACCAGGGAGGGGTTCTTGCGGGTGAAGCAGGGAGATTCTTTCAGAGCTGTGCTGGGAGCGAGAGAGGCTTTAGCACCGGCTAGCTGGCTGGCCATCTCACTAGAGGAGCTCTTCTTGAGAAACCATTGGAGAGATGATAGCAGACAAGTGACGGTCCACTTTGAATGTCACCTCTACCACCTTGGAGCCTTGAGGGAAGAGCTAAAGATGAGTCCAGGGTTTCCCTGGTGGCGCAGTGGTTGGGAGTCCACCTGCCAAGGCAGGCGTTGCGGGTTCAAGCCCTGGTCTGGGAAGATCCCACATGCCACGGAGCAACTAAACCCGTGCGCCAGAACTGCTGAGCCTGCGCTCGAGAGCCAGCGAGCCACAACTGCTGGGCCCACGTGCCACAACTACTGAAGCCCACGCACCGCAAAGAAGAGGCCCCCGCTCGCCGCAACTAAAGGAAAACCTGCGCACAGCAATGAAGACCCAAAGCAGCCAAAAATAAATAAATTAATTAAAAAAAAAAAAGATGAGTCCAGCCCTCTAGCTAACTGAGGTTAGGCTGGGACAGAGACTGCTAACTGTTCCCCAGAGGCTAGACTCTTTCTGACTTTCAGAAACACAACTCTCTGAGTTAGCAGGGAACTCTTGGAAATTGGACTCCTCAAGTGATAGCTAGAGACCACCTGTCCTAGACGCTGACCTCCAGCCAATGGGTTGAGAACAGAAGTCATGCCTGTGCCTTGCAAATCACGGCTTTTTTATACGGGAGCTCCCGGCCTCCATTTTTTCCCCCGCCCCTGCTGTCACCTGCTGGGGGATGGCACCACCTGGGGCTACTGCCTCAGACCCAGAGAAGGAACCCACAGTCAAAGATGGCAGCTCTGTCCTCTCAGCATCCAGTCCTCCCAGCTCCCACCCTCTCACCCTCCTCTGCTCCATCAGATGGAAGAAAAACAAACTTTTGCCCTACTTAAGCCACTGTATTTTGTGGTCTCTCTCTCATAAGAGCTTATCTCAGACCGCATTCCCAGGCCTGGCTCTGAACTCAAGGAAGAGAGCCAAGCCTTCCATTCGTAGGGGGTTAATAGTTTACACACATCACCTTTATCCTACTCTCCTCTCGCTCCCTCACCCACCCGGCTCCCCTGACCTGCCTGCTCTTCTGTTCCTTGAACTCATTCATTTCTTTCCCATCTCAGAGCCCTTGCCCTCTGTATTCGTTTGCTAGGGCTGCAGTACCACAGACTAGGTAGCTTAAATAACAGAAATCTCTTGTCTCACAGTTCTGGAGGCTGCAAGGCCAAAATCAAGGTGTCAGCAAGGTGGGTTCCTTCTGAGGTCTGTGAGGGAAGTGTCTGCTCCAGAGCTCTCTCCTTGGCTTGTAGATGCCATCTTCTCCCTGTGTCTCTTCATATTGTCTTCTCTCTACGTCTGCCTGTGTTCACATTTCCCCCATTTATAAGGACACCAGTCGTATTGGGTTAGGCCCCATCCTACTGACCTTATTTTTACATAATTACCTCTGTAAAGACTCTCTCTCCAAATAAGGTCACATTCTGAGGTACTGGGGGTTAGGACTTTAACATATGAATGTGGGGGAGATACAACTCAGACCATAACAGCCCTTCCTTTAGAACATGAACTTCATTCACTGGTACAGAGAAGGTAGTCATTAATTTTTACAGAATGAATCAATATATAAATATTCATCATTTTTATTATATCAACATCATGATCATTTTCAATTAGATGTCTTTAACTGGCATTTCTATACTTCTATAGTTGATGTTAATTGATATTTACTTGACACATAATAATTAATATGAATAATAATATCCTGGAATTATGGAAAGATCCCAAAATGCAATTTGAATAATTGGACAGGGATTACACTAAGCTCAGTATAATTTTAATGTTGATTGTATTTTATTAATATAAAATTTGGTCATTCGTGGATGGTTTTATAATAACCACCAAATATCAAGAATGTTTGTTTTTACTCTAGTCTAAAAGAACTTGAGGGTTTAAGTAACATACCAAAAACAGGATTTCAATAAAATGAGAATAAAAACAGATAAAGTTGGATTAAGCAAAAAGAAAGAAAAAAAGAGCAAATGTTCTGACCATCAGAGTCATTATAATTGCTCTACTAATATGTGGAATCTAAAATATGACACAAATGAACCTATCTATGAAACAGCAACGGAATCATGGACATAGAGAACAGACTGGTGGTTGCCAAGGGGGAGGGGTTTGGGGGGAGGGTGGAGTGGAAGTTGGGGTCAGCAGATGTGAGCTTTTATATACAGAATGAATAAACAACAAGGTCCTGCTGTATAGCACAGAGAACTATATTCAATATCCTATGATAAACCATAATGGAAAAGAATACCTTTTTTTTTTTTTTTTTTTTGTGGTACGCGGGCCTCTCACTGTTGTGGCCTCTCCCGTTGCGGAGCACAGGCTCCGGACGCGCAGGCTCAGCGATCGACAGGCAGACTCTCAACCACTGCACCACCAGGGAAGCCCGAAAAAATACTTTTTAAAAGGAATGTGTATATACATATAACTGAATCACTTTGCTGTATAGCAGAAATTAACACAACATTGTAAATCAACTATACTTCAATAAATAAATAAAAATTGCTCTACTAGAGCATAAAATTATATTCAACATTTGGGCAACACAGCAGCAGATACAAACAATACCTGAGAGGAAGATTTATAGCAGTACTTCAGAAGAAGTACAGACAGAAGATTTTTACCTCATAGAGAACTCAGAGAAGTTTCCACAGGGGCCAGTCTAGAGGGCATAGCTGTCCCCTGCATCATTCAGTATCTTCTACACCAGTTTCATTCAGAATTCAGAAGAGGAATTTAAGCTGTTTCTTGTACCCAACGTCATAAAAGGCAAGCAACTACATTAAAACGTAATTTAGTGAAGGTGCATAGTGCAAGTATGAGGCCTTCCACCCAAGAGTAGCACTTAGAATACACAAAACAGTAGCTACAGGGCTTCCCTGGTGGCGCAGTGGTTGAGAGTCCGCCTGCCGATGCAGGGGACACGGGTTCGTGCCCCGGTCCGGGAAGATCCCACATGCCGCGGAGCGGCTGGGCCCGTGAGCCATGGCCGCTGAGCCTGTGCGTCCGGAGCCTGTGCTCCACAATGGGAGAGGCCACAGCAGTGAGAGGCCTGTGTACCGCAAAAAAAAAAAAGAGAGTAGCTACATACCACATCCCTTAAATTCTCTCTCCTAAATCTCATTTCCATTCAACCAGGCTCTTTGCAGGAATGGGCTCAAGTGCAGTGCTTAAGGGAATCAGACACCTGGATTTGAATCCAGGCTCCACCACATCCGAGCTGAGTGACTTTAGGTAAGTTACTTACGTATAAAATGAGGATGATTATAATGCTTATTTTATAGGTTTCTGGTGAGGATTAAATTAGATAACGTACATGAAGCTCTTAATACAATACCTGGCACATGGTGAGAACTCAATAATGTTAGTGGTTATTAATAGCAGCCTATTCTTGGATCACAAGTACATAAATATACTTTGGAAACCACATGGGTGAGTGGTAGAGTTTACATTCCCTTATGAAAATCAAAGTGCTCCAGTGGGCTTCCTGCTTGGATGGAAGTCTTCATGGTCATGTAAAGGAAGGGTACTGCAGAATCTGTTCTCCTTTCACCAGAACACCTCATTCTCTGATAGAAAACAGGGTGTTCACTCCATTGACAACTTTCCAACAGTAATGCCCTCATTATAACCCCTAGTTTCATTTCTTGGCATTAATTTACTTGATTAAATAGAAAACAAAGAGACTGTAATTTACCCAAGTCTAATTAAACACACACACACATGCACGTACACACTTTTGTATAGATAACCCATCTGTTGTACAGCAAAGAATTTGACTTGCCTTTGTCCCTGGTTCCTGGGAGGGAGACTCTGATGGGGAACTCCCCACGTAATAGGATTGTCTTTGTTATGAGCATTTTGGATCACAACCAAGGTTAACCTAAATGCTGAAATGATTGAGGCTGGGAGCTGAAAGATCAGAAAGATCAACCATGTGATTAGAAGGTTGGGGCTCTGAGCCCTTTCTATCAGTGGGAAAGGTGTGTCTGTTTCATAACCTCCGTGGCCTGGGAGTTACACATAATCAATTTTGTTCACGTTCCTCTGATAAGAACTAGTTGTGTGGCCTCATCTGGGTGCAGGTGGGGCCGGGAAATGTAATTCTTGTCGGGGCTGCTCTTCCCAGACAGAGTTCTATAATTTGGGAAAGTGGGCATAAGTTTTGGTAGACTGTTAGCCATCAGAAATCGGTTAAAGGGTAGACCCATGACGTGACCCAAACAACCAATCAGAGGACGCCTGTGGGATTGATATTGGAAAGCTAGGAGAAAAAGGGAACCTTTGGGGGTGGGGTGGGCAGAGGAGATCTGAATTTGGACTTTTGTAGCCATGTTCTCTGCGATGAGGTCAAGGTGTCTGCAAAATGAAAACAGGCAGAGAGGAAGAGACAGAGACAGAGGGAGAGATTCAGAGAGACAGAATTTGAAAACGAGTGAGTCCTGGTGGCCACAAGAGAACTGGGGCTTTGTCAGCGACTAAATTAGTGGCCTTGAACAAATTACTTGATATGTGAGATCCACCGAGATCTGCTGATACCAGTTTTCTTATTTGTTTCAATACCCTCATCAGCCTTTTTTATTCTGTTGTGTCCTTTCCAATGTCCACCTGCATAATAATGCATCTTTCATTCATCATGCCTCCATTTCTAAGGTGGAGCTCAGCTGAGAACTACAAATGTATTTTTATTTTAATGTTGCCTTCTTATTGCTGCGTATGCAGAACCTGCGTGAATTGTTGGGTTTTCTTTGTGCCCCCAGCGCATGGAGGGCATCAGTCCTTCTGTGTGGCTCACTCGCTCCGGTGCCCCCGGGATGCAGGCGATGTTGATCCCCGCTCCACGTGGTCTCAGATCGCTGTGCTCTGAAGTCGGGTTTGTGTCTCTAGCAGCGCTACCCATTCCCTCGGCCGGCCTGCTGTCACTTCTCGCTGCTGCTAATCTCCTCCCTAACAAATGCTCAGTTGCTTAGAACAAGGTCCAAGAATGTGTCCTTGTCTGCCTTCCCTTCGAGTAAAGTACAACTATGCCCCCAGAGACCCTTTCCATTGACTTCAAAGTTAAGTTCTAGGTGCTTGGTGGCCGGCATTCCTAGAAATATGATCCCAGAGAAGCAGGGCATTATTGAAATGCCTGCCTGTTTACCTATTTAGCAAAAATACGACGTGCAAGTCATAAGACTAAGTTTACAAACCACTCTCTTCTTAAGCGATTAGGCTTCCAGAAATCTTTGGCCCCTGAAAGTTTTCCATGAACCCGGACAGCCAATTGGAAGAGAGACAGACAGATGCCTGCTGAAGATTTAATATATACTCTTCATCGTCAGTAGGGCTTGGAGGTCCTCCCCTCAGGGCTCTCTGGAGAAAGCCCACACTCGTGTGCTGTCAACAAGGTCAAAATGAGCATCAGATCTCTTGGGGGATATTTAGAAATAGAGCTCTGAGGGTTAGAATGAGTCAAAGGAGGTGAAATAGTAAATGTTTATAGAGTGGTCCTCTCTGCCTGAGAAAGGATGGGTAGTGATGGAGAAATTGTGTTTACTAAAGAGCCAGATAGTAAATATATTTTAGGCATTGCATTCTATATACAGTCTTGGTTGCATATTCTTCTTACTCTTATTCCTCTTTCTTTTGGTGTTTTGTTTTTTTTTAAACAACGCTTTAAACTGTAAAAATGATTAGCTCATGGGATGTACCGAAACAGGCCAGATTCTGCCCACAGGCTGTAGTTTGCTGACTCATGTTGCAGCACTGAGATGTGAGTCCTGGACTTGCCACCGCTGGCTGTACGTATGTAAGCTTTCCAAGACTCAGTGTCATCACCTGTAAAATGAGAGTATCACAGGCTTTTGACTGGGGTGCTCTATCACAATGCCCAGCACCTAGTGGCATTCAGTCCATGAATAGTGGCTGGCGTTGCTATTTCCTGATTTGCCACAGAGTCTTGTTTTAATGTGGTAAATCCATACAATGGAATATTATACAGCCTTAGAAAGGAAGGAGATTCTGACCCATGCTACAACATGGATGAACTTTGAGGACATTATGCTAGATGAAATAAGCTAGTCACAAAAAGGCAAATCTAATACGATTCCACTTATAGGAGGTGCCTAGAGTAGTCCAGTTCATAGAGACAGAAAATAGAATGGTGGTTGCCAGAGGCTGTGGAGGAGGGGGAATGGGGAGTTATTGTTTCATGGCGACAGAGTTTCAGTTTTGCAGGATGAAAAGAGTTCTGGAGATGGATGGCAGTGATGGTTGCACAGCAATGTGAATGTACTTAATGCCACTTAGCTGTACACTTAAAAATGGTTAAGATGTTATGTTTATTTTATCACAATTTGAAAAACACATAGGAGATATATATCATATATGGAAAAATAAAATAGGGGAGTAGGGAGTGTTATAAGGGGTGTGAAGTTTTAAACAGGGTGATTGAGGGAGGTTTCCCTGAGGAGATATTTGAGAAAAGACCTAAAGGACGGAGGGGAGAAACCATATGGGTTTGGTGAGCAGAAGGGTGTTCTAGGTGGTGGGTATAGTAAGTGCAAAGGCCCTGAGGTAGGAGTGTGCCTGGGGGATTGGTGGGCTGGAGCAGAGCAAGTGAAAGGAAGATGAGATCCAAGAAGGAAGAGGAGTATCAAGGCGGGAGACTGAGGGGACAGTTGCACAGGATTTGGGCCACTAGAGGCACCTGACTCTTCCTGTCAGTGAAATGGTCAGGTATCGCAGGTTTTGAGCAGAGGAGTAACGAGAGCTGACCTATAATTTTTTTTATTGAGGCATAATTGATGTACAATATTACATTAGTTTCGGGTGTACATCATAGTGCATTTCTAAATGGGTGCTGACCTATGTTTTAACAGAATCTCTCTGGCCACTATGTTGAGAGAAGACCCGGGGACCAAAGGTGAGGCTGGGAGACCAGCCAGGAGATTATAGCAATTATCGAAGCCAGGGATGATGGAGGAGTGAACAGGGTGAGAGTGAAGGAGAGACTTGGTGGGATTAGGGGTATATTTTGAGACAGAGTCAACAGGATGTGCTGAAGGATTGGATGTGATGGGTGAGAGAAAGAGAGGAGTCAAGGATTTCTCCCAAGTTTGGGACCTGAGCCCAAATTTCCATGGTTTACATGACACATTCATATTAATTATCTCATTTGCATCTCACAGTCAAGGCCTCATAGAGGTTGCAATTCCAGGGCTCAGGCTTGGGAGCTGCCAGGCCTGGGTTAGAACCCTGTTTCTGGTACTCGCTAGCAGGGTGGCCTAGGCCAAGACCCTTAACATCTTTGAGGCTCAGTTTCCCCACCTGTAAAACGGAGATGCTGACATTTAACTGATTTGTTATTGTGAGGCCTGCAGCCCCTGGGACCCAGGAATTGGTCACTTGTGGAGCTGTTATTATTTTTTCCACACAACTGGAATTAGAACATGGCCCTTTGCCCCCAGTCCTGTGTTCTTTCCCCGAGTTCTCTTTTCTCCATTTCTCTTTTCTCAATTGATCATTCTTGGGAATAACATTCCATTTTCAACATTTTAATTATACTCGATCTCATTGAAGAAATGTTTTCTTAACCAATAGACTCTTTTCTAGGAGTCCAGGACAGTTCTGGAGTTGGGGCATGGTTATGTGTGTGCTTGGGGGTGAGGGGGCAGCTCTTTGAATGATTTTTACTTGGTTTCACCCCTTTTCAAGCAGAAACAACACGCTCCAGCCTCTTCTCCCCTGGCTTAGGGTGTTGGGCTGCATTGACCAGACATTTAAACATTTATCCAGCACTGCCTCACACTAACCAAAGACTTAGTTCCAGGATAACAGAACAGAGAACACTTGCCTCTCCCTCCTCCCATAATTTAGTGCACAGACAAGGAGATGGGAAGAAATATTGACACCATCACACGGTGGGCCATGTGGGGCTTGAAGGAGGGGTGGGGGGGGGGGGGGTAAGCAGAATGAGCACTGCACTGGGAGTCTCGGCCCCTGGTGCGTGCTAGCCGTCAGTCACAAATTGCAGCCTTTCCGAGCTTTCGAGTCTTTGACCGTAAAATGAGAATTACAGTATCTGCCCCTGAACCTCATGGAGGATCAAATTAGAGAAAGTAGGTGAATGACAGCTGTCATAGGTCGTGAATAATAATATTGATTAAATTCAAATGCATAGGCCGTGATCCCAAGCATCTTCCGCTGGATCGCAAATCTCCGTCATTAGGGTCACCTGGGGTTGCTTAATAAAATGCTGAACTCTGGGGCCCAGTCCGGCCCAAGCCTCCTGTCCTCCCACCCCCTTCCCCACGCCATCCGGCACCAAGCAATTCTTAAACACGTTAAAGCTTAGATCTACTGGTCCAGGAGCTAACTTTGGTGCAATAGAAAAAGGGATAAGGTATAATTAAGTGCCTGGAGATTCTTGGCATTCACATACCTATAATATAAATGATGGATTTTATTCATCACATTTGAATCTTCCCAGTGGGTGGTACATAGAGTTCCATTTAAAATAGCTGGGTAAGGCCACTTGTCAGAATTTTAAAGAGGCAATGGGAATTGTTACACGCTTCCCTTCTGCAGGGACAAAAGGGAATGTGGAGCCTTTTTTCTAAAGATGAATTTCCAATGTTCTTTCCATGTGTTCCTTCTTATGCCCCCAGAACACTCAGCCCTGGCTTTTTTTGGTACTTTGCCAAGTGCCACAAAATCAAGGACTTGCTGCTTTTATGCCGGCGTTTCAGAACTGGGCTCTTCTCCCACAGCCATTCCATCGCTGTGGCCAAATTAGCGATCCCACCTGCATATTGATCTGGGCAGGTGCCCAGAGGACAGCCTGTCCTGGTTGAAAGCAGGCCCTGAAGTTTTTGCTGCACTCTGACTCGGCAGGACCCAGATGCCTCCAAAAGCCAGATGGGCCCTGGGGGTTTCTAAACCCTCCGCCTGCAATCTTTTAACCAGACAACAGGCGCATCAGTTCAGTGGCCAATCCCAAAGTTTTCAGCTGGGCATTTCTCCATCTACTCAGGAGACAAGAAGCTTTGTGGACACACAGATACTCCAGAATCCACCTGGAATACATGTGGCAGAGGAAGAGGGCAGCGGGGGAGCGTGTGGCAGAGGAAGAGGGCGGGGGGGTTGTAAGAATGGCTTGCAGCACTCAGAGATTTGTTCCTTGTACGGTAGGCACAGGTCCTTTGCTTCTCTGAGCCTGTGAGCCCATGTGAAATGCCCAGGGACTTCTCTCCGCAGATACCACATGCACACACACGCATGCACACACACACACTGCCAAGCGCTATAGATGCAAAGAGGCAGCCCTTGGCTGCCTGATCATGGGCCATCTCATTGGTCCCTAGAAATGAGGAGAAACAGACACGCTGCCTGCTGAAACAGAGCCCAGAGGCTGGGGTGACCTGAGGAAGATAACACCCCTTCACTCAGGACACACAGAAACCTTAGAAAAGTTGTAAACGTATGCTTGTGTTGAGGTTTTCTCGATATCTGGGGGCCAGGATCACCCAACACACAGCTGCTTTACATTATTGTTTTATTATTATTTTCACAGCTCCCATGGACCACTGTGGGCCCCCCGACGCACATTGCCCCCCATCTGGAATGCCCTCCTTCTCCCTATCTGAGCCTTCTCCATCCTCCTCAGGGCTCGCCTTCTCCATGCTCTCTTCCCAGGCCACCGGAGGCCCCACTGACCTCCCACATCCAAGAGGTCCTACGGGTCATCTTCCTCGTATTATTCTGTGCATGTGACCCTTCCATTCCCAACTAGGTTCTGTGGCAGGCACCGCGCCCAGTGTCCTTTGTTCCCTCCCGCCCCCAGCACGACATTCAGCCCCAGCGGCTGCTTTCTCAATGCCTGCTGACTCATGAGCATGAGCTGGGACATGGAAACAATCTTTAACAACCGAATGGGGTAAGGCAATAGGCTTTGTGAACATAAGATACTACCTGAATGAAAGATGAGAAACTAACCTTGGCAAAACCAACCCAGTAGGATTATTCCATCATTCTGCACCTAAAAGAATGAGAGGCAGAGAGCAAAATGCAAGTCCCAGTGACATCAGCCTTGGCAGTGCCTAATGGAAAGTGACCCTGCCAGGGCCTTGCTCCCTCATTCAATCTGGGAACGCTTTCCATTAACGCTGTTAACCCCGCACAGCGGTCAGGGGCAGAGCCGGCCAGGCCAAATGTGCTCTGTTCCAGTTGCTGAATCATCTCCATCTCGTTTGCCCTTCCTAATACCTTCAAGAATTAGAAGAAGCAAAGGAGGGGGAGAGAAGCACGGAGGACTATCAACTTTAGCAAAGCCTTAATTGGAAGCAGTTTGGCCGGTTCCTTCCATCCCTGGGAACTCTTTCCATTAAAAACATTTCTCTACCACAGCCGTGTTTTAGACTTCCATTGTATCATCAGCCCAAAGGAAAATTCTCTCCACCCCCGACCACATACTGTGAGCGATTTCCTTCTAAGGGCGTAAAATCACTCTTTTCAGTGTACCGCTGGATGACTTGACATCAACCAAGAAACCCAGTAACATCCTGACCTTCTGAAAGCAGAGTGGAAGATCAGAGAAGGCTTTCCTTGCTGCCCCCAGGACTCACCACCATCAAAAGGCACACAGAGGCCCCAGACCTGAAGTTGGATGAAAACACCAAGGAGGAAATGAAAGTCAGATATAACCGGGAAGTAGGCAAATTCAGTCTTCTCTGAGCTGGAAAATTAGAGCCAAGGGAATTCTATTATTAGGGGAAGCTCAGTGACCTCTGTTCTCAAGTCTGGGTGGGGGAAGGTTGCAAAGAAGACTACACTGCCCTCTATTGGGGGCCTATAGGCGTGCAGCTAAGGGCTTTTCATCCATGGTCTCGACTGATTGATTAGCCATTGCACAACCCTTGGGAACGATTATTATCTGAAACAAACAAAAACAAAAAAACAACTGAGACCATAGACATCAAGCAACTTGCCCAAGGTCACGTAACTAAGATGCAGCACAAGCAAGGATGCTAAACCAGGGATAAAGGACTTCAAGTTTCGTTTTCTTGCCATTTATCTTTATAGATAATCTTTCCATCTTGGACTCAGATAGCTCATGCTCTGAGAGTCTGCCAGCGGTTCTCTCTGGCATGGTGGTTCTCAAAGGTAGCTGCGTATTAGAATCACCTGGAAATGCAGCACTAACCTGCGGAGTACTCAAGCCCCACAGCGGGAAAGTCTGACTTTAATGGATCTGGGGTGGATCCTGGCTTAAGTGAGTTGTAAGAGTTCTCCAGGTGATTCTAATATGTAGCCAGTACTAAGAATGTCTGCTCTAGCTGCAGAAGGGATGGAGACAGAAATAGATGGCCCTCTCAAACCTAGGACATAGTAGTTAATAGAGAGCAGGTTTGGAGGGCTTCTTTAAAGAAAAATCACTTTTGAAGGATGCGAGCTCAATAGTGGAATGTCACAGTTATGCTTTGTGATATTGTGGTAGGTGAAAAATAGATCCCCAGAGAGCTCCACGTCCTATTCCCTGGAGCCTATAAATATGTTACCTTTCACGGAAAAAGGGACTTTACCAATGTGGTTAACTTAAAGATCCTGAGAGGGGGAGATTAGCCTGAGTTATCTGGGCGGCCCTGATGTAATCACAGGGTCCTAATAGGGAGGCAGGGGAATCAGAATTAGAGAAGGAGATGTGATGACAGAAGCAGAGGTTGGAAGGTGTGAGGAAGGGATCCGAGGATGTGGCAGCCTCTAGAAGCTGGAGAGGCTCCAGAAGGAATAGCCTTGCCAACACCTTGACTTTAGCCCAGTAAGACTGCTTTTGGGCTTGTGACCTCCAGATCTGTAAGAATAAATAAATTTGTATCGTTTTAAGCCACTAGGTTTATGGTCATTTGTTGACCATTGGTCTATAGGAAAAAATGCAGATCCTGTGTAACTTACTCCACTTCTCAGAGGTTCTGTTTCCCCATCTCTAAAATGGGATCATCTGACTTCAGTAGGGTAGTTTTGAGGGTTAAATACATTGATTAGAAACAAAATGCTTGGTACGATGGCTTAGAAACAGGGCTTACTGTGATGATCATGGATAGAGGTCCCATGAGGCAGAAAGTGATGTGAGAAGAGAGACTTCCAGCGGCGCCCAAGTACACTTCTACAGGACAAGGGATTGAGGCAAATGGAACAAAATTAGCAAAGACTGGTGCAAAAGAACAGCGGCAGCAGGATTTCTCAGCCCGTTGGCCTTTGGGAGATGTTTGCACCTGCCTATTCTGAACATCTGACCATATTCCCAGAGCTATTGGGTCTACCCCCCGGAACTCATCTCCTTCACTGTAAAATACACACAGCAAGAGAGAAAAGGGATAGGAATCATCAAGACACCAAAAAGACTCTACGATACAGGTTCCCCAGTATTTCATTCACAGTCCATATCCAGCCAGCAGGTCAATTTCTGAGCTTATAGACAATTTGGGGTTCTTAAACCCTCTCAAGAATAAAATATGTTTTCTACCTATTTCGTTTTGGTGGAATTATAACTAGTAATGTGTACTGTACCACTCACTAGACTCGTGATCTTGGACAAAGGACTCTGTTCCTCAGCTTCGTCATCTGTAAAATGGGGCCAAGGATAACACCCACGTGTAGCGTTGTTATAAGCATTAAATGCTTTCTCCATGCAGAGGGCATTGTGAAGTGCCTGGCACACTTTCGAGTGCTCAGCAAGTTAGCTATTAACTTTCCTATCAGGGCTATTTTTATTTGGGGCAAAGAAGTGAGGACAGGTGAAGGGAACCACCCACTTAGAAGACCTGACATGAAAAACAGTAATTTTCAACACCCTTTGATTGTTTTACTCAGCTTCTTTTAAGGAGCTACAAGAGAAAGTAGTCTAAAATCAGAGCCATATACAGTCACTTATTGAGTGCCTATCATGTACCAGGAATTCTTCTAGGACCTGGGAACCTAAAGATAAACAAGATCCATTTCCTATTCTCAAGGAATGTCCAGTCTAATGGTGGGAAGAGGCACAGTGAATTTCCATCACAAGACAGCAAGATACATGCTAGAATTGGGGTAGGTAGGGTGTGATGAAGATGTGCTTAGGAGAGACCTAAACCTTCATGTGGAGGAGGGGGCATCAGGGAGGCTTCCTGGAGAAAGGACATCTAAGCTGGTGGAGTGAGATACTATGTGAAGAGTTTTAGAAGGAACCAGCTCTTCCGAAGACTTGAGGTCAAGAGCAAGCAGTGTTTCCAGGAAACAGCAAAGAGTCAATATGAGCATGATGCATGGGGCCACGGCCAGAAAAGTTGGGGTGAAGGTGGGGTATTGAGAGATTTGGCTGGAGATCTAAGTGCCATTCAGAGCACAGAGCGACTTAAGAACCATGATAAGAAGTTTGGATTTTAGCTTGAGGACATTGAGGAGTTGCTGAGATTCTGTAATAAGACACGAACTTCAGAAAGATCACTCTCAGAGGAACAGTGGAAGAGGGACAAGATGAAAGTCAAAAGATAATGGGAGGTGACTGCAATAATCCTGGTGGAAGAGAACGGACAATGAAGCCGAAGTACTGGCAGTGGGGGTGATCAGAGGTGGATAGATTTAGACATGTTAGGGCAATAGTGCTGCAGAGTGTGTGGTGAGATAAGAGAAAGGGAGGAGAAAACCCCCTGATATCCACTAAGTCAGGAAATGCAGGAACCAGCAGTTTGAGTGTCAAGTGATAAGCTCCAATTTAGACATGTTGATCTGAACACAGTGAAGGCCTAGAGGACCTTCAAGTGGTTTTATGTAGTTGGCAGTAAGGTATGAGTCTGGAGTTCAAGAGAGAGATCTAGGATGAAGACTAGGTCTGAGAATCATCAGTCCATAGGTGATCTACTTGAAACTACAGAAGTAATGAGACCACACAGGGAGAGTGAAGAGCAGGTAGAGAAGATGGTCAATGATCTAAGGTCGGGCAAAGGAAGAAAGGACAGTCAGAAAAGGGAGACTAAGCCTAAACACCCCAAGAGATCGGGGCAGCCAGGAAGTCCAGGAAGTGAGTGCTTTAAAGGAAGGAGTGGTTCACAGTGCTGAGTGCTTCATTGAGGCCAAAGGAAACAAGGATATGGACTTGACTAATTCAAGGCCATTACCAAACTTGGCAAGAGTGGTTCCAGTAGAGGGATTGGGGTGAAAAAGCCTGATGGATGTGGGCGAGAAGTAGAAGACAAGCAAGTGGAGAGGGCAAATGGGGACCTCTCAAGACGAAGACATGACATTCTCTTGCAAGAGCTTTGTCTGAGAAGGACAGCAGAGAGATAAGGTAGTAATTGGAGGGAAGCAGGAGGTAGAGGGTTTTTTTTTAACATATCAAAAACTTGAGAATATTGAAATGCTGCTGCTGAGGAAAAAGGGAAGAAAGGAAGGGTTGATAGTACCATGAATCTTCATTATTATCAGATTCTGTATTGCAAATTCTCCTACTTGCTAAAATTCACTTGTAACCCCAAAAGCAATACTTGCAGCACCCTCATGGTCATTCCTGGACATGTACATGCTCAGAGCAGCAAAAACTATGAGTCTCCCAATACACTTCTTTCCAGCTGAGGTTGAACACCTGATGTTCTGCCTTCTTGCTTCAGCTCTCATGCTGTAAACGAGCATCCTTTTCACAGCATATATAGTGCTGTGTTTTTCACATTTTGGTGCTTTTTGCTGGTGATGTCACTTTTTAAAGTTGCCTCAAGTGTGGTGCTAAAGTATTATCAAGTGTTCCTTAGTGTGGGGGGGCCATGATGTGCCTTATGGAAAAAATACATGTGTGAGATAAGCTTCTTTCAGGCCTGAGTTATAGAGCTTTTGGTTATGAGTTCAATGTTAATGATTCAACAGTATATATTAAGTAAGGTGTCTCTGAACAGAAACACACATAGAACTAGGTTATATGTTGAATGGTTGATAAAAATGTTGTGACCAGAGGCTCACAGGAACCTAACCCTGTATTCCCTCTAGGAGCAGTGGTGCAGGATTCACAAATTCAGTGTTCACGGTGACCTTATAGAACATAAATATTGTGAATAATGAAAGTTGACTCTGTAAGAGAAAAGGAGAGTCGGGAAGAGGTCTCAGAAGTGGACTTGGGGTGGGCATGCTTTTAGGTAATGGAATGGTCATCTGGAGTCCCCGATCTTGTCATCCAATAAGTTTACTAGACCAAAACATTCCTTTCCAATAAAAACACAGGCAATAAAAACACATGGATAAAGAAGATGCGGCACATATATACAATGGAATATTCCTCAGCCATAAAAAGAAACGGAATTAGGTCATTTGTAGAGACATGGATGGACCTAGAGACTGTCATACAGAGTAAAGTAAGTCAGAGAGAGAAAAGCAAATATCGTATAATAACGCATGTATGTGGAATCTAGAAAAATGGTACAGATGACCCGTTTGCAAAGCAGGAATAGAGACATAGATGTAGAGCAAATGTATGGTTACCAAGGGGGAAAGGGGTGGGGAGAGAGGAATTCGGAGACTGGGATTGACACATATACATTATTGATACTATGTATAAAATAGACAACTGATGGGAACATACTGTATAGCACAGGGAACCCTACCTAATGCACTGTGGTAACCTAAATGGGAGGGGAGTCCAAAAGGGAGGGGATATCTGTATGTGTATGGCTGATTCATTTTGTTGTGCAGTGGAGGCTAACACAACATTGTAAAGTGACCATAATCCAATAAAAATTTTAAAACACAAAACAAAACAAAAAAACCACAGGGAGATAGTTGTCAACTGGGCTTACTCTGAACAAGCAGTCCTGGTATATGAAGAGCAAGAGGATGAGGGAAGGAGGGAAGTGACAGCAACAAAAGGACATTGAAACTAAGATGTGGGGAGAGAGGGGAGGTCACCTTTTGTTGTTCTCTCTCTACATTGTACAATTTATCAAGCTAAAGTTTATCAAGTTAAAAATCCTTTTCTGAGGATTCCCCAGGGAGTCTCAGGTTTTACCTTCCTGCCCTTCTGGTGACACCATATTTGTTTTGACCCCTCCTCTAAAGCAGTGCTGTTCAGTCTTGTCTTTGCCCATACCCGGATTAAGGAGGAAGTTAACTGCAGACATTGGGACTTGGTGTTACACAGTAATCTCTTTTTTATTAACTCATCTCAGCCGTTGAAAGCATTGGAAAAATACTATTAAAACACTGGAACCAAAAACAAAATACTTCGCAACCAAGCA
Source organism: Delphinapterus leucas (assembly GCF_059928025.1). Lineage (NCBI taxonomy): Eukaryota > Metazoa > Chordata > Mammalia > Artiodactyla > Monodontidae > Delphinapterus > Delphinapterus leucas. The sequence goes on from NC_143139.1 coordinate 76,240,017, forward strand.
CATATCCTGTGGGAAACGCTAAGAGCCTTTCCCTTCCCGCCACCCTTATCCTATATTACAAGAGCAAGTCTTCTCTACTCCCAAAGTGAGGTCAAAATCAAGGGAAAAAACTACTTTGTGTTAAATGGTGTCGTGCACATTTTGAAGATAGGAACAGGACGTCAGACAGGAAGAAAACGAGTTCTCAAATATTGATCATCCTTGCTAGGCTAGGTGAAGTTACAGTGAAGTTTTAATATTGGGGGAAACGGACACCTGATGTATTTTCATGTCAGGTCACAAAAGGCGGATTCCTTCTGTTGAGAAGTATGGGAAACCACACTTAATCACACTTAAACCACACAATCATAAACTGTGATTTGTGATTATTCAGAGAGGATGGGCCGAAGCTCACTTTTGTTCTGCTGTATAAAACCTTTTCTTAGCAGAGATTAACAGTGTAAACAAGTTCAATTTATTTAACAAAATATACCTTTTGGGGGAAGATCATAAACTTAATAGACTGGTAATACTGAGGAACCTTTTTGATCTTTTTCAATTAACAGACTTTATTTTTTAGAGCAGTTTTAGATTTATAGAAAAATTGAACAGAAAGTACAGAGAGTTCCCATATTCCCCTTCTCCCTGCCCTCAGGGACAATTTCCCCTACTATGAACATCTTGCATGTCCAAATGTGGTACATGTGTTACAATTGACAAACTGATATTGATACATTTTTATTATTAATAACCAGGGTCCATAGTTTACATTAGGATTCACTCTTTGTGTACAAAATATATTTTTAATGTGTTTTAGAAGCGTAGAAGTCAGAATAATAAAGCTAACCATTTATAGAGGCATCTCTAGGTCGCAATGCACTGTCACTTAAAGGGAGCTGAAGTTCAGAGAAGCCAGTGAGCTGCGCACAGCTGTTTAGTAGGAGAGACGAGATAAGAACCCAGGTCTTCTTACTTCGTCTCCAGTTATGCTGGTGTGGATATTTAAGATACCAGCCTTAACCCCATGTCTTCCTTAAATTCAGGTTTACATTTCTAAGCAGAGGATTGAGGTGCACTGCTAGTGTTTCCACTGAGAAACAACTGTGACAAGGTGAACAAGATGACACTTGGTCAAAGGCTTGGCAGGTGAGGGGACACAAGTGTAAATCCATCTTTTGGGCTTGAGTATTTAGGGTCCATACTTGCTGCCAATTTATTTGTCTGTTTCCTCCTCTATACAGGACACTTTAGGAGAAGAGGAACCAGGTCTATCTTGTTTACTGTTGTCTCCTTGTTGCTTGCATATTACTTAGAATATAATAGTACGCAAACAGCAGTTATTAAGCAAATGAATGGAAGGATGAATGAAACATGTATATTAATCAGGGTTTTCCAGAGAAGTGGAACCCATAGTGTGTGGTGTGTGTGTGTGTACAGAGAGAAAGAAAGAGAGATTGATTGATTATGAAGGATTGGCTCACCTGATTATAGAGGCTGAGAAATCCCGTGATCTGCCACCTGCAAGCTAGAGGCCCAGGAAAGCTGATGGTGCAGCTCCTACTCAAAGCTGAAGGCCAGAGAACTAGGGGAACCAATGGAGTCAGTCCCGGTCTGAGTCCCAAGGCCCAAGAACCAGAAGCACCAATGTGTGAGGGCAGGAGAAGGTGGATGTCTCAGCTCAGGCAGAGAGCAAATTCACCCTTCCTCGGCCTTTTTGTTCTATTCAGACTCTCAATGTATTGAACAATGCCCGCCTGGATCCGTGAGGGCCATCTTCTTTACTCAGTCTCCTAATTCAAATGCTAATCTCTTCCAGAGACAGCCTCACAGACACACCCAGAAATAATGTTTTACCAGCTCTCTGGGTATCCCTTAGCCCAGTCAAACTGACACATAAGATTAACCATCACAGATGAATACTGTCATCTGTAAGTGATAATAGCCATATGTAATTGCCCCTGGGATCCCTTTCTCATATTTTCCCTTTTGCTTTTCTGATTGTTTTCCAATTACTATCTCATATGACCTTTTCTACTTCTTATGATATTTTGGTCCTTACAATTTCAACCACATCCTATAATTGCAAGATAACTTGAACCAACACCAAATTTCCCATTTTCTTTCCTTGCTATATAACAAAGTTCAGACACAAGCTACCGTTTCTCTTAAGATAATATTTATAGCTTTGAGCTGCTTCCAGTACCAAAATCCATGTGCACGTGGGCACGTCAATGCAAATAACTTTCGCCTGGTGCCCTCTCATTACTATGAATGGCAGAAGGAGCTGATGGAAGAAGTACCCCGTACAGAGTCAGCAAATCTATCTTCTAAATCTAAGTTGTACTTACAGCTCTCTTAAGTAATGGAAGCTTGTTTCCCTTTGGTTTCCTTAACCACAAAATAAAGATAATATCATGCATTCTTAGGATACCCCCTAAAACTATTTTTCCCATATAAATGTTCAAAAAGGGATGTTAAAATGCTTTGGGTATTTCATTAAGCTGTTTATTAGTTTTAGTAAACACTGACTCCAAGGCGCTAAAGCAAAGGTTACAAACTGGTAACTTGGGGGACCACATTGAGTCAATAGAAGTGTTTTGTTGGTACAGTAGTGCTAATTTTTAAATTTAAGTCAGTTACTAAAAGGTTTAAGATTTGAGAGACTTCACATTTATATTCCGGCTTCCTTTGAAAAATCTGAAGATTTGGCACACTCAGTCCGCATTGCTGCTTGGCAACAACTTGCTGGAGCTAAGCAATGATTGCTTCCTTGTAAAGGCGTAGGAGCCCTGTAATTTGCCACAGCCCCCACCACTCCCTAGTCTACAACACCTAGTCTTGGCCACAGCCCCCACCACTCCCTAGTCTACAACACCTAGTCTTGGCCACAGCCCCCACCACTCCCTGTTTTATTGCATCCAGTTGCTCAACGCACTTCTTTTGCTGTCTGGTTCCTGAAGGCATTTGAATTTGGAAATTTCCTGTTTTAAAGGGATATTACACAGCACATAGTTGACTGCCCAAGTTGCAGCTATCAGATTGATCCTATTCACAACTAGTTCCAAAGAAGAAAATCCATAATACTATTTGGTAATCCATTGGGACATTGGAACGTCTCCCTTCTATCCAGAAATTTTTCATCACCATAGATAAACCAACAAGAATAATACAAGTTTAGAGCTAGATGACATCTTCTAGCTCATCTGGTCCAATCCCTTCATATAACAGTTGAGAAGACTAAAGTACTAGATAGTGAAGATGCTTGCTTACAGCCCAGTAGCCCAACAGATGCAGAACTAAAGCCACAACTAGACTCCCAGTGGAAAGCTTTCCAGGTGGCCATTTCTCGTTCTTTCCAGGGTAGGCATAGAAAACAGCTGCTTACTTTCCTTTATGAAAAACACATTAAGCTTGGACTCAAGAACAATAAGTGTTTTTTCTCTTGTTCTAGGCTTTAGATTCTCAGACAGCTGATTTTCCTAACCTTAAATGCCATGAACACTCTCCTTTGAACCCTGTATTCATTTCCCAGGGCTACCATAACCAAATGCCACAAACCAGGCAGCTCAAAACAGCAGAAACCTGTTCTCCCACAGTTCCTCTAGGAGCTGGAATTATGAAATGAAGATGTCAGCGGGGCCATGCCCCTTTTGAAGTCTCTCAGGGTGACTCCTTCCTTGCCTCTTCCTAGCTTCTGGTGGCTTCCTTGCCTTTCTGGGCTCGTAGCTACATCCCTCTAATCTCTGCCTCTGTTGTCACATGGCCCTCTTCCTTGTGTCTGTCTCTGTGTCCTCTCTCTCATAAAGACATCAGTCATTGGGACTTCCCTGGTGGTGCAGTGGTTGAGAGTCCGCCTGCCGATGCAGGGGACACGGGTTCGTGCCCCGGTCCGGGAAGACCCCACGTGCCGCGGAGTGGCTGGACCCATGAGCCATGGCCGCTGAGCCTGCGCGTCCGGAGCCTGTGCTCCGCAATGGGAGAGGCCACAACAGTGAGAGGCCAGCATACCGCAAAAATAAATAAAGTGACTAATTTATTTGATCTTCTCCATACAATAGGCATTGTTTCAGAGAAATAGGTTAAGTAACCCAAGGTCCCATACAAATTAAGGGCGAATGTCAACATCCCCCAGGACAAAGCTTTAGAGCCCCAAACCTGGTTCTGTGGCCAACCTGTGTCTCATAGGTGCCCATGTCAACTCAGACCTCCAGAAGGCTACTTCAGACAGTTTGGTCACTGAACTAGGTATGCGATTCTTAGGGTTTTTTTCTTGCATGGTTGAAAACATCTCTTCCCAGTTAGCAGAACATCCCAGATGAACGTTCTTTAAATTCTACCTCTGTGTTAACTCATGTCATGAAAAAGCTTACATTCTATATTATGCTACTGTATCTCTCTGCAGACATGTATTCATTAAATGAGTACCACATACCACTGATATTAAGGGGAGCTTTTTCACATTTTAACGCCTTTTAAATTAGAATGCATCACCAACTATGGGAAGTCATAATTTATTTGGCAATGTTTTCCCTTTCTTAGTGACACACAAAATAGTAGTGTATCTGTTATCAGTGGTGTCTTAGATCCAACAAAACATGGTATTTAAAAATTTAACTCCAGTCTTTTCCAGGCTTGATATAAGAAATAACTCCTTGAAGACTATCTCCCCGCTTTCTGCAAAGTTATTATTACACATCATACAATGTATGTTTAATGCCTCGAAAACAAATCTGTCACAATAAATCTCATAGAGTTCAATGCTAAGGAAAGCACTCTGTCTCCCACTGAACGGCCTGCCCCTCTTGCTGGATAGTCATAATAACGGATTCTTGCAACTCTCTGTTTTAACCAAGACAGCTAAAAAGCTCCAACCTAGCTTCTCCCTCTGATCTTCCATTTACCATCTTTACCTTCTTTTTTTTTTTTTGCGGTACTCCGGCCTCTCACTGCTGTGGCCTCTCCCGTTGCGGAGCACAGGCTCCAGACACGCAGGCTCAGTGGCCATGGCTCACGGGCCCAGCCGCTCCACGGCATGTGGGATCTGCCCGGACCGGGGCACGAACCCGTGTCCCCTGTATCGGCAGGCGGACTCTCAACCACTGCGCCACCAGGGAAGCCCTACCTTCATTTTAATCATGGTGAAGAAGGTGTTTTTTTTTCCTTTTCAGAAGTAAGTGGGGCACAACTAAACAAATAGACTATGCATGTTTCCTAAAATACGCCAGCTACGGATGAGATGCCCTCCTAGATCCGTGATCCTTGATCTTTCCTCTAAACACGCACAGCACCCTCCTGACGGTACCACCCATCACCTCCCCCCCCCCCATAAATCAAGGTGATGGTGGAGAGAAGATGACACGTGACAGTCTGCCTACAGGAGCACATCAGAATCCTCAGGGGTGTGCCAAGAGCTGCTAGTGATTCTGACCTACATCCAGTCCTGCTTTGGTCTCCTTTCTATGCCCAGGAGAGTGACTTGCACATAGTAAGGCTTAATAAATTGTTCCCGGAGGTGACTGAGAATAATACAAAATTAGGCATAAACATCTGGAAGGGACCCTGGCAATGAACAACTCTGGGGTTTGAGCTTCATTACCCTCTAGGTGTAAGCGTATTGTCTGGCCAATGAGAAGTGAACAGAAGTGCCATGTGAGACTTCCCAGAAATCTCCTTAAAGGGAAGGAGCACGCCTTTCTTCTTTCCTTCCTCCACCTCACTGCCTGGAACTCACCTATGACGGCTGGGGCTCCAGCAACCATCTTGGGCCAAGAAAGATGGGTCAAAGGACCCTCAAGGGCCCAAATGGTAGGACAGAAAGTCGAAGGATTTCAAGTCTCTGATGACTTTGTGAAGCTGCCTACAGCCCCAGGCTGCTTCCCTCCCAGACTTCCTTGTGTGTGAGAAGAGAAAGCCTGGGGGTCTTTATTCTTAGGGCTCTCTTATAGTCAGCCGAACACAGTTCCTCACTGATACAGCATCATAAAATCCCTATAGGAAGGGTATAGATCAGGGAAGGGATGAAAGTCATAAAACGAGCCCAGGCCTGGAGGTTAGAACCCCTCTTTCCGGTCTTTGCCATGCTAATTATGCCTTTAGCTCCATGAACTTAAGCAACACACTTCACCTCTATTTACTCAAATCTTCTCTTTAAAAATAAATAAATAAAACTTCCTCCTACAGAGTTATGATGGCTAAATGACATAAAGATGGGAAAGTTGGGTTTTTTTTAATAAGTTTATTTATTTATTTTTGGCCATGTTGGTTCTTCATTGCTGTGCGTGGGCTTTCTCTAGTTGCAGCGAGCGGGGGCTACTCTTCATTGTGGTGCACGGGCTTCTCATCGTGGTGGCTTCTCTTGTTGTGGAGCACGGGCTCTAGGCGCACGGGCTTCAGTAGTTGTGGCTCGTGGGCTCTAGGGCTCAGGCTCAGTAGTTGTGGTACACAGTCTCTGTAGTTGTGGCTCACGGGCTCTAGAGCGCAGGCTCAGTAGCTGTGGAGCGTGGGCTTAGTTGCCCCACGGCAAGTGGGATCTTCCCGGACCAGGGCTCGAACCCGTGCCCCCTGCATCGGCAGGCGGGTTCTTAACCACTGCGCCAACAGGGAAGTCTCTGGAAAGTCTTTTGAGATGGTAAAACCATTCACCATTGTTACGGTTGGTTGTAGTAATGATGCTCTACAGAATAATCCTTCCATTAGCCCATTTCCTGTTAAATGGGTCAATTCTAGACTCCCATGTTCTGGGCAGTGATGTTGACATTAAAACTGAAACCATAGAGCTTAAGAAATCACAAGTCATTTTGATAGAGCACAGACAGTTTTGCAAGTACCTTTCTCTTCACTGGGGAGTGACCGTCTTCTCATCAAGGGAGGCAGAATCATCAACGATGATCAGTCCTTTTATGCTGACATTTACATGGAAGATGGCTTAATAAAGCAAATTGGAGACAGTCTGATTACCCCTGGAGGAGTGAAGACCCTCAAGGCCCGTGGGAAGATAGTGATCCCTGGAGGCACAGATATTAAAAAAAAGAACTGAACAGTGGTTAACAAAGCTAGAATACTTTCTAAAGAAAAGAAAGTGGGAGAAAAGCGGGCATTTTAAAAGTCTTCAAATTATAAAGTAGTTGTAAAGAGTGATCAGCTGTTTGCTATGACCTCCAAGGATGCAGGCTTCTGGTTAGAAGAATAAGTGTTCCCTGCTTGGGCACTGTCTTCGACCTGGTTCCCTAAAAGCAGAGATTGGTGGTCTTCTGGGAGAGATTTCGGGAGGAGAAAGTAAGGCACTTAGGGAAGTGGGTTAGAGCAGGAGAAGAAGATAAAGATGTGGGTTCCCCTCAAGTCTAGCCTCAGCCTGATCCCAGAGGGAACTCTGGAGCTTATATAACATCAAGGAATTGTGTCACCTCAAGGCAAGTGGACCAGAATTTTAGGCCTCAGTATCAATCAGGCACTGGGGCAGACCACCCCTGAGAGGGTGAGGGGACAATAATCTCCCAAGTGTCTCTGAGTGAGGAGGTCCCCGTGGGCTGAGGACAATTCTTGAGGAGGGTGCAGCTGAGATCCCATAGCAGCCAACACTTATAGCAGCTGCGGGATGCATGCACTGGCCCATGACGGGGGAGCTGGGTTGTGTACCCCAGCGTCTACTATAGGAACAGAACACTGAAACACTGGAGTGGGTTATGGAGGAAGCATCTGTCTACTTCTCTAGAGACCCTGAAAAGTAGAACCAACTCACCTGTGTGGCAGAGTCAAAATAAATGGGCTTGCCATGAAGAGATGGGTGGATGAGACACTTTCACAATAGACCATGGGGCTCTGCAGTTTTGTTTTCCGGCATCCTGGGAATTCAACTGCAAACCTGGCAGAAATGAGAACGTGTGGGACTCGAGAACTCCATCCTGAGAGTGCCCCCCGATAGAGAAGAGAGATGAATCAAGGAAGCCTTTTCTCCTTATGCCTTATTCTTCTTTCCCCGATGGTCAGTGGCCACTGTCAGAGGCAGTTTGGAGTAATCATTAAAAAGGCAAAGTCTACAGTCAACCCCCTGTTGGTTCTGCCCTTAGACTAGTTAGCTCAGCCCCCTAAGCCTTGCTCTCTCCAGCTGTAATAAGGACAGTTCTTGTGGCAGAGGCCGCTGGCTGGCCACCCATCCACAGTGCAGGTGTGTGGCTGCCCAGTCAGCACCTACATTTCCAAGTCCCCCTTGTGGCCACATGTGACTGATTCTCACCAATGGGGTGTGAGCAGAAGTGACTGTCCCTGACCAGAGTGGTTAAGAAGTGGGTGATTCCCCTACCAATTCTTTCCCCAACCAACTACTGAAAGGAGAGAATTCTGAAAACTTAGAGGAGGGCATAGGCATAGGTGGAAGGAGCCTAGATTCCTACATCACACAGAAGGCTGCGTACCCAGGATTACTCAGAATAGACTGAAGTGAGTGAGAAATCAGCTTTTAATCCTGTTAGAGCTCAGAGATTTGGGGATTTGTTAAAACTAATGTTAACCCAAACTAAAACAATTGTAAATTCCTACTTTAAGTTTGTCATGGATTGAGATGACATCTGTAAAGAATTTTAGGCCCCTTGATAATGTCTATCATCTTTCCTAACAAAGTACCCCCAAATGAACTGAGTCTATTGAAGGGTGATAGGTGGGTGTTTCTCAATATTTTGTTGAAGAATATGCAAATGCGGCCGCAAGACAAATTCCCTAGCCCCTCTTAAAATCTGATATATAGAAATTCTGGAGCACTGAGCACTGCTTAGCAACCTGGCAGATAATCAGCACTTATAATTGTTAGTTATGAGTATTAACAGAGAAGGGATAGAATTTTTATGCAAACAATAAGAAAAATCAATAGCTACTGAATGTTTACTATATATTAGATACCATACTAAGAAGTTGTGTATGTTATTTATTTAATTCTAGCCATAAAGTGATTGAGGGAGAGATACTTTATCCCCATTTTACAGATAAGAAAACTGAGATTCAAAAAAGTTAAGTAACTTGCTGAGTTAGTAAGTAGCAGAACTGGCTTTGAATCCAGGTCTGTTCATTCCCAAAGCTGTGTCCTTTCCTCTCTACTATGATGTACCTGGTTCCAGGGCTGCCCCTCAGAGTGTAAGGACTCTAGTCCCTGGGGGTAATTTAATCACCACAAAACCGTAGCCAGATTCCTGTCCCGTGACAGATTTTTTTTTTTTTATCCCCTTAAAGTCAACCGCCGGTCCCAGAAAGTTTTTTTAAAGTCATGATTTATATAGGTCACCTCACGGCAACATTTTCAATCTTCTCTTAATTTTAATCACCCGCCCCGCCACGAGAAAACTTACAAGGGGAAAGCTTGGAGAGATTAGTGTTTTCTGACCCCCACATTAAAGACACTGTCCTCAGAAGTCCCCTCTGGCTTCCCAAGTGAGCTCTTGGCATCTGTGATTTTCCGCATCACCGCTGAGAGCTGAAAAGGTTTGGACTCTGCCAGACGTCTCTGCACGGGAGGGTGACCTAGACAGGCCCTTGGGCCAGCTCAGTAAATCAGAGGAAAACGGAAGGCCCAGATGCTCTATGTCACGCTGGGAAAGGTAAAGGCCTTCTCAGACCATGAGTGTATCTATCACGGGTGGCCCAGTGTGACAGACAAGAGAAGATGGGTGGAGGGGGCAGGGGGCCAAAGCACTGTCTCCTCCTAAAGAACACAGGGGGCAGTGTTCTCCTCAGAGAGCCTGGCTTGGGTCCACCGAGCTTTCCTGTTCCAATCATTTGTACCTTTAAACCTTCACAACATTGCTTTTGTAGAGAATAGGTGCCCTCTCAGTGCTAAATTCTGACCTTGGTCTTTCATAGCAACTCAAGGCAAGGGAAACAAGGAAAGTGTTACTGACACTTATACTTGGCATTTCACTTCCTGAGTTTCTCCACAGCATTGGGGATTTGAGGGTGTAAATGAATCCTATTTCTCCTCCCCTCTGGATTCTGAACCAATGGGGAAGTAATACACAAGAATCAAAGATCACATGGATGACCTTCTTGCTGAGAAGGCTGGTTTGAAGACCTGGCTGGGATCCAAGGCCCAAAGAAGCATCTTCTCCTCCCACTAAGATGAAATCGCGCACTGGTCACAGGATAAACTGCCATGGGGCATCGCATACAGGACCCGTGGCAGAGTGGAGGAAAACTGGGGACCTGTGGGCAGGCAGAAGTGCTGAGCAAGGTGGGTAGGCACCATGCCTCCTCCCCATCTTCCCCAGGAAGCCTAGAAAGAAGGGCTGGGACTGTTCCTCCAGTTATATTCGCCAGGGAGGAGTGGAGGAAGGGTCCGCTCTTTTGTAGGGAGTGGGGCAAATAAGCTTTCCTTCCAACAGACTGCTGAAGACAAGGAGAAAGGATCCTTTAATTCCGGAGGTGGTTTAGAAGCCCTGGTGGACGCCCAGAGCAAGAAAGCCCATCTGGACCTCGGAATTAGCCACACCATCTCCATCTGCCAGCCACCCCAGGTCTCCTTTTCTGCACCAAGAAGCTGACCAGCTTTGCAACTCTTGGCTGACTAGCTGGGACACATCAGCATCGATTGATCCAAGTCACCTCTGTCAGGCTCCTCCAGCCAGCGCCTGCTGGCTGTTTTTCCACGTCCCCTCTCCTGAAAGCATTGCGCAGCACTGACATTTTGAAGTAGTGTTTTTCCTGAATTTACTGCATTTTCCCTTCTTGGAGGTAATAGATGGGCTGCTTGGCTTTCCTTCGATGCAGACACTGCTCTGTGGTCGCCACAGCTCCAGAATGTGTTAGCAGATTAGGCAGGGTGAGAATTACAGCAGCCTGGGCTCCACATGCTTCCCTGATTGGCGTGTCATTTTCCAATCTGCTAGGATTTCACAAACAAAACATTATTTTAATTACTTTGAGCTATACTGATGGGTCAGATTTTTCTCTGCTTTTTTTCCTTTCTGCTCCGTGTGGCATCCCTGTGCTGTCTCCCGTAATGACAGACCTGCAGTTATAAGGCGTGCCATGGGAGGCCAAGGAAAGGCCCCTTCCCATGCCTTCTCCCAGGACCTTGGGATCTTAAGAAACTGGTCCTGTCTCCTGGCCAAGGGTTGCCCTGTTGAGCTTGTTTTGATACCCGAAGAATGGAAGATTTCTAAAGCAGGCTTGACTTGCAGGTTTGGTTGATCTGATCTTCTACCCACCATAAATGATCTCTTACTTAAAATACTGTGCATTTTAAACTGTCCTGTTGCCCAAGCAGGGTGGAATGTTACAGAAGACGCCACATAAGTGCAGAGGTTTAACGCAATGGGTTCCTCCTTGTGTGATGGCTATATTCCTGAGAGGCCAGGCTGCTGCTGGGGAGTCCAGGGGAGCCAGATCCCACAGGAGCCAACAAGAATTGTAGACAAATATCCTTAGGCTGAATAATAGCGATAGTATCTTGAATTTGTCTCGCTTCCAGAAACTTCGTAAGAACAAAGGGATGTTTTACCTACATGTGATCTCCCCTTCACAGATTTTTTTTTTTAATTTTTAATGAGAAAGTATCTTCTAAAGAGTCTTTAAAACATCGTCTAAGCTCACCCAAGTTCAGGCCTGGGCTGTTTCTCACCTGGATTAGCCTCAGGTACCCCCCTCAGCTCTTGCCCCCCACCCTCCCTCCCTCTCACGAATGCCAGCTTCAATCTCCTAGTGCCCAGTGTTAATCATATCTGTCTCCCGGTTAACACTTGTCGGAGGCTCACCTTCCTAAAGGGAGTACAGGTGCCCCAGTGTTGGTCCAAGGCCTGCCATGAAGTCACCCTGACAGCTTCCTCCACTGTGCCCGCCCCACCAGCACTCAGCCCTGCTCAGGGGTAAGACTCCATCTGTCCTCCAGACACGCACCGTGCACCCCCCATCCTGCGTGGACAGCCCCCGGTCCCTCCTCCTCCCAGAATCCTGCCCATTGTTCTAGGCCAAAAGCACCACCCTCTTCCAAAAGCCTAGCCTGTTCTTCTAGGCAGACAATTTCTTCGGGTGTCCATGTGGATACACTATATTCTATTTCCATTCTCTGTCCATCTGTGTGCATGTCTTAACCTTCTCTCTCAGGGCATTTTCTCCATCTGTTCATCTTGTGTCCTCCGCAGCATCCAGCACAGCTTCTTACACTTAATTGTTGCTCAATAAGTAGTGATTGAATTGATTTGGACTTAGCGTCGATACTTTTCTTATCATGTGCACTGAAGTACTATCTCCCTGAGTATTTTCTATCCTGGGTTCAGAAATTATAAGACCCATTTCCAAATGGCATCAAGATAGAAAACTTGTACTCTTTAGTTTTGAGAATAATTTCTGTTCTTTTCATCAGATTTTAGGAAGCGGAGAGGCAGGGGGTGGGGTAGGGGGCTAGCAACTTCGTGGGAATTTCAAGAGCTTTGAAGTTAGGTTTGAATCCCTGCTCCATCCCTGACCACCTGTGTGACCTTGAGCAAGTTCCTTAATCTCTCTGAACCTCAGTTTCTCTTCTCTGAAATGGAGACAAAAGTTTATTTATGAGAATTAAATTAGTTTTCATGATCATCCTATCCCACCCATATTTTATTCCAGAATCAAATGTTGAGCCTTTCAATGAGTATATTGTGTACCTACTATTTACCTGGCCTGCTGCTGACTGTTATAGGGGAGTTGGGGTAGAAATGGAGATGCAAAAACGGAATATGACAAGATTATAACCTGATTGAATTGGAGGATATTAGCGCAAGAACACTCATTGAACTGTGCCATAGACAGGTGTTCAAACGTGTGTTAAAAGGTACAAGAGATTTGCTGAAGTCAAAGTGAGATGCAGTATAATCGTGGCAATGAGACACCCTGTTGCTGGGACCCTGCTCTCCCGGGGTCGTCCACAGACTGACTGGAGCCTTATGTCAGCATCTGACTCTGAAGGCGCCTGGCTTCACAGGCCAAGCCCCTGCAGTTGACCCAGCCTGGCCGCCCTCCACTCCCGTACTTAGAAGGACCCCAGGCTTGGCTTAATGCTCTGCTGTCATCAACTTGAAATTCTCCCTAATTTTCTAATGGGCTCTGCATTTGCATTTTGCACCAGGCCCCAAATTCTGTAGCCAGCCCTGCTTACAGGAATTTGAGGGGTTATACTTAATTCATTTTCTGCCCCTACTGCCTGACACATCATGTGCTCATACATGGAATGAATGAATTTCACTTCCACAGCCATCTGGGTGACAGCTGCTCATACACCTGCTTTTACCTAAAGTTTTACATTTAAAACTGACAAAGTTAGGTATGTTTGTGCCTCAGACTTTGAATTTGGTGAAATAGGACATTTGCAATTTTCTGCAAAATCTCCATACAGAAGAAAGAGAACAGCTAGAATGTGGGGGACTTCTCTACCTGTTTTAAACACCTCAGTTTTACCTTTTTTTTTTTTTTTTATAAGACATCCAACTTTATTTCTCTTTTACTATTTTTTTTTTTTTAAGACACATTTTTGGACTAGATGAGTAGTTTCCTGTCATGGCACATGTCTGAAATTCTATTATTAGATGCATTTCTTTTTCTTAATTTAAAGCTTTGACTCTAGGGAAAGTTAGCCCGCTCAACTTTCAATTCAGCAAGTGCTTATTGCTTGCTAGATGGATAAGGCACCGGGAAGATGCTAACGTAAATGATGTTGCACATCCCTGAGAGGATGTGAGTCTGACTGCAGCATTGGTTACCAAGTGAATCCACTGAACTGACTCCATTGACCTGGCCGGCTGGACTGGCGTCTCCTTATTTCCTCATATACATTCTTTCTAAAGTTTATTTGGAAAGAAAAGTTGAATTTCATGGACTATTTTTTCATACAAAGTGATTCAGCTTTCTCCTGCCATTAGGAAAGTGTGTAAACAAAATTTATAGGAACATGTAAGTAGTAGTTAATTCCAACTTAAAGGATCATTACCTGTTCTTTTTATTCACTGGATTGTAACCTAGGCTCTCTCCCACTCCAACACATACACACATTCACACACACTCTCCTTTCCTTGAAATTGTTTTGGGACCAACTGGCGCTCTGATGTAAACAACTTTATAGCAGACATTTTAAAAGCAATTCAACTACAATTTCTGACAGCTGCTAGACAAGTAAAAGATACATCTGTAAAGTGATTCAGATATACATTTTTTACATTTGTGGATATATACATTTGTGGTAAAATACACATAACATAAAATTTACCATTTTAACCATTTGAAAGTATACAACTCAGTAGCATTAAGTACATTCACATCATTATGCTATCAGCACTGCCATGCATCTCCGGAACTTTTCCATCATCCCAGCTGAAACCTTGTACAATAGTCCCCCATTCCTCTCTCCCTCCAGCCCCCGGTGACCACTATTCTACTTTCTGTCTCTATGAATTTGACTATTCTGCATATCTCACATAAGTGGAATTGTACAATACTTGTGCTTTGGGGTCTGTCTTGTCTTACTTAGCGTGATGTCTTCAAAGTTAATCCATGTTGGAGTATGTATCAGAATTTCATTCCTTTTTAAGGCTGAATAATATTTTACTATAGGTACATACCACATTTTGTTTATCCATTCATCTGTCAGTGGAAATTTAGGTTGTTTCATATATATATATATATATATATATATATATATATATATATATGCATGCCACAGTATTCCCTTAGAGCCTTTAAATTTTACAATATGCAAATCTTTCTGATGATGTGTCCCATTTCTCTCAGCGCCAGTGAGCCAGACAGCCCTTCTTTCCCCCTCACAGCCTCAGAGGTCTTCTGTGATAATGAAAAGAATGCTGCCCGGAGGAAAGGAGAAAAGAACACCTCTCCAGAGGGAGATCTTTGGTCAAACCTGAGCTTATTAGAGGTGTCTCAGAAATGTCCATTTACAGGGAACTATATTCAATATCTTGTAATAATCTATAATGAAAAAGAATATGAGAAAGTATATATATATACACACATATATGTATATATATATGTGTGTGTATATATATATATACACACATATATATATGTGTGTGTGTATATATATATAACTGAATCATTTTGCTGTACACCAAAAGCTAACACAACATTGTAAATCCACTATACTTCAGTTAAAAAAAAAAGCAATCTCCACTGAGCCCCTACCCAGCAGGAACACAAGCCTTATGAAATAGACCCAGATGCTTTCATCAATGGCCTTACACTCCCTAGAGATCATTTCCACACAACCCAAATGGACCCCAAATCATGGCATCAGGTTTGCAATGAAGCTGACTCGGGCGAGTGGGATATGGAGCCCCTCTCTCAGGCAGGAGAGTAGTTTTTCATACCTGGAGCTTGGGATGCATGTGAGATGGGAGTGGGTGGCAATAGTTGAAGTAAATACCCGTGTCAATGGCTTCTCTGTCCTGGAATGTGCCAGCTGTGACCACAGCCAAGTCAGGGCGAGGCCTCAACAGGCCACCCACCCACCCGAACATTGAATAGTGTCTTTGACGGAGTTTGGTGATAGTTCTTCTCCTTCTCCTCCACTCAGTCCCATTCATCACATATCTGTAAGCACCTGCTGCTTACAGGCATCCTTCCCGGCATCCAGACTTGGCTGGTGCCTCTGTCTAGGTGGGATGTGCACCCTGCACCAAGAAGCAAGCAAAGCAGAGGGTCGTTCTGCAGATTCCTGCCCTGCATGGGCAATACTCTGGGGTGGGGGTGAGCGGGTGAAGCTGCATCGCCTCCTTCATGGGGAATTGCTCCTCCCTATTCCATGTGTTCAGTATATAGTTGGACGGTCACATCCAAAGCTCAGAAGAGAAAATGTATCTGGAGATACAGATTTAGAAGCATAGGTGTAGGCGGCACCTGAAGTCTTGAAATGGAATCAAAAGTCTTGGGGAATGTATGTGAAATGACAAGAGAAGAGCAAAAACTGATCTCTAGGAAACATCAACATTTCAGGGTGAGCGGGATAAGAAGAAACAGGGGACAGGGTAGAGAGGGCCAGGGGAGAGGCATGACCAAGGAGGGGGGAGAGTCTATCAAGAAAAAGGGCATGGCCAACAGTGCCAACTAGAAGTCCACCGCCAGAAGCTGCACTGTGAATCCAGCTGGTGATCCAACCATTGGCTGGTACTCACTGTTGCCCAGGCAACGACATCCTGTTCTTTGAATAGGTCTGGCTTTGTGTACTGAGGTAGCAGGGAGAACAGGAAGATACCAGAGGTGTAGGACATAAAATTGGTGAAGATTCTGATGAAGGTTAACCTCAGCAAAGTTAGTAAAGGACTGTAGGAATTGGCCAGCTGCCAAGAATGGAGGAGAAAATATTCCAGACTGAGAGGGTGGTAAGGAAACATCCTGGGAACTGCCAGTAATCTAATGCGCCTGGATTGTTGGGTGCATGTGGAAAAGTCATGAGAGATGAGGCTAGAGAAGATACTGGGGTGAGATGACAACCGGACTTTTAGTCTTGCTAAGGAGTTTGCATTTTCTTTCAAGGCAATAGGGATCCCCAAGGCATTTTATGCAGAGGGCTGATATGAGCACATTTGCATCTTGGACTGATCACCCTGGCAACAGACAGAGGCCGTTGAGTTAATGCAAGGTGAGAAATTACGAAGGGCTGTGGCATTGAGGATGGATTTGTGATATATTAAGGAAGAAGAATTGGCAGGGTATTTTATACGTAGTGGCAAAAATTAAAATTTGACCCCTTACGTCAGGCTCAATGGCAAAGACTGCTAGTAACAGAATCTGTAGTTTTGACTCCCCCAGATAAAACCTGTATATCCCATCTTCCTTGCAATTATAAGGGCCATGTATCTAAGTTCTGTCCAATAACTTATAAGTGGATGAGTCTTATTCTGGGAACCTTCTTTATAAGTTATCTACCATCCACCCTTTGCCCCTCTTCATTATCCTTTTCCCCCTCCTGCTGGATGTGATGGCTGGAACTGGAGCAACCGTCTTGGACCTTGAGAAGACCATGACCTTGGGAATGGAGGTTAGGCATAGCAGGGAAATTAGACAGAAGGAGTCCCCGGGTCCCTGAGAGCTTCTTGGAGCAGAGCTGCCCTATCAATCCGAGAGTACCTAGCTCCAGACTTTCACAGTACAGATCAGCTTTTTTCTATCTTCTTTAAGCCACTGTTATGTTGAACTTCTTTTACCCTTTTACCGAATTAACTGGACCTGATCCTAACTAATAAAGCTCTCATTTTTAGCTGTTTGTAGAGTCTCTAACCCTGGGAGCTATTAGCCTGTACCACTGCTCAGCCTTTAGCATATTCCTTTTGTCTCCAGTGGTTTTTTGCATCTTTGGCTGAACATCCAGCCCTATTCCTAGTAGGTGCTTAATAAATACTGAGGAGAAGGAGGAGGCAGTACCCAGAATTGTTGTTTTCAGACCTTGTTAGTCATCAGGCCTCAGGAGATATTTGTAATGTAAATTTCATCATGCAAAATAGTTAATGCGTTGCCTAGTGGCCCTCAGCCCAGGAGTGTGAAGGAGAAAAGAGGAGAGTCCAGCAAGAGCCTGACTCTATTACCTCACCTGGGGATGGGCAGCCTTGAAGGCACTGACTCATCTTTTCTGGGGCAGGTGTGGGAGACATGATTTGTATCAGTTGGCAGGGAAGACAGCATCAGGGTGAATAAGGAGGAAAGTTGTGTCTAAGATTCAGGTGAGGGCTTCAGCTGGTTCCCTGCTGGCGCCCTCTCCCAGCAGCCTCTGCTTCTCCTTTGTAGCATATCTCTCAAAACAAATTAATGTTTCCTGCAATTATTTGTTCAGTATATCTCCCCTACTAGAGCATTAGCTCCACCAAAATCAGGGAACCAAGCCTGCATTCTTCACCCCGGTATCTGGAGCACAGAAGGCACTCAATAAAATACTTGTTGAGAAATAAATGAATCAGTCCACCTTTTCACGCAAAGAGGAAAGAGCTTAACAAACAGGATCCATCAAGGTTTACATGGGAAATCTCCTTTGCAAATTTTAAAGGAAAGTATTGTATTGATAGAAAAGATTTTTCACTCTGTGGATGAGCCCTAGCAGAAGTCTGGACCCTGAGCCAGCTTCCTTAGCTCCATTTCCATCCAGTCAGGTAAGCTCTCGATTACCCAGCGCTGTAGGAAGTGCAAAGGAATTTTAATATTCACTTAATGTTCACAAGATGAACAGTAAGTCTGCTGGGAGCAAAGGAAACAAGATATTCAAAGGCTATAAGCAAGGTCTGACGGAAGTGCCTTTGAAATTATCCCCAGGTTAGGGCTGCAGGCACCTGGGGTTGGAGGTCCAGCCTGGACCAAGCCGGGCCTGGGGCGGGTGACCGGGGAGTGGGTTTGCCCAGCGGGGAGGGGGCGCGGAGGGGGTGCGCCCTCTGCCGGGGGTGAAGGAAAATGCGTCCGCACAGGCGTTGTGTCCGTCCTATCTGTCCCGAACCTCTCGAGAGTAAATATTAACTTATTCCAGGGGGAAAAGTGGAGGGGAAGAAAAAGCGTCTCAAACTCTCGCCCAGGAAGTGTTTTTCACAAGTGTTTTCCGACCCCCGCCCTTACAGCCCCGAACTTTTCCAGGCCCAAGGGGGACTGACTGCGGTTAATTGCAGGTACTGACGGCCCAGGTCCCGGGAAGCCGCAGTGCTCCCCCCGCTTCTCATCTTTAAAGTCCAAAGAAAAAAGAGACTGCTTGAGACGATCAGAAATGGCAGGTCTTATCGGGCCCTTAGGACCCTCTTGTGACCGCGTCATCTTCCCCTTTCTGGGGTCTGGGGCGCAGAAGCAGGTGCCTTTTCCGCGCCGGAAAAGAGGCTAAGAACGCCCCAAGTCCCTGGAACTGGTCCTGGGGGCACACCGCGGTGCAGCCCCCGGGACCAGCCGGGACACCCTCTAGGCCAGGAGGCGGGGCCCACCTGTGCCTCCTGGCAGCAGCCCAAAGCTGGGAGGGGCGCTCGCACCCACGTGGGCGCCGAAGCTGGCTCTGTTCCCCGCCCTCCACTCTGGTTGCAAAATCTGGAGACTGAATTAGATGGTCAGGTGGCCCTAACCCTAGAAGTTCTCGATTCTGTTGTCCTTTTTTTAGACCCAGACTGTGTCAGTGGAGGAAGTTGAGGAACAGGGGATGCTTTGGAGTGTGAACCAGAAGAAAACAATGGGTGGGGGGCATCTAACCAGCTCCCTTCACTAGAAAAGCCTAAACTGCTTTCCAAGATCCGGGGCTCTCTTTACTGAATCGGGAGTGACACCTAGTGGCTGGTTCTCCGCGGGATTTCCGAGGCGGCACTTGCCCACTGATCGCTAAAAGCCTTGGGAGCATCGGGTACCATTGATGTTTCCCGTTTTCTGGCCCCCATCAACAGCACTTTACGTGCAACTTAGGCAACTCTAATTAAAATGCTCTTCTTACCTGGAGACCTGGCTTGGGCAGCCGGCTCACTCTCAGGCAGCAAATACAGCATGTATTGAGCTGGATGCTGTTGTAGATGCTGGGGATACAAAGATGACCAGGGCTTAGTTCTGACCCTCAAGAAATTCACAGCTCAGCTGGGGGGAAATGGAGAGGTTAGAACAGTGGACAAATTTTAAGTGTGTTGGATGCTGTGGGGGAATCAGAGGTGGACCTAAGTGCCTAGAGGCATTGAGGAAGGCAGAAATCCTTGAGCTAAATTTTGAAGATTAGGTGGTATGGTAGGCAGAATTCTAAGATGGCCCCCAAAGTTCTCAGCTCCCCCTGAGCCCCACCCCCACATTCCCCCAGTTATTCAATCAAATACTAATTTAGGTGCTGTGGTAAGAGATTTTGCAGGTACAATTAAGGTCCCAAATCAACTGATCTTAAAATCTGGAAATTATCCTTGGTGGACCTGACCTAATCAGGTGAGCCTTGAAAAGCAATTAGGCTTTTCCTGGCAAAAGAGATTTGAAGCATGGAAAGGATTTATCATGGGCAAGATTCTCCTTTGCTAGCTTTAGAGATGAAGGGGGCCAGCGGCAAGGAAACTGGGCAGCCTTTAGGAGCTGAGAGCAACCCCTGGCTGACAGCCAGCAAGGAAAGAGGAGAAATTAAATTCTGCCAACAACCAGTGAGCTTGGAAAAGAGCCCTGAGCTCCGTGTGAGAACACAGCCCCGCCTAACACCTTGACTGTAGCTTTGTGGGAACCTAAACAGAGAACCAGCCACACTGTGCCCAGCTGCTGACTTTGTGGTAATTTGTTACACAGCCTTAGAAAACGAATACAGATGGTCATTAGAAAGAGAGCGACTGCCTGGACAAAGGTTCAGAGGCATAGAGCAACAAGGTGTATTTGGAGAACTGAAGTCATTCGGTACAGCCGGACCCTGGGGAGCAAAGGAGATGGTAAAATGTAATATCAAGAACCTGGCTTTGTCACAGAGAGACTGTGCCCTCGGGCTAGTTAACTTGGCTCTCTGTGCCTGTCTTCTTAAAGGTAAAATGGGGTAATGATAGTAGTTAAAATAAAGAGTTGTTTAGTGGGACAAATGCACATGGAGGATTCAACACAGTCTTCAGATATGGTGAGTGTTTAAGAAATGTTGGGTAGTAATAGTTGCAGTAATTAATCATGTGGAGAATGGATAAGAACAAGAAGAGGCTAAGTGATGTCGTTTCTTAGAGTCGTTGGGGACACCCATATTGCGATCACCCAGGGGGGCTTATTAGAAATGCAGATGCCTGAATCCTGAGTCCGGGCTGAACTAGACTCTCTGGGGCTGGGGACTGAGAATATGCACTTTCAAGAAGCATCCCAGGTGATCTTTCTGAGAATCACTGAGCAGGAGATAAGAAGACTTGTAACCAGGCCATTGTAATAATCTAGGGGAGAGTGAGTGACAGACGGAAGCAGCCAGGGCATTGGCGGTGAGAATGGGAAGGGGGGGGTGGCAGACTTTGAGGTGGGTAGAATCAACGGGGCTGGAAAACGAATCGGAAGGTATGGCGAGAAAGAGGGAGGGCAGAGGATGAGAAGGTAGGTGGAGGCAGTTATGTTGACTCAGATGGTGTCACAAGAGTCCAGGCATCCGTGGGGCATCCAGGTGGAAAGTCAGGTAGACAGTTGGAGAGTCTAAAATGGAGGAGATAACATGGGGCTGGAAATACAATTTGGAATGTCCATGAGTACAAGAACCATGGGCTGATGCCCACAGAATGAGAAGATGGTCAAGAACAGACCTTACAGTGTACCGGTGTTGGGGGCAGGGGTCTAGGATCCCGAGACAGGGCCATCAGAAAGGCTGACGGGGTGCTCTGTGGGGAGGGGTCCGAGGAGGTGGCTGTCCCCAGTGTCCCCACCTTGGAGCAGTCCAGATGGAGAAAGTGTGAATGCGTCCCTGAGCCCCAGCTACTAGCAGCTCCAGGGCAGGATCAGTGAGGCCCACTTCAGTGGGGTGAGGAGGGAGGAGGCCAGACCCATGGGAAGCGAGGCAGTGGGTACTGTGCTTCAGAAACGTGACTGTGAAGAAAAGGAGAGGATAGGACCTAGAGGGCTCGCAGCCCTTCCCCTCACATTCCACGCTGTGAACCCGACACAGAACCCACATACGTGGCTGCAGCTGGGCCTGTGCCTGCCAGACGCGGACTGTGCAGGGAAGCGGGCAGGGGAGGGTCTCGAAGAAAGAAGGGGTGCCTAGATGCCAAGGTCAAGGATGCAGATACATTTATAAGAGTGGGACCCACGAGGCAGAAAGAGGAGTGAGGTGGAGACATCCTTGACTCTTTGGAGAACGAGACGTGGAAAAGATGAGAATCAACAGGCCTGAGGATGGCTGAGCTGCGTCAAGGGCCCAGCTGGGCTAAGAGAAAAAGAATCCTTTGGGGAGTGACTGTGCGATTTGGGGGAAAGTGCCTCGATTATGCTTTGCCTCGAGTAGCTCAACGGTACTGTGGGAACAAGGGTACCACTTACCTTGGAGCGTTGCTGCAAGGGTTCCCTGCTGGCACCCGTGGTGACTGGCGCAGCAGCGCTAATAAACGGCAGCTGTCCTGAGGGTTCTAACAGTTGTCATTTCATAAGTCAGAGAATGGCCGTCTGTTCAGGACCCTCTGATCGCTTCCCATCCCACACAGAGTGAAAGCCGGTGTCCTTAACTCTGACCGGATACTACTGTCTCTGGTCAGTTCTCTCTGCTCCAGCCACGTAGGTCTGGGTACCGTTCACCAAGCACATCAGAGCCTTTGCCCTCACTGTTCCTTCTCCCTGCAACACTCTTGTCCCGGTCATCCCCCTGGTTCACTCCCTCCCCTCCTTCAGGACTTTGCTCAGATGTCACCTTCTCAGCGAGACCTTCCTTGATCTCCCCAGTTTCGGCTCGCAACACCCTTGTCCATGCCCCTCCCCCCTTCCCTGCTATATTTTGCACCAGAGTGCTTTCCACCATCGCCACGCTCCAGGTTTTTTTCACCGGTCTCTCCTCAAAGAGACGCGCATCTTCTGTTCACTGCAGTATCCCCAGAGCCTACAGCAGTGCCCAGCATCTAGTTGGCACTCAGCAAATATCTGTCGGGCAGGAAGGAGTGATCCCTTCCCTAAGGTCTTGGCTCAAATGTCACCTCTTCAGAGGGCCCTCCCACTGCCATTTAAATAGCACCCCTGCTGTCACTCTCTGTACCCTCACTTTGCTTTGCTTTTCTTCCTCAAACTTATCCACACCTGGTATTATTTTATATTTGTCTATTTGCTCATTGTCTCCTCAGCTGAGTCAGCTCCCAGAGGGCAAGGATTTAGTTTAGTTCACTGTATATCCCAAGTGCCCATCATGGCACCAGCTACAAAGTAAGCACACGACATGTACTTGTTGAATGACAGTGTTACCATTGGGTTTTTTTTTTACTATTAATAATAATAATAATAGTTTTATTAGTAGTAGTAATAATAATTTACTGTATTGTTGGAAAGCAGAAGGTAAGGAGCGGCTGCCCTGTGAAGAGTGGACCAGGGCAGAGGGAGGAAGGTGGACTTCGGGCAGGACATCCAAATGCATTGTCTGGTGGAAACTACGAGAGGGAACGAGGATCCTCACCCCCATCCCCAGCCTGGCTAAATCCCCACACCCAGCACCCTGGGTACAAAAGGCATGGATGACACCACAGGCAGCAGCCAGAGGGGTTTCTTTTCTCTTCTCCTTCTCCTGGGAGTCCTGGAACGGCACACACTGGTGCTCTATAGATGTTCGTGCATTGAATACACAGCAACTCCCTGGAATTTTTTAGAAGGAGCAGCATGAACACCAACATCCAGTCGGTCTTCTCTTGGACAGGTACCAAGCAGCACTTCATTTTCAGAGTGAAATTCAGTAGCTAAGGCAAGCCCTGGGGTCCCCCACTCAAGAGAGGAGAGCAAGGACGCAGAGAACAGATACGAGAACCCCTGCCTTGTTCAAACACTAGATCCACTGCCTACCTGGATAATGTCTCTGTGTCTCAGCTTCCTCATCTGTAAAATGAGGATAATAGCAATACCTACCTCATGAGGATGTTAACAAATGTATGTTATATATAAATATTTGTATACTGATGTTTTGAAAACAGTTCCTGGTATATGCCAAGAACTATGAAAGCCGTGAGGATTTACCCTACTCGTAAGCTACCACAATTGCCTGCTACTCTTTCGTAAATGCTGGCTGATGACACAAGACTCCTGGTCAGAGGCAGAGAATGAAGGACTTCATTATTTAACAACAATAACAATAGACAGAACATCAGCCCTTGTGCCAGTTCCCTGACTTTGATTCCCACAGAGGAATGCAAAGACGGTAACTGCACATACAGTGGGATGCATTACAGGAGAGGAACCCTGGGCTTAGGGAACCCAGATATTTTATAAGAGACAGGAACCATGCCTGCTCTTTGCTCCAGAAGGAGACACAACCTCTAACTCCCAAGGCTGTTCACTAACAAATATCTTTGAAAAGATAGGTCAGAACAAAGGGAGTCAGTGCCCCTGCTTAGGAGATACGCAGAAATACAAGAGATCCATGGAGAATTGTTTCCCAAGAGCACGTGGTGAGAACTATTATTATTATTAATAGTAATAATACTATGGGAAAATGTACCCATACTACATAACTTCACTTCTTTTGGTGACTCTGAAATTATTACAAAGCAAGACATGGACTAAAGAGAGGTTACAAAGAGTAATGACAAGTCATGGCATTCGAGTTAAGGTTCAGCGGCTAGACTACCAGATGCATTTCGCAAATGGGTTTCTGTGGGGGGAGAAAACTGCTGTCACTAGTTGATTATGATATTGGGCAAATAAGTCTGCAATTTCATGCTGAACAATCTATCACTCCCTATCTTAAAAACTCAGGCACTCAATCTTTTTTGACAGGCAGCATGTATATTCTATTGCCAGAAAGGAAGGCAGTCGTCAAATCCCTAATTTTTCTCTTTGAAAAGTGAACATTTAACTCAAATATAAGATCTGGAGGAACACATAGACCTTAATTACAAAGCACGATTCAAGATTTGTGATAATTAATAAGCTGATGAAAAATTCATTGGAATTCAGAGAAGAATGAAGGGGAAAAATTGGCCAGTGTTAATACTGAGTTCAAGAAATGTTTAAGTCTATTCAAATAGGCAGCTACTCCTCTGTCATAATTTAATCATTCATATGATTATTTCATTTTGCATATCAAAAATTACGCAGAGAGGGACTTCCCTGGTGGCACAGTGGTTAAGAATCGCCTGCCAATGCAGGGGACATGGATTCGAGCCCTGGTCCGGGAAGATCCCACATGCCACGGAGCAACTAAGCCCGTGCACCACAACTACTGAGCCCGCGCTCTAGAGCCCACAAGCCACAGCTACTGAAGCCCGTGCGCCTAGAGCCCATGCTCCGCAACAAGAGAAGCCACCGCAATGAGAAGCCTGCGCACCGCAACAAAAAGTAGCCCCTGCTCGCTGCAACTAGAGAAAGCCCGCGGGCAGCAACGAAGACCCAACACAGCCAAAAGTAAATAAATATAATTTTTTTTAATTATGCAGGGAGAATATTTCTTTAAACTTTGTGATTTCTAACAGTTATACTAGCATGTTAGAGATTTTTGAAGAAGACCAGCTTAGCTACCTGAAATAGGAACTTTTTTAAAGAGGTGAGAGAAGACATCAGTTTGAATCCTGGCTTTCGCCATTCACTAGCTGTGACCTCCAGCAAATTCTCTGAGCTCTTTGAGCCTGTTTCCCTATTCAAATGAGGATGATAGAGATGTATGAGGTTGTGATGAAGGTGAATGATTGTTATTGTGAATTAATCACATGGCTCCTCCCTTCCAGATTCTTAACCAAACCAGACCAGGAACCAGATGGAGATTGAAATGTAGGAACTGGCTTGTTATCAATACAGCCTGATTGCTGAATAAGATGGTACCCAGGCTGAAACTGGACTTTCTGCATCCACCCTCCCCCTCCCACCCCAGCTGCCCACCCACCCATCCAGTCCTGGGACCTGGCTGTGGGGAGAGTGGGTCTGCGGCGTGACATCCAGACGGCCGCAGGGAGAGTGCTAGGCTGTCTCACCCCTTGTGGGGAGCAGGAAAGAGAGCAGCCAGTGAGAGGGTGAGCCTGTTATTTTTCTGTCCTTCCTGTAGAATGTTCCATCTTCTTGAATATCCATTGGTGCATTCAATTTCATTCATTCATTCAAATTACTGCAGTGTTTCTCCAAGAATCAGTAGAGGAGATTATACCAAAAAAAAAAAAAAAACGAAACAAAAAACAAAAAACTGTGAAACACCAAAAGTACCTGGCCCATGCTAAGCACTTTTAAGTATTGGGTATTATTATTATCATCATCCAGCTGTGTGATTCTGCCGTATCCTAATACCACTTGGTCTATATCATTAATATTTTCTTTAAATCAAATTCACCAGCCTCAACACATATATATGGAGTCCAAAAAACATGATTCTGAAGAGCGTAGGGGCAGGACAGGAATAAAGATGCAGACGTAGAGAATGGACTTGAGGACACGGGGAGGGGGAAGGGTAAGCTGGGATGAAGTGAGAGAGTGGCATAGACATATATACACTACCAAATGTGAAATAGATAGCTAGTGGGAAGCAGCCGCATAGCACAGGGAGATCAGCCCGGTGCTTTGTGACCACCTAGAGGGGTGGGATCGGGAGGGTGGGAGGGAGACACGAGAGGGAGGGGATATGGTGTTATATGTATATGTATAGCTGATTCACTTTGTTTTACAGCAGAAACTAACACACCATTGTAAAGCAATTATACTCCAAAAAAGATGTTTAAAAAAATAAATAAAAGGGAAAAACAAATTCACCAGCCTTCTGAGCAAGTGTCTGAAATTGCAGGTTGGAAAGGCTAGTTATGTTATATAATACACAAGAAAATAAAATACATAATTATTGAAATAAAACCTGATCATCTGAAGACCTTCCACAATCATTTCCGCTCCCAGCACACCTGGAGAAACACTATTCCAGGCAGCAGTTCGATCACACGTCCATCTGCCTGCAGAGATGGTACGCTGCGTGGGGACCGGCACCAAAGCTTGGTTCATTTTTTAGTTTGCAAATAGTTTGCAAGTACACGTGACAATTCATCCACCCTCAATAACTGCGGGATAAATGAATGAATGTAATTAAATGCATCAACCGATGTTCAAGAAGCCAGAACATTCTACACAAAGGACAGAAAGTAACAGGCAAATCAAGAAGCGCAGTGAGGCACCCTCTCCCTCTCCGCACCACCAGCCCCGGGAAGACTGAAATGACCTGCCCTCCCATTTTCTCTCTCCTCTTACAACAAACTAACCTCCTGGCTTATTTGACAGCAAGTTGGAGGGGGGTTTAGGATGGAATGAATCTTGCAGTTGTAATGAATCAAAAATGGGAGGAGAAATCAGATTTCAGCAATAGCAGAACACTCTCACTGTTTAAAAAGCCCTCGCCCCTGAGGCTGGAAAAGATTAGAAGCTGATAATTTATGTTGAAATCTGGCGAAGCCCTCCACAAAGTCCTAGTGCTTGTCCCTGCCTTTTGACTGACAGATATGAAAATAGAAACTGATTTGAAAACCTAGGGCTATTTAACTAGAGCAGCATTAATTTCTCTGTTAGAAACAAAGAAATTGCCTGGGGGGGGGGCGGGCAGTCACCACAAAGAAACGGATGACGCTGGTAGAAGGCCACGCCTTTTTCCGAATATTACAAAACTCACACCAGGTCTTCAAGTTTGCGTGACCTTTCTAAGCTTCCCAGACCTCACATTGGCAAAAATCATTTTTTTTCCATGCTAGTTAAAATGCCCTCAAGCTACAGTCATTAGATCTGCTGGACAGCGGCATCATTCTGATATTATCGGCTCTGTCTTCCTGTTTTCATGAATAATGTATAACAAGGAGCTATCGGAAATGGATTCTTCCACGGCTGACGGTCTTGCCACCAGACAGGTCCCTGAATTCTCAGTCATTTCGTCTGCTGCAGCAGCAGACCTCCTTCCTCTCCTCCTGGCTACCTCTGGCTGCTTGCTATGCACGGAGACCCTTCCAAAGACACCCTATCCCTGCTTCTCCCTGGATAGTAAGAAAACTGGGGGGCGCAGGAAGCGGTGCCCACCACCTTCCTTCCTTTTCATTGTTGCTCCGTGTCAGAGGAGTAGTGCCGGAGCTACTGATGCCAAGTTCATGCGGTTTCATTCCTGGCCCTGCCCTGTGCGGGCCAAGCCAGCCTTTCTCTGTACTCAGAAGCCTGCCAAGAAAATGCTTCTCCTTGGGCACAGGGGCAGCTGCAGGAGAACCTCTACCTGTGTGTTTTCATCCATGTCTCTATGTGCTCGCATCTGTCATATTTTCACAAAGAAGAGAACTATCTTTCATCCCCATCCCTTCACCCACTCGTTCATTCAACAGATTTTTATTACCTGCGAGTCTTGCAGTGACCGAAGATTACAGAAATGACTAGAAAATGTACAAAGAAGAGCATCGATTGTGAGAGTGTGTAACAGAGGGAAGTAGCCGAGTCCAGGAAGGCAGTAAAGGATGTGAGACAAGGGCCCATAAGGCAGTGGATGCGGGTTAGGGGTGGCTAGGCGGTAGCGTGTGCAAAGGGCCTCCCGCGGGAGGGGCAGGGCCTCGTTACAGGAACTAGAAGAAGATGCGGCCTGAGGGCACAGTTTGCGGACGGGTGCTGGGGCTTCTCTGCCCCTTTGATCCTGGTCTACTTTCACCTTCCCGACACTCTCCCCACCCTTGGAGTCTGAGAATTGCTGAGTTCTGACTGAGAACACAAGCATGGTCTCCATCCTGAGGAACTGCTTTTATAAATTTTTAAGAAAGTTTTCTAAAACAAGATGGAAGAACGGAGCAGCCATCATCACTCCAGGAAAACAAGGACGCCTTCTCTGCCCGTGTCAGGAGGGGAGCTCCAACCAGCAGCTTCGTGACGTTACCTGCTATGGGTGCCAAGGACTGAACCTTGAGGAAAGTCTGTTTGTCATTTGCACCCGAGGCAAGGTGTTGGGAACAAGGGCTCCTTCTTGTCCGCATCTATTACTCTGGAGTGGAACACTCTTTGTACCGTTCACTTTATAGAAGCTAGTCCCACCCCCCACCCCCGCCGCCCCCGCTCGTTCACAGTCACTTCATCCCAGCCCTCCTGTGGGTCCACTTCCAAGGAGTTTCTTCCCCTGGACTCAGCCCTCAAGCATTCTAACTGAAAATGCCACCTCCTCCAGAACCCCAGGTCTGAAGCCTGGCTCCGCTACCTGCTGCTTCGTGCCCAAAACAGGGGCTTGTGGTTAAACCACAGAAAAATCGCCAGCCAGCGTGAGCAAGAAAGCAGCAGGAGCCCGAGGCCTCCTGTGAACAAAGAGTCTGATTGTTTTCATGCAAATTGTTTTTAGTAGGAGGGAGATAACAGGCAAATGAAATATGGGAGATAGGCAGAGATTTTTTTTCTAAACCAATGGAAGGGGCGGGGAGTTCTTTAATAAAACCACAGCACATCGTTTAACAGTGAAACATCCAGCTCCCACGTTTCTTATCAAGTGGAAGAGAATTTCTCCTCTCTACTCTGCCTCCCCTTCCTCCCCTCCCAGCCCAGCACCATCATGTCTCTTTCTGCTTCCCCGACAGTCCGTCTTAGCCTTGTCTGAAACAGTCTATTTCAGAATGTTAGTGCTTTCTAATAATGGAAAGTGTATCACCAGAGAATGATTTGAAGTTGTAGGCAGAATGAGCAATATTAATTCTACTAGTTGTTTATTTTTAACGTACTTAGGAAATACTGTGTCTAGCACATCAAATCCATGATTTTGTTATAGGCTATGGCAGCCTCCGTTTTAAAAAGCGCGTTAATATAGAGCCAATAAAGAGAAAAGTATTAAATAAATCATGATATGAGTGGTATACAAACGTGGTAGAAACTGTAAAGTGGTGCATACGTGTATGACGGTTGGAAAACATGAGGGGGAATTCTTCTGCACATCCAAGGCGATTCCTGGGGAACGGCCAGAAAAGCCCATGGTTCGTTGCAGTAACTTAGATGCAGACATTTGCATTTCCTTTTGGATCCTAAGTGAGTCTTTACAATTATGAATCCCGGGACATCCTGAAGTCTAAGATCTGAGTTCTCAAGCTGGTAGAATGTGTATCAAGCAGGGAGGAGTGTATTGTTTTAAAACTCAGGGCATCTCACATAAAATTCAGGTTTCCTGTTCTCTTTAAAAACTGGAAGGTTGGGCTTCCCTGGTGGCGCAGTGGTTGAGAGTCCACCTGCCGATGCAGGGGACACGGGTTCGTGCCCCGGTCCGGGAAGACCCCACATGCCGTGGAGCGGCTGGGCCCGTGAGCCATGGCCGCTGAGCCTGCGCGTCCGGAGCCTGTGCTCCGTGACGGGAGAGGCCACAACAAGTGAGAGGCCCACGTACAGCAAAAAAAAAAAAAAAAACAAAACTGGAAGGTCTAGCATGCTGGGTCTCCATCCCTGCACGGCAATAATCAGGTGACCACAGGCCCTGGGTGCCGCTACTCTCTGATGCAAGGCACTATAGGTTCACTTGTGTGAAGAGCAAGGGTAGAAAGAGGGTTCCTCTTCTGTAAGTTTCCTCTTCCCCTGCTTCTCAACTTTCTCTTTCTTTCTTCTCTAGCAGTCCGTCCCACCCATATACATGCACTCATAAATGCATCTCCAGGAAATGGATATGAGAGTCAAACTTCCATCTTCTTCCACTGGTTCCCATGGCTATACTTGCCTGAGTGGTGGCCCAAATTCCCTGACAGTTTCTAGGCTGATTATTTATTATCTCTTAGCCATTTGACTCGCAGAAGATCATTTGAAACCACTTTATATGTTATTTTGGTATAGGATGTGGGGCAGAAGTAAAAATTTAATTTTCCTCCTACTTGTTACATCATAAGAGAAAGGACACATGATTTGGAGCCAGAGGGTCTGAGTTCAAATCCTGATTCTCTCATTTCCTGGCTATGTGATCTTGGGCAAATTATTTAACACTCTAGCACCTCAGTTTCCTCATCTGTAAAAGGGGATAATAGTATCTATTGCCTAGGATTTTTATAAAGATTAATGAGTGAATATATATAAAGTACTTAGAAAAAAGTCTGGCTCACAGTAAAGGTTATAAAAATGTTACCTATTATATGAGTAATAATCTTCCATGCTATGAACTATCACCAGGATAAGCTTTAACTCTGTGCCCTAGATACAATAATATTAGTCATATTTCTTCTATCCAGCAGTGCTTTATTGCTCTCATGTAAGTGTCAGGCATTACCTTGAACATTGAAAATACCAAAAATTAAGATAGTGTCCTTGCCCTTCAAGGAGCTTCCTATCCCTAGTGGATTTGGAATTTAAGATTAAGTTAAACTAACATTATATGATGAGTTTAAATAAATATAAGGTTAAATTAAGCAAACGTCATATGACAATTGTTTAAATAAGTAGGAGTCTTCCAGAGAAAAAAGAATTGACTTATTCTAGATTCAGTCTACAAGAATCAGTCTCCCAAAGAGTTAGAGGCAAATTAGCGTTTTGAACTTATGACCAGAAGAATGGGAGCCAGAGGAAGCTGGTGGGGGCTATCATGAGAGGATGACCAAGGGTATGTGAGACAGACAGACAGACAGACAGACACACACACACACACACACACACACACACACCATGTTTGAGGGAACACAGGCTGGGTTAGGGATTGGGGGGAATGGATCCAAGGTTCAGAACAGCTGGGATCTCTTCAGTTCTGTTTCTTTGTGTGACTTAAAGTCAATTGAATTTCCTCTACCTAAGTTTTCCAATAGCAATGGAAGCATGTTACACATGCTTCCATTGGAACACGTTTCTTATTTATTTGTAGCAATGGAACATGTTTCTTGTTTATTTTTAAGTACTTTGGAATAATCAGGGTGATATGATGCATCTGTCAGGTGGTCACTACCAGGAATGCACAGTCTGAGGGAGGTCAGCTAGTGTTGCATCAGAGACAGCCAGCTTCAGAGGCAGCTAGAAGTTTTTCTGCGGTCGGTACCTCAATCAACAATCAATGATTTGTGCATTGTTTTCATGTTGAATATCAGCATTTGTTTTCTACTGCTGAAATTAGTGACTTGTTAATTTGCATGATTCATGTGAGAAATAATTCTCATCAAAGACATCTGATCAGGTTTAAATGGTTCAAAGACAGCCCCCCTCCACCTCCCCACTCCCCACCCACACACACCTGGAATGAATAGGGAATAGGAATCCAGCCAAGCCCTAAAACCCTCACCACTGGGACAGCACCTGAGGCTTGATCCCTAATCAGCTTCTGACCATTGGCGTAGGGCATTTCTGATGGCATGATGCCTGCTGGGGGCACAGCATCCGGCCTCAGTAACCAAAAGGGACAGAGAGCTGGAACTTCACAATTACTTCATCAAGGTTTTAGGCCTGTGTGGCTAAAGAATTTTGGTCTGAAAGTCGAAGTGTGGCAGAACTTGGCTTGAACTTTGCCTTCGGTTCAGCCAGGGCGTGAGGTCTGGGGGTAAGAGAGAATTCTCACCATCTCGGCTTCTCCAGTGGCCACTGTTACCCTCTAAAGAAGATCTAATGTCGGTTCCCAAGAAGGGGTGGGACGATGCAGCCTTCAGGGCCCCGCCCAGATGACCTTCTTTGATTTTTCTCAGGCTTCTCTTTCCACCCAGCCCAACTGTGTGGGTCCTGAAAGGCTCAGAGATGTGACAGCACCTGTCAGACGTTGGCTGGTGTCTTTCGAGTGCTGGTATGTGAAGGAAAGCTTTCTGTGATCATAATTTGGTCTTCAAAGGTTTTCCATTTGCCCCTGGCTGTTCCCAAGGGTTCAAGGAAGGTCCATGCTGTCCTTGTTGAGACCAGAAAGTCCCTTCCAGGGCTTCCATGCTCCAGCTTTACCCAGTGAGGGGCCCACATCAATGCTTCTCTGTCCATCTCCAGGCTGAATCAGAGAGGGGGTGGGACAGGCCAGAAATAACAGTGACTTATCCCAGCTTGCCCAGGCCTCCCAATGCATCAACGTTAGACTGCTGTTCTCTAACTGAAATCTGGCCACACTATGGGAAAGGTTAACCTCAGTCCACCCCTCAGAAGGTCTAGCATCACTGTCCAACAGAAATTTCCACCATGATGAAAAAGTTCTCCATCAGCGCTGTCCAATATGGTAGCCACTCTCACACGAGGCGATCAAGCATTAGAAATGTGACTAGTGTGACTGAGGAACTGAACTTTAAGTTTTATTTCATTGTAATTAATTTAAATCGAATAGCCACATGTAGCTAATGGCTACCGTACTGGGGACCAAGCCTAGAGCCTGGCCACTGTCCCCATCCCTCAGGACCTTCTCTCAATCCTGAATCAGTTTGATCTGCCACCAGACTCTGTCTCCCAATCTCTTGTTGTGACCTGAGTCACCTAGCTCTCTCTTCTCTCTTCAACTCTCTGGAGTGTTCTGGCTTGGGTGGTTAAAGGAAAGAGACCCAGTGCTTCATAAACATTCTCACAACAGAGACAGGCAAGAGGTTAGGCCTCTAACAAATGGGATATTAATGACATATGGGACTCATAGAATGAACACGCCCCACTTGGCACTAAGGAATCCAAAGGTGTTATTCATAGTAATAGTAATAATGCCTAATACTGGTATTTTTGTATAAATATGCCATCACAATGCATCCTGCATATAAGGCAGGCAGAGAAAGAATTAGACTCCCCATGTCAAGGATAAGAAAACTAAAAGTCAGTTCAGCTGCTAGGATCACATAGCAGGTAATGACAGGGACGGGACCAGAACCGGTGTTCTGGCTCCTAACTCCTCACCATTGGAATAGTTGTATCAGCTGTGATTAGAGAGGAAACATGCATGGCAGAAGAGAGAAGACCATATCAGCCCAACAGATTGACAGT
This sequence comes from Delphinapterus leucas, assembly GCF_059928025.1. Taxonomy (NCBI): domain Eukaryota; kingdom Metazoa; phylum Chordata; class Mammalia; order Artiodactyla; family Monodontidae; genus Delphinapterus; species Delphinapterus leucas. The sequence continues at coordinate 76,273,413 of NC_143139.1, forward strand.
GTCTTTAATGAGGCTCTGCTTTGGGACCTGCAGGGGGCCAGTTTGGATATACTGCATATTATTTCATTCTCTGGCATTGTAGAAACCCAGTGGAGTTAGGGGAATTTAGCTGTGTATCTGCCTTCCAGAGCCTCTAATGGGTCACCTTGATCCCTCTTGGATTCTTACTGTATTCTTTGGCATCTTATTAACAAATATCCTTCCAACAGGATATCCTGCCCTTTGCACAACTCCAGAGGGCGCCTTTATATACAATACAATATGCAACGCAGTAGTATCGCTCTAATAGAATTTACTTCTACATTGAACAAACCAGGTTTCTTTCCTTATGCTTCAGTTAAATTCATTTTCATATTATCTTGGGTGCTCTGATAAAGCACGTGTTAAACTAAGGGTTTGCAACCTTGGCTATTTATCTGAAATTATAGTGCTTTTTACAAAATACACATTCCATGTTCCATCCCTTGAGAAGCTGGTCTTGAGCCTGAAAACCATCTGGGTTTTCTCTAAGTTCCCTAGATGATTCCAGTGCTGAGAGCTGAGACTCACAGAACAATGGACCAGGAATCAGGACACTCACGTTCTGATTTTCCCCCACGACCACCTCCCTGATCCTGTTTCCTATTCTGTAAAGGAGAGATACGAGGTCTGCCCTTCTTTTATTAGTTTTAAGCATGAGAGCTTGTGTGAAAGAGCTTTCAAAAGTAATCTGTGTATTTATGGTAGGAGGGAGTTAGCAGCTAGTGGTCAAGCCCCACCTGCAAACAGGCCTGGGGTTCAGTCACTTGGAGACATTTTCACATGGCTTCCCACTGGCAGCTTGCTCCGTCACACCATGCTAAAACTGGGCAGAGAGTGGGTGGAGCTCAAAATACTTTGACTAGAGTGTAATTGTGTGGGCAGCTTCCACTTTGGCTAGGTAGTTCTGGACAAATAGAAGCTAGCCTGCAAGCAGCTATATTTATTTCCCAAATAGCTGGTGAGAGCCCGTAGGAATTTTAGACATTCATTTCAGTTTTATCTGTTTTGAGACCTTTAGGCCACGGGGATTAGAAAGCTCCAGGCATGAATCAGGAGAGAGAAGTACACAAGTTGTTTATTGCCAACCTCAGAGGTAATACTCAGGGTAAACCCACAGCCATTTGATGTGGGAATGTTTTAATTGGAGAAATCAAATACAGGAAAGATACTACCCCCCTTACTTTTAATTTCAAGCATCACACACACACACACACACACACACTCTCTCTATCTCTGTCTCACACTCACACACACACACACACACTCTCTCTCTCTCTGTCTCACACTCACACACACACACACACACACACACACTACCCAGAATCGGGCTGCTATCGAACCCTAGCTATATACATATTATAGACTTACACAAATACTCAGAGATGTTCACAATACTTTCTTTTCTTTTGAAACTTCATAATTTTACCTCACTGACAAACAGATCTGTTTCATTTCTGTTAATTACATTTTGCGCATTCAGTGCATCACAAATTGGGCATAGCAGGAAAAAGAAATGAATTAAGGATCATAATTTTGCAAAAGATGAAGATACAGGAGCCCCTCCATCCCCTCCAGGGCAGGCTCCATGTGCACTCTGGGCTATAATATAAAAGTGGACCAGGCAGTCTGGCTTCCTGTTTGTCAGTTTCCAGGTGGGACCATTTTATTCTGGTTTACACGGCAAGATCAGAAAACTTCACTTCCTCTTTCTCTTTGCCATCCTTCCCTAAGTTCTGTTTGTGTTTCCCAGTAATCCAAGGAGATTCGCTCTAGGATTCCCTTTTTAATTTTTTCTTTCCTCCGCATCTGGCCTTTAACTTCAAGACATCCAGTCCATTCCTATGTCTCACCCTGGGTGTCTGAACCTGTTTGGGGATTTTAGGGTGCTGTTGATAACCCAAAACTTTGAGGTTTTGGCATGTACTTCCTGCCTCCTCAGGAAGTTTCAAAAAGGAATTGTTTTTTTACCCTCAAATTCTATCTTTCCCTCCACTTTTACACCCCAGCTGCTGTCAGGGTAACCTCCCCTTTCATCTCCACCCCTTCTCTTTGTAAACATGATCAAAATAAGGAAGTATATGGTGAGGTAGGGCTGGTTTAAAATTCTCTGGAGGTGGAAGACACAAATCCTAGGATCCTGGAAGAAGCTGTAAGAGAATACAGTGTCTGTTTTGTAATTGTGTGTGTGGGGGGGGGTCACTCTCCTACGTGCTGGTGTGCTTTTGAGAGACAAGTATCTTGTAGACCAAGTGGATGCCATGCTGGCTGGTGGTAACCTCCTACAGCATTCATTTATTTGTTCAGTCATTTATTCCATTCATTCATTCATTCCATTCATTTATTCATGTGTGAATAAATGATACATTCATTTGTTCCATTTGTGCACTACAGGTACACTGATACATTCGTTCATTCACCGAGCATCTAGTATGTGCCGAGCATTTTGCCAGGAGTTGAGGATAATGGGTAACACAACCAATTCCTGCATTTAGGGAGTAAACAGTCTAGTGGTAGAGATGCTCAGAGCTGGGTAAACAAAGAATGACACATGCAATTACACACCATATTAAATGCTCTAAAGGGAAAGAGGGAGTAATATGAGGGAACCTAATATGAGTGAGAGGAGGCATGTCTGAGCAGATACTGAGACCCGGAGCCTGCCGCGTGAAGAGTTGGTGACACTTGTTCCAAGCAACAAGGACAGTAATACAAGGACTGAACTGAAAACCTCTAGGATGTAAGTTTCTACCCTTCTTTCTCTCCGACTCCTCAGCTTTCTCTTCATCCTGGCTCTTCGTTATTTCTACTAGTAATGTACAAGAAGCACTGAGCACCATTCCTGGCACGTACAATGACTAACACTATATGCAGGCGTTAGTCTAACTGTGTTACGTGCATTCACTCATTTAATCCTCATAACAACCCCGTGATGGACATTCTGTTCACGTCTCCATTTTACAGAGGAGGAAACTGCACGAGGCAGCATGCAATCATGGTCACTATTAATATTAAAACTAGTAATTTATTCAGCAGTGACGTATCGAGCATTGTCAGGCTCCTGGCGGACTGCGTTCTGTTCATTTCTAATCTGCTCACTGCCCATTTAGACCCTTTTGAAAATCCATTCTTCAGGTTACTGGTGGTGGAAAATCTTTTAACACTGCTGATCAGGTTTTACAGACAAACCATTTGCTGATTTGTCTAGCCAGCAACACCTTCTTTAATTACATTCAGTTCAGTAAGTGTTTATTGAGAACCTAATAATTGTCCAGGAAGACCCTAGAGATTGCCAAGACCGGATCCAGAAATTCAAAATCAAAAAGAAAGAAACACACACAAACAGCTGTAATAGGATAGGATTTATGCTCTGCTTGTCTTATAATTTAAATACCAGTACAAGTGAAGAAGTGATTTGTTCTGTGGCTGCTGACTGGGAAAAAAAATGTCCTACATTCAAGTAGATGACCACCCAGCAGATATGTTCTTTGCTTTAGGCTACTTTTAAAAAAAATAATAAGTGTGTCACTGGTCAAAAGACTTTCCAACGTGAAGCTGTAACAACACCATATTTTGGAATGTGTTGCCCTCATAAATCTGATTTGTCTGAGAATTGCCCCTCCGATCACCTAGTTTTTCTTAATTACCTACCGTTTAGATATAGATTTACCATCGAATAGATTTTTACCTTTTTAAACAAAATTTACAGGTGTGGAAGCTAATCTTTGAAGACATACCTTCTAAACGAAACAGTAATTGTTGAAGGGGAATTGGTGCCTGGTGTGCTTATTTCTAAGTGGAGAAGGAACTTCATTTTTGCAAATCCATGAAATAGCGATCCACCCTTCCCAACTGTGTTAGGACACTTCCCTTTGCACTCTCTTCTCCTCTTCTCATTTAGGTAAGGACTTAAAATAAACAGGAAAGGGGAACTGTGCACCAGCCCCATGGCAACCAGCCTGGTCAACTATGATTACGGCTTTGTATTTGAAAAAAAAAAAAGATGAAAAATTACAGGAGTTCCTCATTTGTATTTTAATGCACACAAAATTCCCCTTCCAGAGGGACCTGGCCTTGCCGCTCATCCATTTTCAAAGAAGCCTAGCTTCTCTAGGCTAGGAGCATGAATTTCTGCTTCCTGAATCATTGCCTATGTCGGAGATGTCCACATCTGATGAGGCAAGGATACCACAAGGGACTGTCAAGGATCCAGCAACTACTAAATCAGCAGAAAACACAAGAACACCAGTGGAAGAGAAACACATTCCAAGAAGAGTTAATGGGAATGAATTTAATAAAGGTCTTTCTCAACTAGCATCCTCGAAGTGCCCTTTCTCTATTCCTGTTATTGAATCTATCTCCCTAAGAACCTAATTTTTTTAAGGAGCAGAATATAAATTGTAATATAATTACTTGATGAGGGAAATGCCATTCTAGACCTGTGTCCATCGACAGCAGGAAAACACACACTGACTCTGGCTCTTAACTCCGTCACCAGGTGTTCAAGGGACCTCAGAACAGCAGTTTTTAACTGGGGTCTGTGAACTTGGATGGTAAAGCAAAATTACATCTTTATTTTCTCGAACTGAAATTTAGCATTTCCTTCCATTACGATTGTAGGCAACAAACTGGAATAGCAATAGTAGCACCTGTGACTTTGTCAACACGAGAGATCACAGATCTTTTCAAATCACATGACAATTGTTGCCAATACCTTGATTCATACTTATCTCTACTTTACATCATGATTAAATATTAGAGGTGCTGCTAGATCTTGTTATTTATAATGTTACTAAAAAAGCACATCTGTACCATGTCATGATTTTATTATTTTGTAACTGTATTTCAACATAGTTGGCTTCCTTTGTAATCCTATGTATTTTTTTAATTTTGGGGAAAAAAAGTTTTAAGATTTAAAAATATTGTGAGAAGAGGCAATACCCTTCACTAGACTGTCAAAGAAGTCCATGCCCTTCCCCCTCCCACACACACAAAAAATGTTAAGAGCCCCTTAGACTCTCTGCATCGTTCCCCTAGCTTTAGGTGATTTCAGTATTGCCCCATTGCAAAAGCAGAGCTTCCATGCAGAGAGGAGCCTATAAAATTAATCATTTAGTGCATTTCATTGTGCCTTTCACTTGGTTTAGTTACCTCTTTCCCAATAACACACCTTAACAAAAACCTCAAATGCAGTACAATTGTGAAATACGGAATCATTTGATCTTCAAACCGCTGGTTAAAACTGCATCAGCTTTCAGCTATTCAAGAGCTGACTATCTGAGCTGTGAATTACCAAGGTCCCCTTTTCTCCTTGGTTTCCTCTTCGGCTGTTTACCATGTGGTTCTTTTACTATAGGTCACAGGTGCACTGACAGATAGGCAGGGCACCCGAGGGGAAATGACATTCAAATCTGACAGTTTTCCTACATCACTAAGAAGTTGTGAATGGGCAGAGGTTGAAAGCATTGATTAAATTAAGATTCTTGGATTACCTGTGGATTTTAATTACCATGCCTTCCCTGTCCCAGTGTGCTCTGTCTCCCCCACCACTGAACTCCTGTAGCTCTAATGAGACACTTATCAGATGCTATTTTGCATCTCTGTTATCTTTGCAGTGCATATGCTCTTTGAGTTCAGGGATCCTGTGTTATCCTTCTCTTGGGTTGCCTCTGGTGCTTGGCAGACAATAGACCTGCCATAAATATATGTGGCTGAATTGAATAGCTGTCGACTGTGCATATTATTGGGCCTTCATGCTTGAAGATGCCAGTGCTAACGTGATTATTTTCTATCTCGGATTTGTTTATGCAACATCTATTCCACAAATACTGAACACTTACTGTGTGCCAGGCATCATGCTAGACATTAGAGACAAAGATGAATATAACTAATTCCCCCAAGGAGTCTAGAGCCATAGGGACACCAGACCAATACATATTGCAGGGGAAGGTAATGAGAGAAAAGATAGGGTTATGAACCAGGTGTGTTGGTGAAACCAACGAGAGGATGGTCAACTCTGGAAAAAAAAAAAAAGAGAAGATGCTAGAGTGAGAACCCAAAGGATGAGTTGGAATTTAGCCAATGGGAATAGGGAATGAGGAACCATAAATCCATCAGTATTGGAGCAGCATTCTTTACCTACCCAACACCCATTTCCTCCCCTTCCCTCCTACTTCCCTGCTAATAGAGCCTTAGTTTCCAATCTGGGATGATCTCAAGGAAAGTAAGCTCCTCCCCCAGACCCAGGCTCATGAGCCAACCAAGCACCAAACACGGTCATCCCTTTTCTCTTTGCCAGTGATTGGTCCAGAGTGGGCACATAACCACATTCTAGTCAATAAGTTATAAGGGGAAGTCGGCTCAGGGCCTTGCATTTGTACATAGAAAGACAGACGAGTCTGGCTAGGAGAAAACTAGCTTTCTCCTTCTTGTCTAGAAAACTGTTATGATATTTGCAGCTGTGGCAGCTATCTTGTGACAGCAGAAAGATAATAAGAGCCCGGGGCGGTGGGGGGGGCTCTTTGATAGTAACACTGAATAGCAACCAATCCTGGCAACTGGACTCCTTGTGTGGGGGAAAAAAATTAACACCTACTTGTCTGTGCTACAGGTATTTAGATTTTTTCCCCCTTATAACTAAACACATCATAACATATACATAGCTTTTGTAAACTATTTTTCACAGGTCTCCCCAGTGGATGCCAATGAGGTCACATGACTAATACCCCTGAGTTTTATTGTCTGATTATCCTCGACCTGCATAATTCTAGATTCAACTCCTTTCTTCTTCAATCTCTCCAATCACTTTAGGAAGACCCGAGGAAACATATTTGTTCGTGGCTTCCTCCCTGCTACTCTGTATCTCCCCTGACACTGAAATAGTATTCTCTGCAAAGCTAGCAAGAAAGCCCTTCTCTCTCTGCAAAGCTAGCAAGAAAATTTTGTGTTTCACTCTATCACTAGACCCCAAGATGGTGGGGACCACGCCTTGAGTGTCATAGGCCTTCGGTCAAAGTATACCTCCTAGGGCTTCCCTGGTGATGCAGTGGTTGAGAGTCCACCTGCCGATGCAGGGGACACGGGTTCGTGCCCCGGTCCGGGAAGATCCCACATGCCGCGGAGCGGCTGGGCCCGTGAGCCATGGCCGCTGAGCCTGCGCGTCCGGAGCCTGTGCTCCGCAACGGGAGAGGCCACAACAGTGAGAGGCCCGCGTACCACAAAAACAAAGTATACCTCCTAGCTCCTGCCTACCCCTGCGCTCTACAGGGGATTGTCTGAAGAACAGGAGGCATACTGTTTTCATCTACTTTTCTTTGTGTCTTTCCACAAAAGCCTAGCGTCAGCCTCTTCCTTTAGGCAGAACAGAACAAAACAAAAGCCCCCAGGCATATCAACCAGTGCCAACAGATGCCTCAGAGTTCAGGTTTACTGGCCCTGCACAGTTACTCGCCAATTAGCTCAGCCCAGAGCACAGTTACAGGTGCGCATGAAGGCATGGGAACAGAGTGTTGCAAAGACAGGCAGTCGGGGACCTTATACGTCAAGCTAAGAAGTGTAAGCAGTAATTTCTAAGCCAGAGCTTCCCCAGAAATACGGCATATGGTATGCTGAGATACTACCCTGCCCTCTCAGCCCTTGGGACTGCTGGGCAGAGCCTGGAAGCCAGCGCCCTTAGGCTGATCATTTCTAGCGGCAAGTAGCCTTGTGTGGATCTAGGATGGTGGATGCAAGCAGGGTGGAGCCTGATGCACCCGTGACATAAAAAGACTGGAAAACAATGCAGAGGCATTGAAGGATTTTTTCACAGTAAGAGACCTAATCAACTCTCCATCTTGGAAGAAAATGAGAAAGCAATGCAAAAGCTGGACGGGAGTGGGTAGACAATGAGCCTGAGACCAGGAATACCAGTCTCACCTACAAAGGCCCGGATGTGAAGCGATGAGGGGCTGCACTAAGGAGTAGGAATGAGAGAACGGAAGGGATCTGGGATATGAGAAATTGTAAGGAGATAAAAAATCAACGGACTTGGACTTACAAGCTGATTAGATACATTGAGGGACGTATCCAGGATGACTTCCAGCTTTTGGATTGAGAACCTGACTGGACAGTGGTGTCATCCATTAAAACTAGGAATTTGTGGGGAAAGTAGAAGAAAGCTGGTTTGAGATGCATGTGTAACGTTCAAGGAAGATGGCCACTAGGCATTTAGACATACAGATCTAATGCTCAAGAGATCACTCTGGTGTAGAGATTTAGAGTCTTCAGCAGGTAAGTGATGGTGGAAGCCCATTGCAATTGGTGATATTGAGAGGGAGAACAGAGCCGGCATAAGAGAGGACCAGAGACAGAGCAAGGGAGAGAAGCTCAACCCAGACCAGCTCAAGTCAAAGGACCAAGACTGAGGACTCAGCCTGGTGGGCCTCAATCAACCTGTGTATGTGTGTGTGCCTGTGTCTGTCTGTCTCATCTCTGCTTCTCTTTGAATGTTTGCCTCGTTGCCTCCTATTTCAGACTGGACTTTTCTACTAGGTGGAGAACAAAGTCACTGGTAGCCCCAGATTAAGCTATCCCAGTAAAAGACCTTTTTCTCTCCCACTGTTCATATAATAATCCCTGGAAAGAACTCTGATTGGCTTTGCTTGGGTCACATGACCTATCCTTAGACCAGCTGTGGGGCACTAGCATTTGCCAGACCTAGGTCATGTGCCCTCATCTGGCTGGGGGTACAGGGACAGGTTCTATTACCAGAAGAACAGTGACAGTAAAGCTTTCAGGGCAGATAAATATAGTTACCATGGTTGCCCACACATCATCACTTAAAGAGGTAGGTAGAAGAAGGGGACCAGTGAAGGAGACAGAAAATTGACATGTCAGAGTAGATGATCGGCTTTTCAGAGGCTGAGAAATGTGTCTTATTCATATCTGTTTCCTCCTTCCCCCCTCTGATATCTAGTGTTATGCCTATAATCAACAAGTGTGTATGGAATGAATTCATAAACATTCTACATGGCAAGTAGTGGGTATTTTTCAAAAGACATAACAAAGACTGACACCCAGAAAATCTGATTTGGACAATATACAAAAGCACTTTTTTTTTTTTAAGTAGCTGACCACCACTGGCATAGTTATTAATAGATTCTCTGAAAAGAGCCAATCTTTTTCATGATTCGGTTGAAGGCACCATATCAATTTGGACCAAAATAGTTACAGTTGAGAATTTGATTGTCTAATGGAAATCAGGTGGTGGTATCGTAAAGCATGTTCAGTTTATTGCTCTGTTCTAAGGCTGACTGTAATTTCATGCTGCATTTGCAAGCCTGCAGGCAGACACCTTAATTACTATGGACACTAGACAGAAAGAGGAGTGCTAGTCAAATCTTTATTAATTGGTGACATACTTCCAACTTCGGGGAACAGATGCTAGGAAGGGATGAAAGAAAGCTTGTAATCCATAGCACCCACCACCTCCCCTCAGGTAGTGAATATGTATCTATTTTTTTCTTATCAAGTACCTTTTATAACCACTAGGGGGAAGCCTAGGGTGTATCAAAACTTGGCTTTTTCTAAGCATAATGGAACGATGTACCCTTGAAAACTTACTTGTCTGTCGGTGGGTGTGACCTCCACGCTGTAAGGGCTCAGAGATCTGGCATACTGTCATATTTTTCAAACAAATTAGAGAATGTCATTCAACATATGTTAAAGAGTGGCAACTATTTAAATTCTCACTGGATTTAGGAGGCATCCACTAACAACTTTAGACGAAAATTTGTATTATAAACAGAAGTTTCTACCCTGAAAAGGAGGGTCTTTATTTGTTAGAATCTTTGCTTATTAAAAAATAGAGAATGCTGAATCTGTGCCCTTTCGATTTTAAAGAGCTTAATTTTAAATACCTGTTAGGCACTAGTGTGACCTTAAGGCTCAGTGGAGCTCTTAAAGTATTATTGGCACTCCGTTGATAATTATTATACTTATTATAAGCATGTCTAACATAAGTACAGTATAAGACTCTTCCCTTTTCAACACAGAGCCATTTTCAAACAAAGTTTGAAAGATGCTGTAAATTAACAAATAATCCAAATACAACGCTTGGACATGAATTCAGTGGTTGCTCCTCCATAGTGTCAATAATATATTTTTTGTGTGTGGCTGGATATTGCTTTTTTCCTTTTCTGTTCTCTGCCTCTACAGAGATAATAAATTCACAAACTGGTAAATATGTATTGTACATAAGCTAGATTAAGTCGTTGTATCTGGGGCTGTGAGTTCCCCAAAGAATGACTCCCTGACCCTAGAGTTTACAGTGTTTAGAATGCAATTCAACCGATATTTGTTGACCACTGTGCAAGGCCCAGGAAGCTCCACAGGGAGGGAACCATCGGTCTGGCTCACTGCCACAGCCACAGCCATGAACACATGCTTAGCACATGGTAGGTTCTCAGAAAGTATTTGTTAAAGGAATGAGCAAGTAAATGAAGGAAAAGTTTGAGGCATAAAGGGAATTATGGCAATAAACTGAATAAGACACCATCCCTGACCTCAAGAAATCTACAGTCGAATAGAAGAACTATATACACAACTATGTATAGTGTAGAATGTAAACCGCAAGATTTAAATATTTTCATAGACTGGCAAAATGCTATTCAAGTTTGGGGGAGGGAATTCACAACCAAGTGGAGAAATCAGTTCAGTTAAACAAATGCAACAGGCAGATTTAAGTACACTGGTAGAAGGGAGCCTGGCAAGGAAGAGATACTCGTTACCATTTTGGAATAAATGAACGAACGTTTACTATACACCAGGCCCTGTGCTAGTTCCTGGGGGCACAAAGATGAATTAGAACTTGATTTCTATTTTAATTTCATTTAAAAAACCAAAACAAAACAAAAGCTCATAGTCTAGTACAGAGCTTCTAGTACACTTTCAAGAATGACTTCCAGGAGAAAGTGGCTTTTAAACTGGGTCTTGAAGGATGAATAGGAGTTTGCAAGGTGGAGAAGAGGGAAAGGATGTTTTAGATGAAAAGTACAGCATTTGCAAGGGCATGGAGGCATGTAAGGGCCTGGCTTGTTTAAAGAATATCTCATTGCTAAAAATGGAAGATAGTACCAAATATATCCCTAGCTCTTAGCAAAAAAGCCCTATATAGGGAAGTTCCTTAGTAAATACTAGTTGTTTTTGACAATAATGATGGTAAGAGCCAGGGGATGAGCATAAGTCTTAAGTACTTGTCAAACCTAAGTCAATGTGCTCAGTACTGGGTATATGCCCAAGAAATGCTGTTAAAATTCTTTCCTAAGGATGAGACTTGAAATGAGTGTTATGGGCTGAGTTGTGTTCCTCCCACCCAAACCACCCCCAAATTCATCTGTTGAAGTCTTAACCCCCAGTATCTCAAAATGTGACTGTATTTGGATATGGGGTCTTTAAAGAAGTAAAATGAAGGCATCAGGGCAGACCCTAATCCAGTATGACTGGCATCTTTATAAGACAAGAAAACCTGGACATAGTTAGGTACAAAGAGAAGACTACGTGAAGACACAGGGAGGAGATGGCCATCTACAAGCCAAGGAGAGAGGCCTCAGAAGAAACCAACTGCCACACCTCTATCTCAGACTTGTAGGCTCCAGAACTGTGAGGAAATAAATAGATTTCCGTTGTTTAAGCCACCCAGTCAGTGGTACTTTGTTATGGCAACCCTAGCAGACTAATACTGGGTTAACATAGCATTAGAGCCCTGGCATCTAGTAATGGTAATAATAATGATGATGGTGATGTTGTCATTTAATATGCTTGAAAACCCCATGAGGTTAGATGCTACTATTTCCAGGCTACAGTGAGGGTGCTGAGGCTCAGAGAGCCCAAGGCTACGTGGTTTTGGGGTGGTAGGGTCACTGGGTCTGGAACCTAGGCCTGACTAAGGCTACCACTAGCCTTATAAAGTCTTTGTACAGAGAAAAGGCATCTCTTTCTTGGGGCACACCCAGCCCCATGCCAGGGTCCAGGGCTTGATGAGCAGAAGGCAGGCCAGATTTCAGTTCCTCTTGTCCCCTGGGCCGGAAGCCCTTGTACAGGTCTCACCCTTTGCGGTGGCCCACTCTGCAGCCCAAGCACTGAGTCATTATACTGGGCTTCCCAAGGGGCTGGGGTGGCTAGAGGTAATACCACCAAGGAAGGAAGAGGTGGGCACATAAAGTGATTCTGAGAGCTGGGATTGCAAACCTCACCTACTCCACGGTTGGGCATGCGAGGATTCAGGTCCATGAGTTCTGGGTTCCAGTGGGTGGGCTTCCAGTGGTCCTGCATCCACAAGGGGGCCTTGATTCAGCCCACTTCTGCTAAGTGGCCTCAGAACAGCTCCGTCTCCAGTTCTCAGTAAGCAAGAAATCCAATTTGCTGGGATCACATACCTATCCTATCGCCAATACCCAACCCCCAACCCCCAATCAAAGAGACTGAGAAAAGCATCTTTGACTATTTTGACGATGAATGTAAGTGTGCCTCTCCTCACAATTAAAGCTGAATGTTCCAAATTGCAGCTTTCGTGGTGGGGAAAGAAAAGGCCTCTGACAGTGTAAATATTTAATCACCATTAAGAATGTCCAATAAAGGAGGGGAGTCTGGTTTCAGATTGGCTGGTTCAGACGATTAAAGCACAGAAGTCATAGCAGGGTAAAAATAAAGTACCCTCTAAAAAGTACCGGCCTGGGCTTGCCTGGTGGCGCAGTGGTTGAGAGTCCGCCTGCCGATGCAGGGGACACGGATTCACGCCCTGGTCCGGGAAGATCCCACATGCTGCGGAGTGGCTGGGCCCGTGAGCCATGGCCGCTGAGCCTGCGCGTCCGGAGCCTGTGCTCCGCAACGGGAGAGGCCACAACAGTGAGAGGCCCGCGTACTGCAAAAAAAAAAAAAAAGTACCGGCCTTAGAACTCAAGATGGTTTCTATTTCTACTCCATAGAACACTGTGTGGGTCACCTGTCCTTGAGCCATGAAGGAACCAAGAATATCTGATTTATCTTTAAATATTAGTGGGGGTGGGGTGGGGTGAGGTCTGGAGATGAGGAAGGATGGCAGTCTCTTAATAATCCTGTTTTGCGAATCATGAATAAAAATGGAATTTCTAGACTGTATGGAAGGGACTGCTGAAGTTCAGACTTAAGGAGAAATGTCTAAAAAGGAAAAAGCAGTATGTTCAGTTTCGTGTCTTATTTGAAAATAGACTTCAAGTGTTCAGCAGTGTTTTAGAGATCAGAACCACCGCTGCCCCCCACCACCTCTTGAACCCTTAGCCCCCAGGAGTTCTCGGTTTACTTTTAAGGTAAAGCTTTTAGTTTTATGATTTAGCTGGAAAAAATATATAATCCCGCTCAGTCAGGTTGCCATTTGTTTGTATTACCAGGTTGAACTAGCACAGGACAGCCTGTGCAAAAGGAAGAAAAATGGAGTTTTTCCAAATCCAGATTTGGGGGAGCCAACACTTGGAAAGAAAGACTAGGAGTTCTATTGTGCCTAGCAGTGTTTCATGCATTCTATCAGTGGACAGACAGAAAGCACAGATCTAAATAGCCTTCTAGGTCACTTCTCCATCCATGCTTGGAGGGAGGTTGGTGCATCGGTTAAGGTTCTGGCAGAAAACAGGTGACACAGGCAAATGGGTTCGTTAATGAAGGGATGGTGGCAGAGGTATGGATGGGATGAAGAGAGACCTTCAAGGGCTGGCAACAGGGGAGGTGTTGGTTCCCACAGGCCTGAGGAGTAGAGTGAGGGATGGTGATAACCCAGAGAAGGCTGGGACTGTAGCTGTGGCTGTAGGATAGGGCTGCCCAGAGGATCTGTGGCCTTCGAGAGGGACACAGCCAAGGCCAATGGACAGATCACTGGGAGAATAAATATCTGGATGTTACCCTAGCCACCCACCCCTGCGTTTCCTGCTGGGGCCTCGCATTGGCTGAACCCAACCGGCAGCCAGAAAGCGAGGGAGACGTCCAGAAATGTCAAACTTGTGGATATAGAGCAGGATGGAGAAGAGTGGGGTCTGTAGAGATAAATGGAGAATATCCAGCACAAATGGGGAAGAAAAAACAAATAGGGAGGATTAGAGAAGGGGCAGAAGGGCGAGGTAAATGCTCAGCCTTCCACTGGATTTGCGCTTGGGATTCCGTGCATGATGCTGTTTGGATGTCCATACTCCCAACGCCTTCCCCACGGTGGATGACAAGTGGGGTTGCCCTCATCATGGGCACCACATGCTGAGCTTCCCAACAGCAACAACCCAGGCCCAGAGCTGATGCCAGTTGCTTCTTGTCCACATTGGTGGAAATATTTTCTAGGGAGCGGCAAGGCCATAAAAATGAGAAGGGGGCGCCAGCTTGGTGGCCAGCAGCAGACCACTCACAGCCAAGTCCAGCGACTTTATTGTCAGCTCAAGCATCTCCCTGTCAGAATCTCAAAGAAACAGAAATATGGGTGACTGTGATGTTATCTGTGTGTTTATCTTATCTTCTGCTATTTGTTTCAAGAATTCAAGTTCTTATTAATATGAGAGCCTGGTTTCTGGCAGCTCTTCTCTTTGAATGGGTTTATGTCAAGCTGCCAGTTATCAAAGGATTCAGGGCCTAGAATTACGCTGACGGGGAGCCTCAGAGCTGTGATGGCAGAACAGAGACATGGGAAAAGACACTGTATTAAAGAGGGATCGGCATTTCGTGTCTAGTCCATGATGCCCTTTTGGCTCCGTATTTCAAAAGAGCAGCAAGAAAAACATGAGCAGGGATAGACCTGAACCTTGTGAAAATCAGAGACAAGCTGGTGACCAAGAGACTGCTCAGCAAGTTACAGAGGTCCCCCAAATCCAGAGTAATAATTTACAGATGACTTTGTGCACTCCATGCAGGGTGAACTCCAGTTGGTCTGGAAAAAACACGGTGATGGCTGATGATCTAGCATATTTTGCTTTCAGCTGTTAATGGTCTCAGACTCTTAACCACTGATGGTTTTGGTGAATGTTTTGGAGAAAGGGATCAAGAGAAACTTCATGACATCGAGTATATTACATGAGAAGGGGGGTACTAGGGTGGCAGGGTGATGTCCTGGATACCACTGTCTCTTAAAAACATCTGACCTTTTACATCCTTTCCACAGGCAATAGTTCATCTATCCCTAAAGCTGAGTGAAGGCCCTTTTTTAGCTTAAAGGGAGTCATTGGATCTTGAGTAAAGAATTGTTACTTTGCACAATTGTATGTCTGCTGGTGAATGACCATGAGGACGACATGATGTCCAAAGGACAACAGTGATGTTGGGAGTGAACCCAAATTCCACCTACTGAGCCTTCATTTCTTTAACCAAAGGCACGGGCACCATCACCGAGGTTAAGGGTGATCACCAATTGTCTGGGGCCATGTTGGGTGGGCAGGGAAGACGAGGCACCATGTTCCTTCAGCCACATCTTAACTGTGCCTTTGACTGACTTTCCATGTCGACTGAAGTGTATTCAACTCGTCTCTCAGCATCAATTCAAACTTATTAAATGGCTCTTCATCTTATCTGCTTTCAACCATCTACTCACCAGCAGACTAGAAAGGAGCCTGGCTCATTTCTTTTTCCTGTCAGTCACAAAGGGGGCTAGAGGCTCTGATAAAGTCCTCGATGTGGAAGACCACATAGACTTAGCAAAGCTGTGGAGAACGGAGTGGCCTGTCTTAAGTCCTAGACGGACAACACTGGAACTATTCAACCCACTGGGTGGTGTTTCCCAGATGCCTCCCAGGGGGTTGTAGCTACATAAATAAGGTATAAAGAGAATTCCTTGGCCACCAGAACTAATATTCTTGGTGACTTTTCATCTCTGCTGGCCCAGTCATCCCTATAGACCACTGTCAGAATTTTTTACGTCAGAAAGTAAACTGAAGCACCAATGATAGCCATCTTATGACTGTGACCGACTGCCTGCCAACCGGTTCTTAATGTCCTGAGCCTCAGCAGGAAACCACGGAACCTATAAAGTCCTGTCCGGCAGAAATGAGTCTGGATGTGGATGGTTTGGTTAACCCAGATTGCCTTTGGTGCCTAAGGGAGTTGATATTTTCTCATTATGAAGACTTTCCCATCTAGTGAACGCTACAAATAAAAACTGCTCCGAATCAGTCTGAACTGCCTGTTTCCGTGGTAGCAGGCCTCTGTCTGGAGGATAAATCTGCACCATCGTCCTTTTTTTGGGTTTCAGCCAGTTGTGTTACAAGGAGTTCTGAATGTACGATACGTGACACCCAACAGGATGGGCTCCATCAGTTGGAGAGGGGAGTGTTGTCACCGATGGGCTTTGCACCCTTGGCCAGACAGTGGTGTCCAAGAGAAAGGGATCAAAAACATACGGAATCCACATGCCTAAATATTTATTTTGGTTGTTCATGTTTCCCACCGTTTTCAAATGTGAACTTGTGTCCTGAAGGTGGAGCTTTAGTACACAGGAAAATTGGAATGGGGCAAACATGTTTGCACAAAACAGGGTAGAATCAGCAAAGGACACAATAATATGCTTCCTAGTCTTCTATATTTTTCATGCCAAAAAGTAGGCACAGATTCTGATTTCTTTCACCATAGGAGCCTGCATACAATTGAATGGGAGAGAAAAGAAGCCTGCTCTCAAGAGCGGGGCTTATGCCCAGTAGAATGGCAAGAAGCTGTAGCCATCAAAGCCACTTATGCTTCTTGCTGGTAGTATTTTTTGAGATGTTGTTTCTTTTTCAAAACGAGGCAGCAATGAATTGAGTAGTGATCAAAATGCCGCACCACAGAGTACGTTTAATCCAAATAGCTCCCAAGATGGTCGGCTCCTGATTGTACCAACTGTACGGGACTTAGAGAAATTACTTGGTTACCAGTGAAGTAAAACTATCTCCAGAATGGAATTGAACTGTTGCTTCTCAGCACATAACAACACTGCCACAGCCGGCTCATGACAGCAGTGAAGCTCATTGTGTTTCTTCATCATTCACAGGGAACATTGTCAAAATACTGGCACGTACATCCCCTACTATGCTGTGAAGGGTTCTATGAGCTTCTGCAGATGCTTCTGAGATTTCCGGCAGTGCAAAAATTCTTAAAACATTTCAGGTGGGTAGGGAATGGGGGGAGTAAGGCCTGATTATTCTGGAGCAGAGAGTGTCTGATTAGCCTTGCCTAAGATCTCCTGATTCACATCCACCTGGTAGCTCTAGGCCTTCCCCTTCCTCTCTCCTCACGGGTACCCCACCCGCTGTCACTGCAGCAGAAGGAGCCACCTGACACTCGTGGGAAAGCATTTGCTGCCTCCTGGCAGGCAAAGATAATGTTATCCAACTTCAAACAAGGAAATGATGAATGGAAAGATGACCGCTCTGAATTCAGAATATGAGAGCTACTGCTGGAACGATGTGAGTCTTTAACTGCACGTCTAGGGCCGAAACCCCAGTTCCTCTTCTGCTGCTTGCTTCACCTCACCCTCCTTTCCTCAAGCCTTCCAGACCTCCTTCTCCTGCCCTATCCCTCAGCACTGGGGAGAACTTGGAGCCCTGCTGTAGAAGTTTCAAACCTGCAACAGCTGCTCCTTCAGGAGCATGTGGAGGAAGCCCACGCACCCCGCCCCACCCCCAAACAGATTCTACCTAGAGCTGGGAAACTGGGAGGGGAAGGAAGAAAGGGGTTGCGACCAATTAACCTCCCTGGGGCCTCTGGCCTGGAAATAGCCTGAGATGGGACAGAGATCCTTTCCCAGGGGTGCATAGGGTCCTGGGGGTCCCCCTGCTGCACCCCCTGGATCACCCGCTAGGCGGTAAGGGTGCTGGTGGCGCTATCAGCTGCCTCAGGACGCTGGGAGGCATCGTGCATCCTCTGGGGCCCCTTTCTGAGAAATCATGAACCTACACCCAGGTGTGCAATGATTCAGATACTCACTGTGCTGCAGAAATTCTTGGTGGTTTGGGGGGCAACCCAACTGGCATTTGCCCCCTGGGTGAGTTGGTGAGACCTCAGAGTGTCCAAAGGAAAGAGGTGGGAAAGGAGGAGACAGAGGGAGAGCCTCTAGGGAAATAAGGGTACTTGGCTCTGAGATTAGAAGGCCGGGCTGGCGAGGTAGGTTGGAACATTTAACTTGGGGAACTTTTCTGTCTCACCTGCTAAGAATGATCTCCAGGTAGTACTGTTAAGATCACAGGTGGAACTGTGGCTGGGGGTGGTGGTGTAAGCCCTCCTGGAGCTAGATGGAATTCGAATCTCAGTTCCGTTGTTTGCCATCAGTAGGACCCCGGTAAGTTCTGTAACCTTTCCGTGATCATTCTCCTCTCTATTAAATGGAGGTGATAATAACAGTCACTAATTAATAGGGTTGTTTCGGGTATTAAACGAGTCTTAATCCACGTAGTGGATTTAGAGCAGGACCCGGCAAGCAGTAAGTGCTCAATAAATGTTAGCCATGATCATTCAGGTTAGATGATGAGTAGAACTTTCAAAGTGCTAGGCTTGAAAGCCTGGGACTCCGTTGCCAAGGGAGATTGGAGAACCTTTTCAAATATGGGAGCTCTGGTCCCAGGGATTGTCCAGACCAGAATCTTGGCGCCTGCCTTTCCTCCACCCCATTCCTCTGACCCGGGGAAACCCATCCCCTGTCACAGGGGCGACTTGTTCCCTTGAGCCTCCGGCTCGCCACCGTCTCCCGCGCTCCTCCCCAGGGCCTCCCTCCCGCCGCTCCACACCTGTCAGCCGCCCTCGCAGCCTTCCAGTGGCCCGAGATCCGGGCCTCAGCTGCAACCCTTCGGGGCCCTGGGTCTCAGTTCCCTGAGCCTTGCGTATCCCCTCTCCCCCCCACCCCGCCCCGCTGCTCTCGTAAACAAAACCCGAACGTTGGAACAGCCCCGCAGGCGGACAGGCGCAGGAGCCAGCTCGGTGCACTGTTAGCGCGCCCCGGGAGCCCCGGGCGAGCCAAGGGGCGATGGTGGCGGCCGCGGCGGCAGCGGCAGGCGGCTCAGCTTTGTTATGAATAGATGAAAGAGGCCACCTACACAGTAACCCAAATTACGAGACCTCCCTCCTCCCTATCTCACCGAATCAAGAGGGGAGGGAGATGGGCGTGGAGGGAGGGAGGGCGGGCGGCTAGGAGGCGGAGGGCGGAGGGCGGAGGAGGAAGAGGATGAGGAAGGGGGCTAGTTGCATCCCACTTTCACAATGGGAAAGTGAAACGCACAAGCGCACCGAACCTCTCCAGCCCTCCCCGCTTTCCTCGCTCCCCTCCGCCCGTCCCCTCCCTTCCCCTCCGCGCCTCCCCTCGAGCGCCAGCGCTGCACAGAGAGGAACTCTCCGGAGAAGGAGGGCGAGGAGGAAGCGGCACCGGAGCGCGCAGGGCTTGCCGCCGCCGCCGCCGCTGCTGCACAGGCTGCCGGAACGAGCCCGCCGCGCGCCGCCCTCCCCGCTCTCCTTCCCGGGCGAGCTGCTGGGATGGGGCGGCCGCAGGAGCCCGAGCGCGCGCAGGAGCCGCCGCCGCCGCCCGCGTCTCAGTCGCCGCGCGCCTGAGCCGCCGTCGCCGCCGCGCGCCCTGCCCGGGGGCGGCCCCCCCAACCCCATGGAGGTCTCCCGGAGGAAGGCACCGCCGCGCCCCCAGCGCCCCGCCGCGCCTCTGCCCTTGCTTGCCTATCTGCTGGCGTTCGCGGCGCCCGGCCGGGGCGCGGACGAGCCCGTGTGGCGGTCGGAGCAAGCCATCGGAGCCATCGCCGTGAGCCGGGAGGACGGCGTGTTCGTGGCGAGCGGCAGCTGCCTGGACCAGCTGGACTACAGCCTGGAGCACAGGCTCTCGCGCCTATACCGGGACCAAGCGGGCAACTGCACGGAGCCCGTCTCGCTGACGCCCCCCGCGCGGCCCCGGCCGGGGAGCAGCTTCAGCAAGCTGCTGCTGCCCTACCGCGAGGGGGCGGCCGGCCTCGGGGGGCTGCTGCTCACCGGCTGGACCTTCGACCGGGGCGCCTGCGAGGTGCGACCCCTGGGTAATCTGAGCCGCAGCTCCCTGCGCAACGGCACCGAGGTGGTGTCGTGTCACCCGCAGGGCTCGACGGCCGGCGTGGTGTACCTCGCGGGCGACACGAACAGCTGGTACCTGGCGGTGGCCGCCACCTACGTGCTGCCCGAGCCCGAGACGGCAAGCCGCTGCAACCCTGCGGCGTCCGACCGCGAAACGGCCATCGCGCTCAAGGACACGGAGGGGCGCAGCCTGGCCACGAAGGAGACGGGACGCCTCAAGCTGCGCGAGGGCGGGGGTAGCCTGCACTTCGTGGACGCCTTTCTCTGGAACGGCAGCGTCTACTTCCCCTACTACCCCTACAACTACACGAGCGGCGCCGCCACCGGCTGGCCCAGTATGGCGCGCATCGCGAAGAGCTCCGAGGTCCTGTTCCAGGGCCAGGCAGCCCTCGACTGCGGCCACGGCCACCCCGACGGCCGCCGCCTGCTGCTCTCCTCCAGCCTGGTGGAGGCCCTGGACGTTTGGGCGGGCGTGTTCAGCGCGGCCACCGGAGGGGACCAGGAGAGGCGCTCCCCTGCCACCACGGCACTCTGCCTCTTCAGGATGAGGGAGATACAGGCGCGCACCAAGACCTGCAGCTGGGACTTCGAGGCTGAGAACCACTGCGTAAGTCCTAACCCCGTGACGCTGCGGGGAGCGCTCCTGCTGCGGAGCCGCCGGCGAGGCAGAGCCGGAGGGAGGGGGTTGACCTTTACCAGGTCCCGGATTTACACAGCCCGGCGGCGGCCGCCCGACGGCCGTTGTCTTACGGTCTCCGAGACCTCGAGCTACTCTAAAGCACGGCCAGAGGTCCCCGAGGGAGTGTAAGAAGGGAGGTGGCGAGGGTAGGAGTTAGGCTCAAAACTCTGGTGGCTGCATCCCATTGCCATCCTTCTCTGTCCAAACACGGGCGCTTGTTTGGGTCTGAGCCTCGCCGCGCCGCTCCCCCGCCCTTCCCTAATCTCTTCCCCAGGTGTGTGGTCTTAGCGGGCGTGTGGCTTTGAGCCTTGCCCTCAACGGCGTTACCAAACACAGTGCCCTAGGCAGAGAAGCCCCAGGACCTAAAGGACTTGCCACACCCCAGTCTTTGTGCCCCCCATCTTCCCCCCACCAACCCCGTGACACGTGTGATGTTGGTCTGAGGAGTTGGTAGCCTGTTCGACATGGGTCAGCGCTAGCCTGGAACAGAGAGGCTCAGGCTTGCGGGAACAACCCTCAGCGTGACCCCGTGCAAGGGGGCGGGGCTGTGGCTCTGCTGAGCGTGAGCTGTGATCTCCAGCTGGGGGGAGAAGCTGAGCAGGCTGGAGGTGGCTTTGTGGGTAAAAAGCCTCGCCCTAGAGGGGAGAGCAAGAGAAAGTGTTAGGGTACTTCAGGCAGTTTCTGGGCTCCAGATTGCCTGACTAGATCGCGCGGCTCGGAGGCACCACCCTCCCAGGCAAACGGAAGAGGTTTCCCCTGGGTTCCCAGGGCAGCCACAGCTTGACTCTTGAGATTGGCATTTCTTTGACTGGAAAATAAAGCGGCGGTTCAAGAGGATTCAGTTGATGGGGATTATGGAGCCATTGTGCAGTTCTCCGTGGCCGTCTTCCTTCCAAGGCTGCTGGCACGTCAAGTCCACATATGGCTCCTGAGAGGGGAGCCTGCTGAGCGCCTCCTTTATAACTGGACGGAAATCAGAGAGCAGAAATGAACGGCTACAGGTGTTGCCATTGTTTTGATATAAAATGCGTCAGAGAGGAAGGCGAGAAGTCTCCACTTGGAAAAACGTGCTGTGTTGGTACATTTGTTGTGTAAGCATAGAGGGGACATTGGCTGTAAGGTATATTAATAAGTGTATGGAAAGACACTCCCATCCCCACCCACGCAGAGCACATCTTACCAAATATTAGCCCTATTACCCAGAAAGAAAAAACAGGTCTCTTGCAAGGCCCCTTAGAATGGTCATTTGCTTCTTCCTCCTTGCCCACTACTTGTGTACTGGGGCACACGCATAATACCTTCATTTAGTTACTGCTATAATTATTTTAAAGCATAAATAACACATAACGCTCCCTAAATGACTTCGTCTTGCTATACAAGTATAATTTAACATTTAATATCTGTCTTTGTGAGAGCCTTATTATGTAACTGTTCAAGTTTGGCAAAAATCATCACCTTCGACCTCTCCGTTGAAAGACTTGAAAGTAACCCCTACATATTACTTGGTGTCGAGCTTTAGGCACACTTGGTCTCCGGGGTTAATGACAAGACAGCTCGGAGGCCCGCAGCAGGTGATAACAGTGGAAGTCCAAGCTTTGCCATCTGACAGCTGTGTAGATGTGTGGAGCCAAAACATTTCTCTTTACCGCCTTTCTCTACCCACTGGGGCCTGGAGGACTTAGTTCCCTTCCAAACCCAGCAGGCACCCTGAATGCACTCACTCAGAAGCCACATTTTGGCTTGATCAGGTGTTCCTGCTTGCGCTCGGATGAGGGGAAGGGAAAGTCAGAGAGCTGTTGATCCATCTTCACGGGGAGCTTCTGGGAGGTAGCTGCCCCTTGGAAATCAAGCAAGGGATAAACACTTGCTGCCAAAAATCTGGAATTGGAAAAATAAATAATTAAGGTAGGTCCCCCCACAGCACGTCTTGCTGCCGTTGTTTATGGAGAGTTCCCAGTGTGCTCAGAGCCGCGGATTCTGAAAGACGGGGTCTCTACCCCCTGAGCTTGTCATCCGAGTTAAATAATATACTCTGGTTCAAACAATAGCTTGTCACAGCTGCACAGGTAGGAGCTTGGAGTTTTGCAATGATTCTTTAAGTAAATTCCTTGCTGCCCTTATAAATTAAAAAGCCTTAGTGGAATTGAATTTCAGGAGAGGTTTTGAATGAAAAAAAAAAGGCCGTCGTTTTGATGAAAACGCTGACAATTTTCTAATCTATTAAATAGGCAGGTAAGAGACTTCCACAAATATTTGTGCTCTGTGCCGGGTGCCACTGATTCTGCCATTGAAAGGACAATAGCAGGTGGCAGCCCCATTTAATGGGGTTATGGGATCAGTGTGCCCCTGGTTGTCACTCAGAACAATGATGTCATTGGGTTGCATTTGTTCTGTGTTTTATTTTCAGGTTTTCAGTGTGTTTTGGAAAAGGCATGCTGAATTACAGGTGCCTAAGATAGACAAAACTTGAAACACTCTAGAGGGAGCCTCAGTAGATTCTAACAGTGATTCCTCCAGAGCAGACACAGTCATTTTAACAGTAATCCACAGGCAGCAAAGCACAAGGGGCTAGATTTGCTTGCCTTCTCCTGCTACCCCTGGATGACTCGCTCTTATTTTTCATCTTCAGTCAACCATGGGTAGGAAAGTGACAGGAGTGACTGGGTTGTGTTTTCTCATTTCTTGGTTCTCTCCTTATCTCTTGTTGGCTGATTTGCTGGCCCTCAGCTTCTCCCGCTAAAGATTAATTTACAGGATGCTTGTGCAATGAGTGTGTCCTCAGCCGTTCACACGTTGGGCCGTGACTTTTTCTGTCTTGCCTCCAACTTTGAATCTCCTTTCACAACTATCGCAGGAGAGCTTCAGCCTGTGAACGTGCCCAGGCAGCCGCATTCTGTAGACACTCTCTAATAATCCTAATAAATATTTGTATGGCACTTCCTCACATATTACTTCTTCTGAGGCCCTCATCAAGTCTAAGGTCGATTCTCTGAGGAACATTCTCATTTACCTGATGAGAAGCTGATCACTTAAGCAACTTGCTCAAGAGAGCAAAGGAAGCGTCAGAGCCTCCAGCGTAAACCCAGGTCTCACAATATCTACTTCTGTATTCTTTCCACCACTTTGGTGCTTCAGACTTTCCCTTCAAAGTCCCCTAATTAGAGGCAGTAACCAACCTCCCCTAGGATATGGGGTTGAGGCTGGAGGGTGCCCCTTGAAGTGTGTTTTAAAACTTAAGGTGATTTTTTTTTTATTCTATTCCATAACATATCTATGTGCTTGGGTTAACATAAAAAGGGAATGTTTCAAATGATGTACAAGTTAACTTCCTCTTGTTTCTGAACTCCTGTTACCCTTGGCATATGGTAGAAAAGTGTGTACACCTGAGTTTTGAAGTCTGATTGTTCCAGATTGTTTGGCCGCCATAGTTGGGTCCTGGGGTTGCTTGTGGTTTAAACGTGGTGGCCACCCCCTCTGTAGTTACTGAGGGTGGCATGTTTCCTACTGTGTTGGCCAACAGGACTGACTCTTCTAGTTCATTCTACCACTTGTGGAGAGACACACCCGCTTCCTCCACACTCACATAATTCCAAAGCCTGACATAATTTAACTGTCATGCAGACAACCACAAAACACTCACATGCTCTCCAGCAGACAGTAACCCAAGACACTTCTAGCTACTGCATGCAGAAGTGATGTCCCAGGGCCACTCGGCAGTGACCCTTATTGACCTCAAAATCCACAGTCTTCCTGCAATGTTTATTTCTTCTTTAGTTTCTGTTATGATCCTGTCTAGCCACTTTGCAGTCTACAGACTAGATGGTGAATTTTACCCCCATACACACATTTGATACGCAAGGGAGATTTAAAAAGCCCAACAACCACTTAGAAAGAGGGAAAAGCCATCATAGCGACTACTGCTGGATGACTGTTATGGCCACGCTTTGTGCTAAGCACTTCACATGCCTTATTTTTGGTTGATTCTCATAATCACCCTATGGGGCAAGGATTGTAGTTCACGATTATGATTTTGTGATGAGGAATTGAGGCCTGGAGAGCTTTGGTTGGTTTCCACAACTGGTACATGGTAGAGGATTGAGGACCTGGGCCTGTAACACACAGCCATGGACAGTCCAGCCTCACAGACATTGGGTTCTGGTGTCAATCCTGTCCTACATGGAGCCTGCTAGGCCCTTGCAGCTGCTCTGGGATCAGCTGTTTGCTGGGCATAAGACGATAGAACAGAGAATCCTTGAGTGCCAACGGGGTTTCTGGGTCTGCATGTTTGAGCACTTGAAATTCAGACTTTGGGAGGGTTGCAGTTCCTCAGTTGTCAATTTCTAGGTAGTGCCGGCACGTTTTGTATTCAGGCTTATAAACGACCTCAGAGAGACTTACAGGACCTTAAAGGAGGGCTCCCAGCTTTTCTTCTCAGACAGAAGAGCTAGCTCATAAACTAAATCCAGAAATCTCAACCTGTTAAGTCTGGGTTACAGGCGCTCTTGTCTTTATTAGCAGCCACAGTTAAAATACAAGCCCCAGAAGGTCAGGAACCTTGTAACATTTTGTTCTCTGTTGAACCCAGAGTACCTAGCATAGCACCTTAAGAAATACTTGTTGAATTAGTAAATGGGGGATCATGTTGGGGATGCTTTCTGTTGTTGGCAGCCACACTTTGCTGAACCTGGCCACCTCATACTCCCTTAACCATTGTCTTTTTCTTGGTGTCTGATGTGTTGGGGCCTCTTTCTTCCCTAGTCCGAGCCTAACTGGCATCCTCCACTCCTCTGAAATCCCCATTCATTGGACTCACCAGGCTTCTGGTCTTGCCAATCTGGGAGTTAACTTTGACCATAGAAACCCAGCATGGTTGGCACTTCTTTGGTATAATTTAATAACGTGCATGATCGTACTTTTCAGTGGACAAGAGGAGAGGGCTCTGTGCTGTAGGGCACAAAGCCCCTCAAGAACTTGTAGGGTTCTCAAGTGTAGTCTCTGGACCAGCAGCATTCAGCATCACCTGGGAACTTACTAGAAATACAAACTCTTGGGCCCCAATCAGAAACTCAGAGTAGGGTGTGGGACTGGCAATCTGTGGTTTAACAAGCTCTCCAGGTGATTCTAATACACATTCAGCTTTTAGAACCACAGCTGTAAGGTATCAGTTTCCCTTGTCCACCTGAGGCACCTGGGATAAGAATTTGTGCCACTGTTTTCATTGCAGCTTTACTTAGGGTCATCTAAAGTAACCAGCTAATTCCACTACCCTTATATTCCTTATCCTCTTCTAATTGCCCAAAGGAAATACCTAGAAAAACTTCTGAAGTCTTAACTGTTTTTGAGTTTAGAGTCGGAGTCTCAAGAATCTATAGGTCATAGTTAAATTAGCTCCTTCACCCTTTCGGACAGCAGTCTATTTGCATTTCATTCCAGGATGTGGGGTGCGGGGGAAGATGTCTAGAGCCTTCTACTGTGCTGTACACCACACCAAAATTCTCTTGAAGGATCTGGTCTTTACAAAGATCAATCCTGATACCAGTTTCAATCCTAATTAGGCACGGTTGGTTGCGTGAAACAAAGATCTACATAAGCAAGCTCAAACAAGGGGATGGGGCATTTAGTGGATAGAAACAGGTGGGATTACATGGAGATCTAGGAGGAGAAGCAGTACTGTGCAGTGGTTGCCTGCACAGACTCTGGAGCCAGGTCGACTGGGACCACAGCTGCCACTTCCCAGTTGTGTGAACTTGGGCAAATTATTTAACCTTTCTGTGCTTGTTTCTTCATCTAGAAGTAGGGATCCTATTTGTTTCATAGGATTTTTGTCTGGATTAATGAGTTAATATGTATGAGCGCTACCTGACCTATAGTAAATGCTGTGTATGTATTTACTATCATTACTATCATGACTATATAGGAGTGCTAGGATGGGGCTGATACAGAGTGGGAAGGGGGTCTGGACTCCCGGCAGCGGAAAGGGGTGTAACAGCAGGAAGTGTGGTGGATGCTCATTCTAAGGTTTCATTGTCAACGTGACTTAGCGTGGCTGCTTCCCTCAGTCCTGCTACGTAGTGACCACCTCGGCTTCCTCAAACATCTGCCCCTCACCCCCTCCACCTGAATGTGCCTCAGCCTGACCTGATCCCCCCACTCTGCCTTTCAATAGCATTTAACCTTCTGCATCGGCTACCAACTGGCAACAGCTTTCTATGTTATTTAGTTCAAATTACCAGGAAAGAGAGAGAATGGGGTCCAACCCATCCTTTCACTCCAGATTATGAGCCCTCGTTCAGGGTAGGGATTCATTGCCCTTGGGGCAGGTACTGACCCCAGGTCCAGTCAGAAGAAGGAAGCCCATCATGCAGTGGTCCCCGGTAGGTGTGTGGGCGGGTTGCCTTGGAATGGGAAGGTGGAAGAGCCACACCGTGATCACCATGTTGACTACAGCAGCATGGAATCATCTCTACCTCCCTTCAGGCTTCTCCATGGCCTACCTCTGTCTTCCTTGAATATGTGGTGGCACATAGCTGATGATCACTGAGGCCTGCTCAGAGAAAAACCGAAGTCCGCTGGAGCACAGTTTGTAGGCATCCTGGGTCTAACTTGTTTGTGGGAGCAGGGGCATGGTAGTGGTAAGATTTTTTTTTTTATCAATTGCGCGCATAGTTTTTCTTAGCATTTTCATCAAGATAGAAAATTAATACTAATTTATATACTATCACAAAACCAAATAGAATTGTGACTCAAGTTTTACTGTTTCTGTAGTTGATGGGTTTGACTGTTTAATCAATAGTTACACGTAGTGTCTCCTCAGAGGAGTTACGACGGGGATTTGACCCCAGCAATCCCCACCCCACCTCTCTGGCCAATGTTCTTATTGCAGAAGTCGGCAAACTTTTTCTGTAAAGGTCAGATCGTCAATATCGTAGGCTTTGCAGGCCACATACAGTCTCGGTTGCAATTGCTCAACTCTGCCACTGAAGTGTGAAAGCAGCCATAGGCAACATATAAATGAACAAGCACGGGGATGTTCCAGTAAAACTTTATGGACACAGAAATCTGAATTTCATGTATAATTTTCACTTGTCATAAAATATTATTCTTTTGATTTTTTTCAACCATCTAAAAATGTAAAAACTATTAGCTTGGCAGGGGGTCGTTCAGAAAAACAGGCAGCAGGCTAGATTTGGTCCACAGCGGGTAGTTTACCGATGCCTGCTGTAACAGAAGGGGTGAGAGTAAAACAAACCTTCACGTTGCCCTAAGACATCGTGAGAGATTTAACAAAAAGGTGGTGCAGAAACCCCAAGAAGGAGTGTCACACTCAGGGTGGGAGGACCTGGGAGGCTTCAGAGAGGTGATGCTGGAGCTGTGGCTTAAAGCCAAGTAGAAGAGGCAAGAAAGGGAGTTCCAGAGACAGGGCACAGCTTGTGCACAAGAGGGAAGTTGAATAAGCTTGTGAACCGCAGGTAGCTCACCCTGGCTGGGGAGTGTCCAGAAATGAGCATGCAGGGCCAGATGGCAAAGGGCTTAATAAGACTGGCCAAGATGGCTGGATTTTATCCTGATGGTCAGTTGTTTTCAGACTTTCTAAACCTGGGCCTCAAATCTTAAACCAGAGGCTCAGTATGAGAAAAAGGCTAATAAATCATCATTGACCTGCTGTTCTGGGTGAGGCCATTGCCAAGTGCCGGGGCTCAGGGTGAAGCAGGGGTGGGGAGGTTCCCAGAATCCTGCAACTCGCCCAACCCCCACCCCCTGCCTGTCCCTGTGGCATCTCAAAGGAACTTCTGGGACTCTGCTGAGCAGGGTGTGAAAGCCATGGCCCATGGCTGATGGAGGACAACAGCAGGGCTATAGGCAGACATGATCTGATTGTGTTCTAGAGAGATCACTCAGAAGAATGGATGAGACAAGATGAGAGGCAAAACCGCTGATTAGAAGGACCAACAAATACTTCTTGAGTTCCTACTATGTGCCAAGCACTGTGAGGAAATATTTCTACCAATGATCAACAGAGTAGACAATAAATATGCAGCAAATAAAGAGGTTATTTTTATATTAAAATGAGAGCTAGCACTCCTAAAGCACTCACTTCGCACCAAGTATTGTCCTAAGTCAGCACTTTACCAATATTAACTCGTTTAATCCTCACCACGACTTTATGAGATGGGTAATGTCGTTACTTCCATTTTACAGATGAGAAAATTAAGGCCCAGGCTGAGATGGGGGCCCTGAGAGAAATAACAGGACGTAAGAGAGCCGTGTTAGTTGAGGTGCTGGGGAAAGTTCTCTTTAAGGAGGTTGAGCTGCCACCAGGAAGATGAGAAAGGATAGCTGTACACGTCCCCAAGGGGAACTGGGGAGCAGTGCAAGGCCTCGAAAGGGGAAATGACTTGGTCATTCTGAAGAAGCAAAGGCTAGTGTGGTCGAGTTAGGGAGGTGGAGAGGGGAGAGTGTCGGGGGAAGAGGTTGGGGAAGGAAGCGGCAGCGGATCCTGTAGTTCTGGTGGGCAGTGGGAAGGAGCTTATATTTTTTTCTGAAAGCTTAGAAGAGCCTTTGAAGGGAAGCGACACCACTGGATTTGAATTCCTAAATAAATGGCTGCCCTTTGGGGCATGAATGAGAGATTGGCCCCAGCAGAGGCAGGAGGCTCTCGAAGTAGTCCAGGTGAGAAATAACGTTGCCTTGGTCTAGAGCGGTGGCCGCAACGAACGTGGAGAGAAAGAGATGGATTGCGTGGGCCGCAGTAATCCAAGTGAGCGTGTTGGAGACCTGAACTGAGGTGGTGGCAGTGCAGGTGGAGAGGAGGGGTTCAGTGAAATAGCTTTTTAAGATGTAGAATTGAGAGGTGTTGGTGACCAATTAGTTTAATTTTCGTCGAGCTTTAGATATCTTTGGGACCTGCAGAAAGGGCCGTTAAGCAAGCAGTTGGCCAGGAAGTGAGGAATTGGGGATCCACTCTGTCAGCCCCTATGGAGTGCCAGCTGTGGGCCAGGCTCTGTGTTGGGCTCAACACGGTGCCATTGGGGCTGTAAGTGCCTGGAGGGGAGTGGCCAGGGGCGTCTCATCAGTGTTTCCCAGGCATCCAGAATGCCGTCTACTGCACGGTGGGCCCTCAATAAGTATTTGGTGAACTGGAAGGAAGGTGCTCTCCATCTAGTGGAGAAGATGTGCTTACAGCTCGGCGAGATAAGAGCTTCCAAGAGGAGCCCAAGCCCCTGGAGCTGTGTTTATAGGAGGAATAAAAGCCAGGTAGCCTAAAGAGAGGGGAGTTTCCCTGTGACTCCCTCACCAATGAGGCGGGATTCCTGGTCTTTCCCTCCTGCCCCTCCAGCCTGGTCTTGGAAGAGTCTACTCGAGAAGGATATTCTCTCACACATCAACTGTTCCTAATTATTCTGCACTGACGTCCTTCTGAGGTTCCTTTGCCATCAGCGAGCAATCTTAGAAATTGGATTCCACGTGCTGGTCCTTGCTTCTCTGAGGCATCAGGAGGGCTAGGTGGCCCAGAGCAGCTGGTAGTTATAGGTGTCACCCAGTCTCAGTCTCCTGGGCTTAGCAACATCTCTGTGCCCCTCCCTCCCGTGGAGCCCTTGTGGTGTGGACCTCTGGGGAAGCCTGTAGATCCCTCCTCAGAGCAGTGGTTTTAAACACATAAAATAAAAAGAGAGAGTTGCAAAATGAACCAATTATATTGATCTACAGATATATCAAAATGTTTTTTCCAATTTGAAATAGAGTAATATATCTTAGCACGTTAAATAGCAAGACCTAGCAGCGGTAACTACCATCATTTCAAAGTAGCGATAAGCACAAACGATATTTTGAGATACCTGCAACAACTATAAAATGATATGAAAATATCTGATTTCTTTTGATGACAGAGTCACAGGTTCAGTTAATATGACTCTGGTCTGCATTCATAATGAAATGGTGAATTTCAGTCAGAGTTCGCTAAAATAGGATCTTTTTCTCATCTGGTTTCATGGATTCCCGGAATCCTTTGCAGGAACTGTGGATGTCAGTGCGGTCCCCACTCCAGGCACTCATTCCGTTACTGTGTGTGTCAGAAAACCAATGACAAGATGCTGCATTTTGTTTCAAAACTCATTTGATTGGCTTAGTTTGACAATAGGGAGTTCAGTCCCACCTGGATTTTTACAGGTCAGGCACTTGGCCAAGAGCCAAGTGCTCCATAAATGGACTGGATGGAGCAGGTGCGTGGGTGGAGAAGCCTCAGAAAGGTTAAATGACTGCTTAGAGACAGCTCATAAGTAATAGAGCTTGAACTTGAGCCCACATTTTTCTTTACCCTAAATCTCTTGTTCTTTCTACTCTTCCATGCTACCACTTCGTATTCAATATTTCTATTTTAAAGAGTTAGCCAAATGCAACAGTTCACAAGTTATGCTTCTAATCATGGGACGAGAACAGTGCTATTATTCTTCACTTTGGTTAGAGGATATGAAAATGCCTGAAGTATTTTTTTTACTTAGAGCCTCATTTTAAGTACACTCAGTCTGTAGACTGTCTATAGATGGAGATGGCAAAAGACCTAGGAACTGTCTTTTGCAAACTGTCAGTGAACTATGGCTGTGAAATTTAGAGAAGGCCAAGCTACATGGCAGCAGATGTGGGGTAGTTTAGTATTGTTCCCCAAGGCAGAACCAAGGCCCAGTGCTTGCAAGGGACAAATTTTGTAATGAACTTTTGTAGAACTTTGTAATGATTAGACCTGCTTAGCAGTGTACCAGGGTTGCCTGGTGAGATATTGACTGAAAGCATTCAAATACTGATCCATGTATTCGTTCATTCATTCAATAAATGTTTATTGACAGCTAACAACATGCCAGATGCTGAGGTATATGCTGCAGAGTGTAGAGTAAGATAAACTATTGTAGAGCTTAGAGTCTACTGGGAGACAGACATTAAATAAAAAAATTTAAAGCAATGTAATTATAATTATTTTCAAGGAAATAAATGGAATATTATGATTCAGAATAACTACTGGCATAGGGATAGGATGATCTATAGTCATGTGTCCATGAGGAGGTGACATTGAACTTGAAACCTGAAAGACTTAAAAAAAAAAAAAGCCTACAAGGTGTGAAGAGAGGGGAGGTAGCAGAAATAGCACATGCAAAGGCCCTGAGGCAGAAAGATGGGAACATGTTAAAGAGTCTGAAAGAAAGACACTGTGGGAGCTGAAGCAGAGTGAAGGAGAAGAGTGACAAGGGATGAGTTTGAAGAAGTAGGCAGGGACCAGATCAGATAGGACCTGGGGAAGCATTTGGGTTTAATTCTAAGTGTGATAGAAAGCCGTAGAAGAATTTTAGTCAAAGAAGTAACGTGGCCTACTTTATACATTAAAGAATCACTCTGGCTACTGGATGGAGAATAGATTGTAGGTTGAAAGAGAGAAACCAGGAGGCTCTTGCTGTAGATCAGGAGTGAGATGATGGGGGCTTGGACTGGGTGGAAACCATGGAGATGGAGAAGATAGATGTAAGATTGCTGGGAAATTCAGCTGAGATTTTTCAGGTACTGGGTGTGGGGACTGATGGAAAGAGAGGAGCTGAGGGTGGATGTTGGTACCATTCACCATGATGGGGAAGATAGGGAGGGAGAGAGTTGGGGGGAAGAAATGTCTAGATAATCATTTTCTAGCAACTCTGAAATCTTGGGAGCAATTCCACAGGTTCTCGAAGATGATGCCATTTATTTAGAGGGTATTTAGCAGTGCGAGAGAGGGAGGTTTTGCAGAAGTCAAAATGATGGTGGGGGGGCACTACTGGTATTCTTGGGCAGGTGTCAGGGATGCTAAAAGTCCTGCATCATGGAGGACAGCCCCCATAGTGAAGAAATATCCCATCTAGAATGCCAGTAGCTTCCTCATGGAAGAACATGGTGGAACTGTGTCTCTTCCAACTCTAAGAATCTAGGAGAATGCATTTTTTTACACTATCAGCAATTCATATATTTTTGTGAATTGTTCGAGTCAGGTTGTCTTTTTGTAGGTAATTGACTGAAAGTAGCCACATGGAAGGGATGGAGATTTAGATGGAGGATGGAGTATAAAGCAGGAAAAAGGAAGGATAAATCTTGGAGAGTGGGACTTTGGCAGTAGGAAGGCCTGGGAGGTTGGAGGACACTGGGGCCTTGGAGGGAGGGAAGCAGGTGGAAGAGCCCGTGGGAGGATGTGAAATACAAACCTCACCACTTTGCATGTTCCCCGTGGCTCAGTTGCACACCCCCCCATGCTTGCCTGGTATAGAGGCTGCCCAGGTATGTCCCTAAACTTCCCTTCTTTATTCCTCCTGCACACTTTGAACTTTTCCTTTGGATCATTTGAGTCCCCAAGGTTAATTCTTCCTTCAGGTCATCAGGTGCCATAAAGTTAGAACCTGATCGGTGCGGTATACTCTAGAAAAATAAAGAAAAGCGACAGGCGCCTTAACGGCCAAGAAAATCAGTATCTAACTTGGGTGAATAGTTGTTCTTTCCATTCTCTAGCTTGATAAAGATAGTTTTCCAATTATTTCCACACACGTGATTTCATTTGAGCCTCACAACAATGCTAATAGACAGGGCGTGTGTATTATTGGGTCCATTTTACAGATTCGGTTATTGATGTTCAGGGACTTGCCCAAATCAAGCAGCCTGTCAGGGACGGAGCAGGGCCAGATCTTGGGCATAGGACTCCTGCTGAGGTTTCCTAACTGCAAGTAGGCCCCTGGGTAAGTAATGATGAAGAAACTGCTTCCCGTAAGTGTATGCCAAAGAGGAACAGACTACAAAATTAACTGCCTGAGAGGCTTTTTATCAATGTGTAAGAAGTTCCAGTTGGTATTTGCCCTGGCCCCATAAAGAAAAACCAAAATAAGGAAGTCCTTTCATCACCTTGGGGGATCAAAGACTTGACTTTTGCTGTCTCCCCAACACTTGAAGGGCCACTTTTGTGCACATTTCCTCCAGCTGTTCCCATAATAGCTGCAGCGTGGCTGTGAGCGCTCTGCGTGATCCTTGCTGAGTCAGGCCATCTTCCACGTGGTAGGGGCGGGGCCACGTGGTACTCAAATCCAGAGTGTGCCATTCACACCCTAGAGTTCATGGCTGGTGCCCCCTGAAATTGGGCAGTGCACGCAGGGGGTTGTTTATGGTCAATGAAAGATTTATGAAGGAGCTACAAGGAGGTCAAGCTGTTTCCCTTGTGATGTGCCCAGTATTCCCTGAATACTCTCTCTCACACACACATACACACACACACACACCCAGCACTCACCCCTTCCCAGTAGCCTTGGTTCCGCTTTGGTGTGTCAAGCCCAAGGCTCTCTCTTTTTTAGCCCAAACATCATTTGAGACAAGGTAGCTTTTTCCTCAAACTGAAAAAAGTTTCCCTCTGAGAGCGGGCTCACGTGTAGGCGGGACGTGTGGTTAGACACGGCAGGCAGGACACACAGAGTGACAACTCTGAGGGAACCAAGAAAGCCCAAAGGGGAGACAAGGTTTAGAGCTAAATCAAGATCGGATTTTGTCGCGAAGTGCAGAACTGGCAAAGGCATCATTACAAGGCATTAACCTTGTTACACACAGAAGAACAAGCAGAGGCCGGAATTCAGAAATAAATTACACGTAATAAACTAGACAGAATAGGCTGAGAGCAACATTAGTGATTATGCCCTAAAGGGAGAGAAGGGCATGATAGAAAATAGGCCAAAAGAAAAAGAGTAAAAATAATCTCTGGACACGGGGCCGACTGCACTATTTTCTCCCTTTTTCTACTTGGCTCCCCAGGTATTAATTTCACTTTTGTGAGCAGGTTTCTCTGGAGCCTGTCTTTCTTTTGTTTGCATTTGCTGAAATGTGCAAAAGAAAGCCATTCAGAGGGTTTCTTTTTCCATTCACAGGGACCTGTCCATTTCTGTGTGTTTCCAGCACAAAAGAATCCATTTCCATTCAGCCAGAGCAGCCCTTCGAGTTTACTTGAGGTCCAAGCCCGCTCTTTCCTGTTTTCTTCCAGGCTCGCTGTTGTAATTGGCTACACAATCGTGACTGTGGCCAGGATCCTCCAGGGTGAGAGGAACAAGAGCTTGGCCGGTTCCTGGTCCTTTGCAGCTGAGGAAAAGCTAGAGTCTAGTGCCGTGTCCCCAGCCATGACTCTCATTTCTTACACAGGGACTTGCTTTGCGTTGCAAGCAATTAGCAGCGGCTTAAACCATAACATCATTGTTAGTAAAAAGTTTAAAGCTTGGAAGTCTGAGCCCAGTGGTGTCCTCAGGAACCGAGGGTCTTTTGTCCTTCCCTTGCACCAATCTGTTGGTTTTCATGCTCCATCTTGAATGTCATGGAAGCAAAAATGGCTGTCACCACTCTGCACGGGTAGCCTCACATCACAGATTCTGAAGGGAGGAAGTGAGGGAAGAGGGGCAAATGAGTTCTCCTCAAGAGCCTCCTCTTATCAAGGAGGAAGCTTATTCCCAGAAGCTCCTCCAGTGGATTTCTTGCATCTCACAGACCCAAACTGGGCCACATGGCCACCCCTAGCTCTAAGGGGTAGGAAAGCAAGTACCAGGCAACGGGGAATGGGATTACTGTGTGGCTTAGACTAATCATGGTTTCCCAGGCTTGGGTTTATTGCTACCTGAACAAAATTAGGGTTTTGTGGCGAAGGAGGAGGTGGGCATAACTGCCACAGGTGTGGCATCAACCGTTTGTGTTTTTAAATAAGGTCATGATCGCAAACATGGATTGTGTGTTACTATGTGCCAGACGCTGTTCTTCTGAGCTTTACCTAGGCTTGTGTCTTAACTCATTCAGTCCTCATGATGAGTCTATGACATACATGCTGCTATCGTCACTTCCATTGCATAGAGGAGGAAACTGAGTCACAGAGAAGCTAAATAATGTGCCCAAAATTAGTTAGAACGTGACAGAGCCAGGACCGAAAGCCTGGAGGTCCAGCTCACTACCCTGTACTATCCTTATTTAGTCGGAGTATTATAAAATATTCCAAGCAGCACACAGTAAGTGCAAGTTACTAATAATAATAGCAGCTAGCATGTATCAACATGTTGTTATTACTACCATCATTATTATCTCTCCCTCATAACTACCCTACCGATCAGACACCATTGGCCTTATTCACAGCTGAGAAGGCCAATCCCAGCAGGGTTCGATAAATTGCCCACATCACCCAGAGGATGAGAACCAAGCTTGAATGCAAACCTAACTTCTCTGACCCCTAGTCCCAGGTGGTCTGTTCTATGCCACCAGCTCTCAAATTCGGGAACATTGATTTAATGGCCCTACTACTAACCCATGCTATTGATCCAGGACTTAATTTGGAAAACTTCAATTACTGAGGAACAGTCAGAAGCCAGGGAAGGATGCTGGAGAGGATGGGACAGTAATTTAGAAGCAATTTTCTCCTTGTTCATTTTCGGCTTTTGAGCCACTTCTGGGATTTTTTGGAGTCAGTCTTTCACAAACAGAATATCTCATCCCACCTTAGCCAAGACTAACTGTGATGTCACGGTTCTTAGCTAATCTAAATAGCTACAGTTATTAAGCACCTACTGTATACCAGACGTGGGAGGACACTATCCCATTTGGTCCTTGTGGATGGATAATCAACAGTCCACAGTCATTACTCTGTCTGTTTCGTGGGATGAGGGAAAACGGAGTCCTCCAGCCAAGTATAGTGGCGTTAGAACATTCCAGATGCCCAGGCAGAGATGACGTCCAATTCTCTGAGTTAAGCACTTCTGAGATGCTCAAATATTTAATAAAAAGAAGAGGCGTGGTCAGCCGATTTTAAGTTTGAACAATTCTGGTTTTATTTTAAAGCAAGATGTGTGGTGTGGGTTTATTTTTTTTTTTTACATCTAAAGGTCACCGACTTTTCTTTTTTTCTGCTCATGGTCACGAGGCATCCTTACCTAAACAGTGATCTATTGTTCTGATTCTAGACCCACAGAGATTTTTTTTCTCAGCTTCATTTTAACAGGACAGTTCCTCATCTTCCCCGACTGTATGAAAAGTATATTTTTAACAGGAAAAAAAAAATCTCCAATGGGTTTTCTAAAAATCTTCTTAAACTGAGTTCACTATGGAATATTGTATGCAAATAAGCCACGTTCTCTTAGGTTATGACATCTTTTCCTTGAGCAGAGATCACCACGTTGGCGAAATCCTTGCCAGCGTGTCTTTTCCTCCCAGTGTAACTTCAACAAAGAAATACAGACGGCACTTGAAAGGCTTCAGAAATCAATTTAGTCCATGAATCCATTTAGTGTAGATGTTAATGACACTTGGTGGGTTTAAAAATAATGAATATTTAATAATAAATTGAAAGACATAAACACTGTCGGCAGTAATATAATGAAGTTAATAAGTCTTAGCCTCCCCCTTCCTACCTCTCCCCTCTCCAAACGGGGCAGTTCTAGGAGTTGCGGTGATGCTTACAGAAGTTTGCTGGCTCTCCTATTGGTTGGAGCGTAGATGTGCCTTCGCCAACCTTAGTACAGTTGGGAACCAAACTCTGGCAGATAAAGTATGCTATCGCACTGTTCAGTAGCTGCAGAAGGCAACGACTCCTTCTAGCTCCTATCTTCCAGAGATTTGTGTAACAAACTCGGTTTCCTGTCGCTGAAAGCAGGAAGCAGCAGGAAGCACTCCATGCCTTTAAACAAGGAAGAAAAAGACATTTTGGTGGACACACTGTCTACTCCGGATTTAAAGAGGGGCTTTATTTAATGATCAGGAGCGAGCATGTGATTCCATGTGCTCAGAACCTCAGACCGTTTACATGCCTTCAGGTTGAGAGTTAGGCTTTCCATTTCTTCTTCAAGAACATCAGCACCGGGTGCAGCCCTTGTGCTTGGTTCCTCTTTAGCCCTGCGGCTCTGTCTTACCTACCATCCATGACTCTCTTTCCCTCTTTGCCCTCTGAATGACCTACCCTGTCTTTGGGCTAACACACTGCACTCTTCTTGTAAATCCAGAGTCCCTCCTCTCTGCCGTCACACCCAATAGGATGGTCCGTCTCACATCTCTGGAACTGGCTTGTTTAACCTCACAGAAGCCAAACCCGTGTTAAAATAAATTTCAGCATGATCCTGCAAACAGCCATGTATAAGACTGTCTCCCTCCCAATTCAGCGGTGGGCTCTTTTTTGGCAATAATGGGGAACTCAGTTTCATATATCAGCTGGAGGAGTGTTAAATGGATGGCTAGCTCACTGCTGGCAATCAGTACATGTTAATACACAGTAAAAATTGGCTTTCCATGGGTTGGGCAAGCGTGGTGATTCTGCCGATAAAGGGGATAAAAGGTTGTTCCTGGGGATCTTGTCTAAGAAAATGTATTTGGGGCTCCAGTAAGGATCCTTCCCAGGTGGGCATGAGTGACATTTTATCATCATGAGAATTATCACTGTTAAAAATTATCTTTTTTTTATTTGTGCGTTTGTGTGCATGTTCAGAATGACAAGGATCAACCTGAAAGAGTCCAACCAATCGCATCATCTACCTTGATCCATTCCGACCTGACATCCGTTTATGGCACCGTGGTAATGAACAGGACTGTTTTATTCTTGGGGACTGGAAATGGCCAGTTACTTAAGGTTAGTTTTCTGTGCCTTCTTCCATGTCGATTTTAGTATTGATCCATTTTGTGCTTTTGTATTTTGTATTTTTTATTGCTTCTGGGTTATACACAAGACCATACCAACTGCTTTGTGCACTGCCCGGAGACACCTCCCCTCACGGAAATGGCCTTAAAGAAATTTCTGGAAATCTATTTGTAATAACCTCCTACTCATGTATGGAAGTGGCAGACCCCTTGATTCCTGGGAACTTGCCAAGACGGTTCCCTTCCTTACTCACAGGCTGCCTGGGTGAGGCACATGGGGACCTGGCCCCTACCGCATCCAGGCTCACCCTCCTAAGACTTTTAACTTTTCAATTCTATCTCCTTTATAATGGAAATGTACAAAGCACCTGATTTCTCACAACTTCAAAGAGGTAAAAGATTATAGGGCTAAAAAGAAGAAATAAACAGATGTTCCTTCTCCCCAGCCCACCTGCCACCCGCAGAGGGGGTGGTTCATTTTCTAACCTTCCTACCCACACCCACCACAGAGAGGTTAGAAATCTCAAACCCTCTGAGGCTCCGCTCGCCTTTTATCTCTGAGAACTATTTATTTCCACTGTGCGGATACACCACTGGCCGAGTTGAGATTTTTATTCACTGGGGGAAAGGTGCAGGGGGAAGGAGAAGAAAATAAACTCAGAGATAACACATGACTTGTCTGAAATTATATAGCAGTTATCAATTTCTTCAGCAAGCATTTACTGAGCACCTTCTGTGACCTCCGCCAGCATTCGTGGTTGAGAATTGCACTGTTTCTTTCACCCTGGGCGGATTCTCCTTTGCCTCTCTATAGCCAGTCAATTTACTGTCAGCTCAGATTCTAAACTGAATATTAACAGATTTGTTTTCTCAGCTGATCTCCCACTGATAACTAGCTGTGTGACTTGAGGTAAATCTGTTAACCTCTCTGAGCCTCCATTTCCTCATCTGTAAAATGAGATTGTACTAGATGACCTAAGAAACCCCTTTCTCTTCCGGTTGTCTCTAATTAGCCAAACCTGCTTGCTTGCTTGCTTTCTCCAAATGTGCCTTGTGTGCTGCTCCCACACCTTTGCTCACACTGTACCCCTTTCCTGGATTGCACTCTTTTTCTCTCTGCTTTACTGAATCCTGCATATCTATGCTTTGGCTCAGCTCAAACTCCGCCTCCTCTCTGAGGACTCGGAAGCCTGGAGTGATCACGTTTCTCCCTCATCTCCTGAAATACTCATTGTCTGTATCATTCTTTTGGCTCATTACAAATGTCTTGCTTTGATGCCTAACCTTTGCACTTGTGTTTGTCTTGCCTTCCCAGCTTGATTTTAAGCTTCTTGAGAAGGGGGCCAGGAATTCCCACAGCCTGATACAGTGCTGAGTGCCTGGTAGATACTTGATTTAATCTGTTTTCTTTGGAGGAAACCCAGTAACATATGGGAGGGGGTTTGTTTGTATACACATGCTTTTAAAATATACATTGATCATCTTTCCTTTTGTGTTACTTTATTTCCTGGGGAAAGGTAAATACCCACCAGTCCTTGTATACAAGTTGCTCAGTGCCGTGAGGCAATGTCTGGAGCTACACCAAGCTGGTCAGACTAATTGGACCCATTCGCCTGGCGGAAGAAGTTTCCATCAATCCTTACTGGGTCTCCTTGCCAGTTATCTCTTCAGATTTGGGATATTTTTGACGAGTGTTTTGACAAGAACACTGTTTCCTCAAAGCAGAGCCAACCAAACTGTTAGATGGTAAATTGGAGGTGAAGGAACACTGGCTATAAATAGTTTCCCATGGGACGGCCTGGTTTCGCCTGTCCTGTTTGTTCACCCCAGTGGTTCGTGTGCAGCTGGCCGGTGTTTAGTGGTGCTGTGCTGCCAAGGGGTGGAACTGAGCTGCAGCTTCAAGGCTGCTGAGGAAGAGACGGCTGACCCAAGTCTCACTTTCCTCGGCATCTGTACGGGCCTCACCTTCAAAAGCCACATCTGTGGCTGTGTTCTTAGGGTTCCAGTAACAAAGGCAGGTTGGTTTTCTGTTTGTTTTGTGACTGCTAACATTTATATAGTGCTCATTACTCTACCTGTTCTCATTCAGTCCCCTCCACCACTCAGTGAGGTAGACACACTCTTCTCATTTTATAGATAAGGGAACCGGGGCCCAGAGAAGCTGCACGATTTGTCCAAGGTCACCCATGGCAGAGCAGGGGTTTGAACCGGGAAGCACTTCAGAGACCACACTGTTATGTCTCAGGCTACACCGACTTAGTAGCTTCTGCCTCAGGCACGGGCAACCACTCTGTGAGGGTTCTCTGGGGGGAGTGGGAAGCATGTTGCTAGGGAGTCACATGGCAGTGGGAGTGGAGCGGGTTCAGGGTTCTTAGAAGCTCAGGGAAGAATCCCAGCTTGAGAAGAAGGCAGACCGTCTGGCTGAGGGAATACCTCACTGGCATGATAACTTCTTGGGAGTCAAACCCCACCCCCAGCTTCCCTCAGGAAGGTTCTACCCCTCAGGAGGAGGTTGGGAGGGGAGAGTGTGAGCTGACTGGGCCCCGCCAGGCTCCCGAGGACAGCCCAGCCATCCCCAAGACTCCCCTATGTATCCTGCGTACAGATGCTTGGGTGCAGCCCCTGAAATCACCCAGAGTCCTGAAGCCCCAGGATTGTGTAGACGATTTGGAAGGCACAGAGAATCTCCAGATCCCTGTATTCAAACACTTCAGGCTTGTCCCTTGCCAGACTCGTCACCAGAACTGTTAGAAAAGACGAACATTGATAGACACAAGCTTGGCTTCTTCAGCCACAGAGTGGAGGTACTAATGAGCAGAGAAAAACAAAAGCCAACCCAAGGCAGCCTGCAGGAGCAGGAGAAGAAGGGGCTTGGATCACCCACAGCCTGACTCTTCAATTTCCCTGGTGATCAAGAGTTGATGGCCTTTCGACAGACGCCAGGCACTGTACTATATGCCTGGTTGGAGGAGAGGCAGGAAATAGCATTTGGGGGCCAATTGCTCTTTTTGACCAACACATACACGGACCCTCTGATTTCCTAAATCTCTGAAAACCTCACAGAGCTTTCATAGAGTTTGGTACAATTTTAAATATCATATTACTGAAGTGATTTTTTTCTTATTGTAAGAGTAATGCATGCTCTTGGAGAAAGTTGCAGAGTAGCGGGGTATGAGGGGAAAGCAAAGAAAAAATACCCCCAGTTTTCTTATGTAGAGGCAGCTGTTGTCAGCATTTTAGACTCTTTTTTTTACATAGTTGAGGTCAGACTCTATTCAGTTTTGCATCCTTTTTTTCTTCAGTTAATGAGGGAAAATGCTTATATTAAAAAGTTACAGCAAACTGTAAAGTCTTTTAAAATAGCTGTATCATATTCTATTATACGGAAACATTATTTTGAGCTTAAGCCGAGATATTGAATCACTTTTAAAGTGACTTTAAAGACATGCACTCTTCCGAGTCATCTGGCACTACCTCTGAAGGTAAGATGTTATTGATGATGAGTGGAAAAAATTAAAGATTTCACAATATGCTAATACCTTTACTGCCCTCTTCTACTTTTATTTCTAAATCCCTTTGTAAGGTTTTAGAAAACCTGAAGGAATTTGGAACTGAAAGCGTCCTTTGCGAATATCTCATCTGCCCCCTTATTATCGACTTGCCATCCTAGTGGTTGTGAGACAGATTATGTCCAGTCACTTTTTCCTCTGGATATTTCCTCATTTTACTTCCTTTCTGAGCATGATTGCATGCTATAATTTTTCAGCCGTCAGCATCCTCACTGAGATCAGCTGAAAAAGTAGAGCCACACTGAACTCCGTTTTTGGGAATTCACATCCCACGTGTTGTGTGGCCAGGATGCTGCCATGTGTACTCATTCTTATAAACACGTGCTCTTTCTCCAGCTTGTGGTACAGACTATGGTGCAGTTTGGATTCCTTTGAGCTGACTCTGTTGCATGTAGAAAATGGTCCTTATTTCAAGGGCAGAATTGAATATTTTGAACTTTTCCGGGTGGTAAAATAAGTAGTGAAATTTGAAATTTGTAACTTCACCCATGCCCATTAACCTTTCTTGTAAGCAAAGAAGAGAAGAAGGCAGTAGGTGAGGAATAATAACAGCTAACATTTCTGAGCTCTTACTATGTGCCGGGCATTAGAACCAGTGTCTGCATGGGTTTACTAGTTCAGTACTATGAGCGTTCCCACTTTATAAATGAAAAAACCTGAGGCTCTGAGAGGTTAGGTAACTTGCTCAAGGTGATTTGAATGGAAGCAACCAGTCTCCCAAACAAACTGCACTGATAATTCAGATGTGTTCTCTAGAGCTTGGGAGAGTTTGTGGAACTGGTTTTTATTTTGTATTTTCTAGTGTCGGAATATCTGGGTTAACATCAAGATGCAAGTATTTGAGGTTTCATGAGAAGGTTCTATGGCTTCTGTGGTTTTAGGGACAGCTTGCTGACAACCCAGCTGAGTGCAGACTTCTGTGTTAGAGGAAGGTGGAGCCCTCTCCTCTTGGGGCTACAAGTAGCTCCTGGGAGCCTCTGAACCCCCTTAGGAACCCCTGCTTTTCCCCAGTGAACTCCTTTAGAGCAATGGTAGGAAATCTGTGTTCAAGTTGATTTTTAGAATGGCTCCAGCAACAGGAGGCTAGGGTTGGGG
Source organism: Delphinapterus leucas (assembly GCF_059928025.1). NCBI lineage: Eukaryota > Metazoa > Chordata > Mammalia > Artiodactyla > Monodontidae > Delphinapterus > Delphinapterus leucas. The sequence continues at coordinate 76,316,457 of NC_143139.1, forward strand.
TCTCCAACATCCTTAGGCCTAAAGCAGGGTTCAGGATTCAGGAAGCCATATCATGCTCTTTCCCCATATCCAGCAGAGAAGCACCACGCCCACGCTGAGTCCGGACTGGCTACCTATGTAGCTCTCCAAACTCTGCTCCTACTAGTGGATGTCATTTATCCAAACCATGGAGTGAGATTCAGCCCATTTCCAGAAAGTTCTTCCTGCCTCCAAACTGTATAACCTTTGAAGAGTCTGCCTTGACGCTGGTTTTTAAAGTTTTCAAGTGAAAAATAAGAGAAAACAAAAACAGGTCTTTTCTAAAGCCAAGCTCTATTTATACTCTGAACATTGTACATTCTGAACATTATACAGAATGTTCAAATAAGAGGAGGCCATGAGAAGCCCAGGACAGGACCTGGGACTGGAAGTGGGGGGGGACATGGACGCTGAGCTGAGGGAACAGACCAAAAAGTAAAGGCAGTGGGAACTGTCAGAACTTGAAAGTGGGCTCCGTGGTTGGCTGTTGAGAAAGTCATGTCCAAGTTTACCCCCATCTCATTCCTTCCAGCGTGTGAGTGTGCAGGGACTCCCCGATTCGGAACAAATTCGCCCATGTAATCCACAAATCTAGAACTCATGGTTCAGGCTGTATGCTTCTCTTACTACTTACATCAAAATCAGTAGATTGGAAACCAGAGAGTAATTTGCTTTAATCTTTATATTTCATTTTTATTATTACTCCTACTTACTGAAGCACAGTAAATGCTATTGGATAATTACCTTGCTTTCCTCGTGTGTGTGTGTGTGTGTGTGTGTGTGTGTGTGTGTGTGTGGTTTAAGTCTCCTTTGCAGCATTTCTTAGAAACTGCTGATGGAAAAAAAAATAAGTGAGAAGAATGTTTGGTTTACCCTTTACCTGGTCAGCCTCACAGAGTGAGGTATAAGAAAAGAAATTTGGTGTAAAATATTTTAGCATTTTGAACACCCATGGCTTTCCCATGTCATGTTAATAGTAAAGAAAAAAACAGAAATAGTCTTTTGTTTAATTTTTCTCCCCCTCATTTTCCTCACCAGGCTGTCTTTTCCGTGGATGGTGTTGTGCTTGTAATGCAGCTAATTGTATGGTGTGGAAGTCTCACACACCATACATTTCAGGACTGTAGCTGGGAGGGTTGTTGTTGGTTTTTTTGTTTTGTTTGTTTGTTGGTTTTTTTGTATGCAGTGAAAATCCCAAGGCTAGTTAATCGCCTGCCATGAGGCTTCAGGAAGATGTCAACAGAAACAATATGTTGACACTCACTGAAGTTCTCCATCGGGGAAAATTTGTTTTCCACACGGGCTGCAGCTGGAAAAATCTGAAGAGCCCTATAAAATCTTGAACGCTAATAGAGTATGTTTTTTCATTTAATAAATATTTATTGGGCACCTTTTATGTGCCAGGCACTGTTCTGGGTGCCAAGGATATAAAAGCGAACAAAACCAACAGTGCCCCTGCTCTCATGGTGGGAAGAAAAAGACAGAAAACAACTAAATGGATTAACCAGTAATGAAGTCATTTCACATGGTGATAAGTGCTGTGGAGAAAACAGAGTGATGTGTAGAGAGGGACAGTGGGGTACGGTAGAAAGGTGACCAGGGAAGGCTTCTCAGAGGAGGTGACATTTGAGATGGATGAAGGGGTATGTAAGAATATACGTGGCAGAGGCTCAGGTTGACTTCAGATTAGATCTATATTAAGGTCGTATGCTGGAAGCAATAGATGAAAATCCACATCATGCCCGAGGAGTGTGTGTGTAATGAATGCATTTTCTCTTATGCAAAATTCAACCCATTTTGGGTTTCTGTGACTCACCGTTACTTCCTGAATCGCTTCACTTATCGTATTCTTTTCCGAGGCGGCCCAGCTCCAGTCTTGCTGGCTTTCTTTCTGTGTTGATGTTGATGTGACTTTTGCAGTTGGAAGATCTAAGTGTTCCACCGATGCCCCTGTGCTGGGCTGGGCTCTGTGGGTGGGGGTGGGGTTGGAGGTGATATTAACAGAAATCCAGAGGAGGAGGAGATCCTTCCTGTAGTCATCTGAGAGAGACGAGGGCCGTGCTGAAGCAGAGACCCCAGTCCCTCTGTGCAGCACGTTGCTTTAGTAAAATTAAAGATGTGATGAAAATGGAAACTTCCTTGGGGGTACGGAGATCCTTCTCTGCATAATCTAGAGAAAAGGAAAACCATTGGACCCACTCATCCTCAAACACTTTTAAAATTTAAATTGCATGTATTTATTTTTACAGACAATACATTAACAGTGTTCAAAGCTCAAAAGAACCAAGAAGGTCACCCATTCTTGACTTCTGGGGCAACCAGTGGTAATGGTTTAGAGATATTTTATATATGTCTGTGAGCAAAAGGGGAAGATAGTCTTTCTCCCCTTTTATTAAACATATATGTTATATATGTGTATATACATGTATATATACATATTTAATATAGCATGGTAAACATAACATATAATACATAAAGAGCTTTCTGATTCCTTTCATTGCTAAATAGTATTCCATTGCTTGCACCATAGTTTAGTTAACCAGGTCCCTATTGTTGGACGTTTCGGTTGTTTCAGTCTTTTGTTAGAACACATGATGCTGCAATAAATACCTATTACATATATCATTATATATGTATATATGAGGGAGTGTGGGATCTAAGGGTATGTGCTTTATAGTGTTGAGAGATAACGCCAAATTACCTTCCAGAGAAGTCTCACTCCCACCAACAATGAAGCATACCCCTTTAAACCCAGCACCTGCAGTTATCAGGACAAGCTTCACTGTTGGCCTCTCGAGGTAGCTTGTTCAGGAAACTGGTTGGCAAATCCTGGTACATGTACACTTTGGTAATTTAAAGAGAAAAAAAAGCAAGCAAGAAAGGCTTCCCTGCCATAAGTCCAAGTTCTAGAGAGAATACTGATGCTTCATCTCTAAGGTATCAAGTAAATAAATCTGTATTGACCCAAATAAGATCTTTCTAGCCCCTTACCCATCTGTATCCACCATGCTCCAAAAATAAATAAAATAAAATAAGCTCTAATAACAACTGCAGTGCAGCTCCTAACTCACTTAAAATGGATGAGTGGTGGTGTTTTGGAAATTGTTTTTATTTACTTCTAAATTTTAAAGCAAATCCCAGACACTGTGTCATTTCACCCCCTACGTATTTCATTATGCATAAAAAACTATGATCATTTCTTTAAATCACCATAATCATAAAGCTATGATTGCAAGTAACAAAATCATCAGTAATTCTTCAGAATTATCTAATATCGAGTCCATACAACTAAATTTTCCTGATTGACTCAAGAATGTCTTTTTAAAATTGTTTTGTCCAAATTGGTATCTGAACAAGGTCCTCAAATGACATTGAGGTGGTTCTGTTTCTCTTAATCTGAGTGACCTCCTCCTATCCTATGATTCACCTCTGTTGACTTTTTGAGGAAAGGAAGTCTGTTGTCCTGTGGAATGTCTCACACCGTGGATTTGGCTGTTCACTTTCTTGTGGCGCCATTTAGCTTGTTCCTCTGCCCCTTCTGTTTCCTAATGCTAAATGGAAGTTAGCACTAAGGCTTGATCAGATTCGGCTTCAGCTTTATTGGCAAGAATGCTTCATAGGTGTTTCTGCCAGATGATGGTTTTAACGTGATGAATTCATCAAGAGAGATCTGGGCAGCAGCCTTCTCCTGAGCCTCACTTGAGAATGTTTCTATCGATCTTTAAATCTGGCTTCCTATCTCTCCCCCTCTATACAAGCACTTTCCAAGAACCTGATCAGCTGTTTGAATCTGAGCTGATTAATAAAGAATGTGAATTAGAGATGGGACGACAGGAGCCTGGCAAGTCCACACTTGGTCAGTGGCTGCCTGATGTCTCCCTGGGCTCATAGGTTTCTGTAGGCCAGGGTCTCTAATAGAACTTTCCACGATGATGGAAATGTTCTATATCCGCACATACAATATGATAGCCGCTAGCCGTATGTGGCTAGTGATTACTTGAAATGTGACTAGTGTAACTAAGGAAGTGAATTTTTAATTTAATTTAAATTTAAACAGCCATGTGTGGCTAACGGCTACCATATTGGATGGTGCAGCTGTAGAGTCATTTATAAATGACTTGAGGCACAGACCTTTCCACCTCTCTTTGGACCTAAATGCTGCTTTCCTTTTGAAAAAGTCATATTTAATCTATTTAGTTACATTGATTTTACAGAGCTGCCACTGAACTTAGTGAGCGGTTCATGGGCTCCTAGTGAGCTACTAGTTGCACCAAATCCACCTGGGTTTGACTCAGAGAAGATGATGGAGGGAAATCACCATCGCAGGACAAAGCCAGACTCAGGCCAGATCCTGAGCGCATGCGGGATGCTGCTCCATGAGCCAAATTAATTTTTTTTTTTTTTTTTTTTTTTGCGGTACGCGGGCCTCTCGCTGCTGTGGCCTCTCCCGTTGCGAAGCACAGGCTCCGGATGTGCAGGCTCAGCGGCCATGGCTCACGGGCCCAGCCGCTCCGCGGCACGTGGGATCTTCCCGGACCGGGGCACGAACCCGTGTCCCCTGCATCGGCAGGCGGACTCTCAACCACTGCGCCACCTGGGAAGCCCTAATTTTTGATTAAATAGCAAAAATGTGCTTGCCATCAGGATGTGTGGTACAGGCATGTTATTGCTCAGTAGATGTGTGAAAGTAGACTTTGAAAAGAATCCCAGGTGCCAGTTTTTTCTTTTCAAATCATATGCCCAATGTAACTGATGTCCCCAGTGGTAGAGATATGAATATAGGTATCATATCTGGATGTTTTCAAACTGACAAAATGTTGAACATCTTCACTTTCAAAAGCATTGTATTGTCTGGGGCAGAGGGGTAGGTACCAAGATGATTAAGACATGGTCCCTACCCAAGAGGTGCTTGTAATCTAGTAATAGGTTATTATCCATTGAGTATTGTTGACGTGCTAAGCATTATTCGTAATTCTCATTTGATCCTACAACACTGTGTATAAGGAAGGCATTGTTAGTTCCATTTTAGAGGTGAGGAAATTGAGTCCCAGGGAGGTTAAGTAAGTTACTAGCTCAGAGGAGCACATCTACTTGAAGGGTAGAGCCAGGATGCAAATCTGAGACCAAGCTACCATTATATTTCTCCAGGATTAGGGTAATCGTCTTCCGAGGAGTCTTCCTATCCATGCTTCAGACCCCACCTTCTCACCATGTGTTTCCTCTGCTCAAAGCCCTGCAGTGGCTCCACATCTCTCACCTAGAGTAAGAGGCAAAATCTTTACGCAGGCCAACAAGAACCTATATGATCTACCCTGTTACCTCGCTGTCCACTCCTCTCTACCTCACTTGTTCTGCTCAGGCCATACTGGTCTGCTCTCACTTTAGGGCTTTTGCACCAGTGGATCACTCTTCTAAGAGTATGCTTTATCCACATATATCTAAATGACTCACTCCAGCATCTCCTGTTAGTCTCTAAATAAAACGTCACCTTCTAATGAAACGTAATGCTGAACACACATTTTCCATCTTTTTACCCCACTTAATTTTGACCTATATCACCTGCTAACGTATTTTTTTTTATATTGGAGTATAGTTGATTTACAGTGTTGTGTTAGTTTCTGGTGTACAGCAAAGTGATTCAGTTGTACATGTATGTAATCTATTATTTTTCAGATTCTTTTCCATTATAGGTTATTACAGGATATTGAATATAGTTCCCTGTGCTATACTGTTGGTCCTGCTAACGTGTTTTTTTTTTTTTTTTTTTGGCTGCGTTGGGTCTTTGTTGCTGCGCACAGGCTTTCTGTAGTCATGGCGAGCGGGTGCTACTCTTCGTTGCGGTGCGCAGGCTTCTCATTGCATTGCGGTGCCTGCTGACATATTTTATAATTTACTGATTTGTTGTTAATTGTCTATCATTACACTCCCCCCACCCCAGCATGCACATGAATGTAAGTTCTATAAGGGCAGGATTTCCCACCATTTGTTCACTGCATTTTTGCAAACACCTACAATGTGGCAGATACATATAGTGGATGTTCAAGAGATGTTTATTGACTAAAGATGAGTGAAACTCAGGTATGTCCAACTTCAAAGCCACACTTACTTGTATTTTATATATAAATATGTACCTACTCGTTTAGGCCTGTTAAGTTGTCCTGGTTACTTTAAAACACAGAACTGTGCAGACCCATAGAGGAGAATCAGAGTAACCCATGCAGGTACCTGTCAGGCTGCCTGCCTTTAGTTTTAAGATCACTTGGCATAGCACTAATGAAGCTGTCACTTGGGGCTTCTTGCAAGGCCAGTTTTGGACAAAGAGCTTCCACATATGAGGATACTGCCTCAGCACCGAAGAGTGGCTTTGTGTGTGTGTGTGCGTGCACCATGACTTTGTCCCCTACAAAAGCAGAAATCCAAGCTTGTCATCACCAGCCTTGTTGAAGGCTGAGCTATGAGCCAATGATTAAGGAACATGGTACCTTAGCCAGTGTACGTAGTGAGGAAGAAAGCATGTAATCTTAGGATTAAGCCATAAGTTTTGCCACCCTGAAATTCAAATTATTTAATAGAAGTCATATTTCTCTTTTTTAAAAAATAGGTTATTCTTGGTGAGAATTTGACTTCTAATTGTCCGGAGGTTATCTATGAAATTAAAGAAGAAACACCTGTTTTCTACAAACTCGTTCCTCATCCTAAGAAGAATATCTACATCTATCTAACAGCTGGAAAAGAGGTAGGCAGAAATACTCGTTACTGTTTCTGTCTTATGAATACAAATTGTTTAATTGGTGTCATTATTGAGTGGTGAAGCTTTTACTTTGAGCTACTGAGCTTAAACACTGCTGCAGGCTTCAAGAAGACACGCCGTGGTTCACAGACATGGAATTAAAAACCTTACTGTCAGTAAGTAAGCAAGAATTATTACCTATGTAGACAATTTTATTATTGGCTATATTTACAGTGGGAAGTTTTCAGAGAAAGGTGTGCTTGCAAATGGCAGGGTAATCAGCGAGGTAACTGAATTTACACATTGATCGTGTGGGCATTGAATGGCTAGATGCATTTATGAGTATACCCGATGGGATTGGCTTTGGAATTCGGGGTTAATATCAGGCCATAGTCTCATACACATTCATGAACCGGGAAATATATGGCACTCACCCTCCCTCTCTTAATTTATCTGGCTGTTTTAGTTTTGCTTCTTGCTTCAGCTTACTGAAATAAAAAGGAAACCTTTTTACATTTTACTCATTTTTACAAAGTGCTTTCACCAAGGGAAGGAGGAGGGGAACTAATTGTTACTGAGTCCCTACTGATGCTGTGCTAGTTACTCTTCCAAAGAGGGTCTCTCTAGATGCATAGAATTGTACACACACACACACACACACACACACACACACACCGCAAAGTATAATAAACAATGTTAATGAAATCTGTCAATAATCTAGTGAGATAAAATTACCCTTGTTTTATATATGAAGAACTAGGACTAAGAGAGGTTAAATATCTTCTCAAGGATATAGATAGAGCCTTGTCAGGGCTAGGACTTAAATTCTACCTGATGTTAAAGCCCATGATAAATAGGATCAAACCCCAAATTTGTGAAAACCGAACAGGCAATTCTTGCATGGTTGTTTTGACCCATGACCATTTGAACATACAAGTGCAAAGAAGATAAGTGAGACTTACATAATTACATAATGGATATAACAGATGCCCTCGGCCCACCCTCATTTTCCATTCTTTTCCTCTCAGTCATCCTATGGAGAAGAGCAATGACATCCATCTCCATGTGCTGGCCAAGTCGCAGCACTTTTTCGCTTCTGACACTCCTACAAAGGCTGTATTGCCTTTTGCATGTTGAAATGCTAGTTATTCAAAATGACCGCATTGAGATGGCCAGTGGATCTCATATGCCTTTGTTCTTCACCATACAGAACCTTTTTGACGAGCTTGCTTCAACATTTAAACACTGTCTATTATATTTCTTCCCCAGGGTTCTCGTATTTGAAAGAATTTTGTCTACTCAACAAGCTGCACTTATTAAGTAACAATTCCCATTCTCAGGCGTTATTTATCAAGGGCATCTCAAAACGGCCACTCAGAGCGCTGACTGTGCTACCACACGGAGCTGATAAAATTCCAGCTCAAAGCAAAGACACTTGCAGCCTTGCTTGGTCTGTGCATGTTTTTCCAATCCGCTTTTTGAAACATTGCAAATAGCTCATAAATCCTTTCCTAGACCCCCAAACTGTAGACTGAGAACCACAGTGAGAAGCACCAGTAGTTGATAGGTCCTCACTTTCTGAAGGTGAAGAGTTCTAGTCTGGCCATTCAAAGCCTGAAGTCCCGAGAAGAGTTTTCCGCTGGGCATCAAAGCAGGTTATTCTTACCGTCTTCACTTAGATTCACTGCTAGAGATCCTGTTAGTAAGATCTCTGGTTGAGCCAGTTTAAGCCCTAGAGAGACAAAACCTAAGGAAGGTCCTTTCCTAGACTCTTGGGGAGATAGTAACAGCCAAACTAAAATGCCCTGCTACATCCATAGAATACTTGGTCATTAAAACAACCGTATGGAAATAGATGCATTGCTGTGGAATAGGCCCTATAAATGTGTTCAGTTAGAGAAGCAGGTCCAATGTAGTATTTATGGTGGCCTTTCTTTCACATAGTTATTTGTTTGTGTGTTTAAGTACATGTAGAGTCGTTCTCATAGAATGTTCTAGAGACTCATCTTCCACTCAATGTTCTGAGCAAAAGTGGTCCCAGGAGCAGATGACACTTACTGTACCACTCCTAGAGTATCATAATAGAGCATTCAAAGGCTCTCAGAAGCCTTGTGCTAAGGAAACGTTTGCTTTTTCCCTGTGAGGTTTCACATGTTCGTTGGACCGTGGAAACTTTTTCTCATGTAGTAGCAAGAGCCAACATTTATTGAGCGTTTATTATGTGCCGGGCCATGTTGGTAATAACCCGGCAAAGTCAGCAGCACTATCACCGTTTCACAGGTGAGAAAACAGGGTTGGAGAGATTCCGTGACATTTGTGAAAATCCCCCAGAATTACAAAGATGTGCTGTGAGCTACAAGGAAGTGTCCACATTCTGGTTAATTCTGGCTCAGGCTGGTGGTCTGCCCGCCACATCTGTCAGCGGCACTGGGGACTGTGAGATGACGGGCGGTGGTTATCCTCCACGAAGTCAGCTTGGAATGGAAGGGTATTCCTCGGGATAGCCCCTGCTTTTCTCACAAACCCCTTCTAGAACTCTCTATTTCTCTATATGTTTTAAGAAGTTACTTATACTTTCTAGCAGGTACAACTGCCTGGCTTAATGAATTCCACAGGTTTCCTGACTACGCTGTGGGATTTTGCCTGCAGAAAATGCACCGTGTGAGGCTCAGGTCCTCCCTGCCTCCCCCACAACCCTGTTTGGAGGCTCTGCCAGCCTCCAGGGCGTGGGTCTGCCCAGCACCAGCGCCCACCTCAGGGGCTGCTGTTTTCTGACAACTGGAAGAGGCAGCTCTAGGGGCCAGGAATGATTGGAAAACTCTCCCTGTTTCTTTGATTTTCACCTCCAGTGGAGGGAGTGTGAGCGGGGAGCCAGGAGTGGAGGTGATGGGTCACCCCTAGGAGGGGTGTGGGAGGGTCATCCTCATTTCCATGTCAAGTGCCAACCTCGTGCTGACACTCCAGGGCAGAGCCTGTTGCTTTCCCCAGACGCTCATCTTCAAGGTGCCATTGACTGTCACTGAAAACCAGGTGACCTGATTCCACGATCCTTGAAAATCACTACTGGCAGATCAGAAACCTGACTGTGGATCAGGCTCACCTGTGAGAACTCTTAAAAAGGCAGATTCCTAGGCCCCACCCCAGACCTACTCAGCTAGAGTCTCAGCGGCAGGGGTTCTGGGAATCTGCCCTTTCAAAAGCTCCCCAGGAGACGCTGATAAACTGCTTCATACCCTAGAACTTGAGAACCGCTGCCCCATGTCATTACACGGACGTTCGGCGTCTGAGTGGATAAATGTCTCTTTGTGGCCCTTCATCAGATAAGGTGTTGTAGTTTTTCTGGTGTTGCTCATAATTCCGTCTGAACTGCTGTCATCTTTATTTTTAGGTGAGGAGAATTCGTGTTGCGAACTGCAGTAAACATAAATCCTGTTCGGAGTGTTTAGCAGCGACAGACCCTCACTGCGGTTGGTGCCATTTGCTACAGAGGTATTTCCTGAGTTCTTTCTCACCAACTCACGGTTTCGAAACAGTGTCATGCCGCTGCACACTTGTTGCCCTGCTTTAAGGATCCGTTCCAGTGACCTGGGGGAACTGATCTCTGCGCCAACTAAAATACCAGTGTGTAATCTGAATTAATTCTCAGTGATGTTCCCAGTTGTGTCGGTGCCACTGAATCATTTGACCTGAACCACTGAGAGGGTCCCCAACGTGGAGGGCAGAGGTTGAGGGGGGTTGGGGGAAGGATACCGGCGTAAGTTGGAGGTGTCACTGTAGCTTTTACTTTCTACAGAGTTCTCGAAGACTGGAGAGAGATGCAAAATGTTCTCTGTCAGAGGAGATAAAAGAATAGGCGTGTTTGAAAATTTTCAGATGAATCCTCATGATGTCACGTGTTTGGTTGGCTCTGTGGAAGCCTGATTATTGATGATGTTGTCTCTGGGTGCGCTGTACAGCTGTGCACAGGCCTGATGTGCAGTCTCAGTCTCCGGGCAGAATCTGCCCAGCCTGGTCTTGAATTACGATGTTCACGACCCATCTAGGCCCAGGGCGACTTGTAGCAGCTTCCTCGCCATGGCAGCTCCCAACGTCGCTGGGACCGGCCTGGTTGGATTCGCTGTTGCCATGGTAACCCAGTACTCGGGCTTTTGCTATAGAAGCAAGGAAGAGAGAGCCTGAGCTGCAGCTCAGGCAGGGGGAAAAAAAAAACATAACAGTGTCTGTCAGTTTGGTGCTTTCAGTTTTTAAAGGTGAAAAAGGATAAGAAAGAGTAGAACAGGTGCAGAGAAGCTGAAGGCTAAACAAGGGGCAATTTAGGGAAAGAGAAGAAGACTGGGGGTAGAATTGGGGAGCCTTTGGGGGAGGAAGGCAAGAGCAATGAAGGGAGAGGGGGAAAATACAATATAAGCAAGAGGTTTGGGAAACAAACTAAAAATATGGGGCTGGAATTAATTAGGAGTTCATGGAGGAAGTCTGAAGCTGAGATGCAGCAAGACACATAATTGCCCTTCCTTTTGCTGGGCCTCCTTACCGGGCTGTTTGCTTCAGAATCATCGGCAGACAAAAGAGGCAAGGCCAGAAAGATTCTCATGAATAATTGTAATTGGGTGGGAACGTTTTCTTCTTGTCGCTTGCCTAAGACTAGGGTTTAAGAAATTAACCGATCATGAACAGCACTGCATCGCCACACACCCACTAAGCACTTCTGCCATAATCTTTCTGATCTGTTCCATTTATGTAGCTTCTCTGTCTATATTTGTAGAGCTCTGTGCAGGAGTTAATTCAGTGACAGCAGTGGAGATGGTGGTGATGGTCACAGTGGTGTTGGTGATTAAACAGCCACGCGTAGCAGCTAGCGGCTACTCTTTTGGCAAACACAGGTCTGGCGTTCATAGGAGATGTCCGAGCTGGTGATAGGACTTTGGGGGTTAGTAGTATTCTGATGGTACGTCGTGAAGTCTTCAGACCAGATGAGGGAGGGAGTGTAGATTGAGAGGAGGATTAGTTGGAAAACTGAGCATTGAGGCGGTACAGTGTTTAGGGGTCAAGGAGATGAAGAAGTAACAGATGGGGAGAGAACAACCAGAGGGGAAGCGGAAAGACTAAAGAAGGTGGCCTGCTAGAAGCCCAGGGAAGAAAGGAGGATGGGAGTGGTCCATTGTGCCAGATCGTGCAGAGAGGTCAGGCAAGAGAGGAAGAGAATTGAGCCACTGGGCTTAGCAGGCGATGACTGGTACGGTGGCAAGGACAGGAAGTGGTGCTAAAGCACTAAAGTGGTGCTAAAGTGGTGCTAAAGTGCTAAAGGAAAATTAGAAAATTTCCTCCGCTGAGAAAGCAGAAAAATGGAGCAGACGTTGGAGGAAAAGGTGGAGTCCAGAGAGCTTTGGGGTTTTCTTTAAGATACATGAAATAGCAGTGTGTTTTTGTGCTGTCGGGAAAGTTCCAGTAGAGAGAGAGAAACTGACGATACAGGAGAGAGAAGGGAGAATTGTGGGGTGTTGTCTTTCAGCAGATGAAAGGAAATATGATCTTGTGTGCCCGCGGGGGACCCAGCCTCAGCCAGGAACATGGGACCCTTCATCCTTGGTCATGGGAGGGAAGGTGAAGAATATGGGCTCAGGAGCAGGTCGGTGATGGAAGCACGCACAGTGTCTTTGCATGTGGCTTTACGTCATTTTCAGTAATGTAAGATGGGTGAGGTGAGGGAGGAAGCCCTGGAGTTGGAAGGGAGAAGAGAGAGAAGGTATGGGACAGAGTGGAAGAGAGAACAGAGCCGGGAAAGGGAGAACAGTTGCCAGACAACATCAGGGCTCACCTGAAGCTAGCGGTCTTGCTTTTGAAGTGAGAGCAGTAAGCATGGGTTTGCTTCCACAAGCCATGTTTGGCTCCATGAGCATAGAGGTAGGGTAGTGGAGAGTTAGATTTAGCCAGAGATGGGGCTTTGCCAGGAAATACATTCAAGAGGGGAAAGCGGGGCCCAGAGCTGAGGGTGCCTACGAGGGATGGACAGTGATATGGATTTGGGTGCTTACAATAGTGGACCCTGGGCTCCAAGCCAGAAGTGAGCTCTAGGGAGGGACGTGAGGACACGAGAGGAGTGAGAGTTGTGGAAAGGTAGCCAGCTCTGTGCAGGGGAGGTTGTTTTGGGGTTTAAAACTTGTTGGAGGGCTTCCCTGGTGGCGCAGTGGTTGAGAGTCCGCCTGCCGATGCAGGGGACGCGGGTTTGTGCACCGGTCCGGGAAGATCCCACATGCCGCGGAGCGGCTGGGCCCGTGAGCCATGGCCGCTGAGCCTGGGCGTCTGGAGCCTGTGCTCCACAACGGGAGAGGCCACGGCAGTGAGAGGCCTGCGTACCGCAAAACAAAAACAAAAACAAAAACAAAAACAACTTGTTGGACCTGGGGAACTGGAGAAGCGGTAGTGGTCAGACTATGGGGAACTTGAAATTAAGGTCATGGTGGGGGCGGAGTTATTGGTACTGACCAGGTCTGGGGTGTGATTGTGTAGCTGAAATAGGATGAAGGACAAGATCATTGGCAGAGAGGGTCAGGGAACTGAGGAGGGGTCAGAGTGTTCGGTGGACCAGTCACCAAGAAGGACTATGGGAGCAATGTTGGAGAGACCAAGGAGGCAAACGATCCAGAAAAGAAAGGAATTGCCCATGGGCGGGGTGGCCCATGGATGCTCTTGACGAGGAGAGGCCGGGGGGTCTGGCAGGTGGCCCGATGGCGTGAGCTTCCGAGCTGGGGAGTGCAGGGGATGGGGCCAGGCTTGGAAAGAAGGGAAGAAAATTCATCCCGAAGAGGCAGCAAGAGACAAGTAGGACCACTGTGATGAGGGAGAGGAAATAGCCAGCCCTTGGTGGGCTGCAGGGAAGCAGTGTCCTCGGGGAGAGAGCGTGGTAAGCAAGTCCAGCAAGATGGTGAAGGGAACAACTGGAGAAGTTGAAGACATCAGGACTGTTATTGATGATGGGCTGTGATAAAGGGATCCAGCCTTCTGGAAAAGCCTGCTCACAGCTTCCCCTGCTTCTGCTCTTGTCCCCTCACCCCCGCCCCAAGAGGAGTGGTCTTGTAAAAATCTAAACCGGATCATTTTACTCCCCAGCTTAAAAACCTCCGTCGCAGAATTCAGTCTGACTCCCTTGCTCCCAGGGCCTGAATACAGGGCTTCCCAGAATCGGGTCCTTGGTTATTCTCAGACCTCTCATGCCACCCTCTCCTTCGTTCACTCGACCCCAGCCACATGAGCTTTCTTTCTGACTTAAGAATATGCCAGGCTTGTTCCTGCCTCAGGGACTTTTCACCTGCTGTTTCCTCAGTCTAGAAAATTCTTCCCCAAATCCTTCCACGGCTGGCTCTTTCTTGCTCATCAGGTCCCAGCATACATGTCTCCCTGCAATGACCCAGTCTGAAGTAGTAGCCTCACCTCACTCACAGTGACATCACTGTTTATAGGCTTCCTGGCCCCATCACTATTTGAAATGATCTTCTTTCTCTGCCTCTTCCTTTATTAAAATGTAAGTTGCATGGGAACCTCGTCTTGTTCATGACTGTATCCCCAGAATCTAGAATGGTACGTGGTGCATAGTAGGTGCTTAAAAAATATATGTTAAATGAATGGAGTACACTGAGTGATTGGGAATCTCTACCAATGGCAGGCTGAGACGTGTGCATTAAGTATGTTAAAACATTCCGGATCTGTGGACTGATGGCCCTTCCCAGCCACGTCAGATCACTTGGTTTCAAACTGGCTTGGTTCTGACCTGAGATGAAATAAAACTAAGCCTCAGGTCCGTGACTCATGTTAAACTGTCAGTACCATTCAAAATTAGGAATTCTAAAGGGGGTTGTTTTCTTATAACTGTGGAGCATCCCACTGTGTTTATTGTAAGTGTCACAGATTTATTTAGAAAAATAATTTACGTTCTCTGTTGAGAAGGTTGGGCTTTATTTCATACACGTCTAGAAAGTGGATTTGTTGAGGTGGGGGGGGTGCAAGAAAATGATCTTAACTTTCTTTTGATCGGACGTTAAGAATAGGCATCCAGTATAAGCAGACAAAAAGCAATTAGATAAACAATGAGCTCTAAAAAGTCTAGTATTTTATTGTTGGAACCTCAAATCCAACCTATGCTGAATTTGTCTGTGTGGGTGGAAAGTGAATTTTTGCAGGCTGAATATCTTGGGTTTGGAAGCAGCTTCTCAGTTTCTCCCATATTGCAAAGCACAGCACATGTGTTTAGTTATGGATTTCCACAAAACTGGCAATCCGGAACCAGTGAGCGGGTGAGGTTCCAAAAGTTCATTTGCAAGTTTGGCACTTGGAATGCATTTTCCCATAGAAACAATGTCATAAATTAAGGACTGATTCCCAAGTCAGCCCACAAAATTCAGTTTATCTAATTTCAACAAATATTTATTGAATCTCTACCAAGAACCCAAGAACCCAACGTGGGAAGTGAGATAACTAGGTGATACTGAGAGAAATCAGACGCCATTCTCGGCCTTAAGGAATTCACGTGCCAGCTAGGGAGACGGAGACATCAGTGGCCAACGTGCGTTCATTCAGTCACACATCCCGTCGACAGATATTTACTGAGCGCCTACTATGTGCTTGGGATGCTGTTCTTTCTTGCCCGCATGGAGCTTGCAGTCTAGTGAGGGATAGAGACAGTGTTGGTAGTCAGGTTTCTGCTCCAGTAATACTGTGTTAACAAACAGATTTTTAGTGACTTAGAAGAACAAAAATTTGTTTTTCTTGATCGTGGGTCAGCTTCAGCAGTGGCTGCAGGTAGAGAGTTTGATTCAGGTCTACTTCACATGTCTCTCATCCTGCACATACTCCCCTCAAGGCAGGCAGCAGAAGCACAAGAACCCAAGCTAAACTCTGCAGCGCATTCAGAGCCTCCGCTCATGTCGTGTTTGCTGATATTCCATTGGCAAGCAAGCCACATAGCCAAGCCCAGCATCAGCGGGGTAGCGAAACATACACTGCCTGCTCTAGTGGCAAAGGGTATGGGTGTGTTATTCCAGTACAGGAGAGATTGCAGAACTGGGAACAATAATCCGGTCTACCTGAATAAGTTAAGGAGCTACCAATCTACTAATAAGTAAATAGAGAATAATAGGGTTAGCACAGAGGACGTGGAGGATTCCACGGGGACACATAAACAAACAAACAAACAAACAAACATCTAACCAGCAAATAGCAAGTGTTGGTGAGGGTGTGGGGAAAAGGGAACCCTAGTGCACTGTTGGTGGGAATGTAAATTGGTGCAGCCACTCTGGAGAACACTTTGGAGGTTCCTCAAAAAATTAAAAATAGAACCACCAGGTGATCCAGCAATTCCACTTCTAAGTATTTTTCTGAAGAAGATGAAACACTAGTTCAAAAAGATACATCCATCCCTGTGTTCACTGCAGCAGTACTCACCATAGACAAGATACGGAAGCAGCCTAAGTGTCCATCCATAGACGAATGGATGAAGAAGATGTGGTGTACATATGCACAGTGGAATACTACTCGGCCGTTAAAAATGAAATCTTGCCATTTGCAGCAGCATGCATGGACCTAGAGGGCATTATGCTAAGTGAATTAAGTCAGAGAAAGACAAATATTGCATGATTTCACTTATATGTGGAATCTAAAAAACAAAACAGATGAACAAAAATAACAAAACAGAAACAGAGTCGTAGGTACAGAAACAAAGAGGTGGTTGCCCAGGAGGAAGGGGTTAGGGGGATGAGTGAACTTGGTGAGGGAGATTAAGAGGTACAAACTTCCAGTACAAAAAAATTAGTCATGGGAATGAAATGTACAGCATGGAGAATATAGTCAGTAATATGGTAATAACTTTGTATGGCAATGGATGGTAACTAGGCTTGTCGTGGTGATTATTTTGTAATGTATAGAAATACCAAATGCACGTGGAGCTAACATAGTGTTATAGGTCAGTTATACTTCATTTACAAAGACAACAACAGGTACAGTGAAAATGAATCAATCAAAGAAAAGTAACCTAAACTTAAGGTCAGAGAAGGCTTCCTGGAGGAAGGGATGTCTAAGCTGAGCCTGAAGTGTGAGCAGATATCATCCAGGTAAAGAGGAAGCGGGGGAAGCTGAGGGAACAGACGGTGCCAAGGCTGGAAGCTGGAGGAGCGCCTGGCCTAATGGACAGTAGGGGAAGCGTGCAGTCTAAAGAGCGTTGGTTAATGAGGGCGGCCTGGTAGGCAGGGGCAGGGGAGGAGGGGTCTTAAAACCCACGTTAAAGCATTTGAATTTCGTTGGGAAGACTTTGGGAAGCCATCCCAAGGTTTCAGTCAGAAGACAGACTAGATCATTTGTGTGTTTCAGAACAAGCATTCTGGTGCAAGGTAGACTACAGATGACACCGCTGGAAGCCAGCAGGTCCCTTAGAAGGTGGTTGTAAACCAGCAAGAGATTGGGGACTGAATAAGAGAGACGGTAGTGGGTATGGAAAGAAGTAGGTGGATTTAAGAGCCATTTGGAAGATAGAATTGACGGGACTTAGGGATTAATTGGATCCCCCCTTGAGTCTGACACACTAAAAATAGGGCCATAAAATGAAAAATACAATATCAAAGTGGCCACCGTTTTTCTGGAAGATGTATCCTTTCTCCCTCGATCTAAGTCCTCACAAAGAAAGTAAAGAAATGATACCAAACATACACTGGATTCCTACTGTGTTCCAGGCCTTGTACGAGGCACTAGGTTGGAGCCCAAAGAACGGGTGCCCAAGTCAGATGGAGAAGGACTTCCGAGAGATGTGGAGCTGAGTCTCATAGGTGCAGGGGCTTTGCTGTTGAGATGATAGGGCAAAGAGTATGGGTATCTGCCTTGTGTACCAGAGGGACAGAGGTGTCATTGACCGAGCCGGAATGTCGGAGAACTAGCCAGTTTGGGGTGCCCAGTGATGCAGGGGGATGACTTCCACACTGGCAGCAGGAAGAATGCAGACCTGGAGCCAGTGTGTGGTGTCGAATCCAGGCTTCTTTGTGACCTGCAATTTCTTATCTTCCCTGTGCCAGATCTCCTCTTCTGTAAAGCAGGGCTAGTAACGGTGCCTCCCTTGCAGGTTTGCTGAGAGAATTAAACCGGATGATGTGCATAAAGTCCTAGGCACAGTGCCTGTTCATAGTAAGCACTCAAGTCATGTTAACTACTACTATGGCGGAAGCCCAGAGGAAGGAGCCGTTGGTTGTAACCTAGGTTGGGAAAGGCTTCAGAGAGGAGGTGGCATTAAAATTGGTCTTGGGGAAGAGGAAAAAAATGGGTCTTGAGGCCTGAGTAGATGTTCCCTGAGGGAAGGAGCGGGTGAGACGTAGTTCAGGGAGCGGAACCAGCACAATAAAGAGATCATTTTATTCTATTGTTTTGGTCATGCGACCTGTGGGATCTTAGCTCCCCGACCAGGGATCGAACCCGCACCCCCTGTAGTGGAAGCACAGAGTCTTAACCACTGGACCACCAGGGAAGTCACTACAATAAGAGATCTTTTAGGGGACGGCAAATTGAATCATGTTACCCCAGCGCTGGCTCTGGAAGCAAGGAAGTAGATGGGAGGGACCACGATGGGAAGGGCTCTGAGTTTGGACTCTATTAGTTGGTGCTGGGAGCTTATTAAAGGGTTTTCAACAGAGGACTGGCACGATCATATTTGTGTTTTTAAAAGATGATCCTGATGGCATTGTATATAGAAGACGCAGTGCGTTAACCCAAGCATTAATTGTACCACACTTGCCACTCCTACCCCCTCTAGGGTCACTGTCTTCTAGTATATTTTATAAAGAGTGAGTTGATCTCACGTCTCTTCCTGAGTCATCTACTTAGCGGCTGTTTCTCCAAATTTCACGTACCTCTCCACTTCTCCCAACACCACCACGGGCTCCACTTGCGGTCCCAATCACGTAATGGAACCAGGGCTGGGTCCTCTTCAGAAAATGGGCCACATAGCAGAGGCCACACTCATCTTTATTGTCCCATCCCAGAATGCCCCACCCTGCACAGGATGTGTTCAGGGTGGGGACAAAGCCCCCAGGCGTGCGAATTATAAGGTATCTGTGGGCTCCCCTCACTTGTTTGTATAAATTTAACATTTACTCATATCCTTCTGCATGTTTCTTCCACGTTTACAGTTAGAAGACTTCCAAGCAGCCCCTGGTAGCAGTTTTTAGGTTTTCATCTGCTGGCTGGCTGTTGAACACGTGACACTGTGAACGAGGTCATTTCTCAACCTGGTCTGACAACAGACTTTCTGAAAGCGTTGGGGTAGCAGAAGGGGATTTGAACACTGGAGAGAAAAACTAAGATCTGTCTGCGAAACATATTCATCCTCATATACCCCAGAGTAATAAGCAAAAAGAATTCAATGATTTGCTTATGGACAAACCCAGTTCCTTGCATTGCTCTCCTGTCTTGAGGTCTGTCTTCCCTCTCTCTCCCAAGAGACATTCCTTCCTCGAGCCTCCCCAGGGCCGATCAACCACGCTAAGGCCTATGAGCTGCTATTGCCTGAAAACTTGAGCAAGACAACCCCTGGTGCATGGTAACCCGTAGCCACATTCTTCTGAAACCTGAGTTACTCTGGTTCGGTCTGCCATCATGAGACGTGGGCACTATGTAGCACAGAAGGCCCCTGAAGGCTTTTCAGTAGAGGAATCTATCAGAATGTGGCCACTTATCCTTCAGAAAGCTATTACAGTGCCCCTTCTCCAGGAAGCCTGCCTTGAGTCCAGGCCCAGCCAGGAGGCAGGGCCACCATGCATGGAGGAGAATATGCTTATCACACATCAGATGCTGTGCCCTGAATGTTCCATGCATGTTCCGTTTAGTCCTCCTGGTACCTTGTGAAGAAAGTACTATTACAATTCCCACTTTTGAGAAGAGAAAACAGCCTTAGGTTTCTATATTCATTTCCTACTGCTGCGGTAGCAAATCACCACAACCTTGCTGGCCTAAAACAACATAGATTTATTATCTTGCAGTTCTGGAGGTCAGAAGTCCGCGGTGGGTTTCACCTTGGGCTAAAACCAAGGTGTAGAAAGGTCTTCGTTCCTTCTGGAGGCTGTTAGGGAGAATCCGTTTCCTTGTCTTTTCTAGTATCTGGAGGCAGCCTACGTTCCTTGGCTTGTGGCCGCTTCTTGCATCTTCAAAGCCAGCAGTCTAGCCTCTTCAGATCTTTCTGGCTCTGAATTCTGTTTCCGTCATCACGTCTCTTTTGCTGACTCTGACCCTCCTGCCTCCTCTCATGCAGCCTCTTGTGATTACTTTGAGCCCACTCGGGTAATCCAAGATAATCTCCCCATTTTGAGATCCTTAATCACATCTTTGAAGTCCTTCTTGCCATGTAAGGTAACAAGTCCCAGAGATTAGGACATAGACATCGTTGGGGGCCATTAATCTGCTTACTACACGTTGTGTAAGTAGTGGAACCAGGATTCAAATCTAGGCTCAGCTCTAACTCCCAAGCCAGTACCTTTCCCTACCACTATAGTGAAAGGGAAGAGAAACAAAGGAGACATTATCCCTCATGGTGGTGGGAGGAGAGGGCAGAGCCCGGTCCAAATGGACCCACCATGGATGACTGGTTTAAATATGGAACTCCGGACCAACCTGAGTTATAGAAACCCTTCCAGCTTGAAAGTTTAAGCATCCATGCATTCACTTAACAGATCTTTACTGAGTACCTAGCGTGTGTCAGACACTGTTCTAAGCACCAGGATTCTCTAGCAGTGAACAGCTCAGCCCCAAATCTTTGCCCTCATGGGGGTCCTTCTAGTGAGCTGTGTTAGTTTCCTAGAGCTGCCATAGCAAGTGGTCACCAACTCAGTGGTTTCAAACAATGCAGATTTATTCTCTCACAGTTCTGGAGGCTGGAAATCGAAAATCAAGCTGTTAGCAGGGCCACTTTCCCCCTGAAGGCTCGAGGGCTGAAACCTTCCTCTCCTCTTCCAGCTCCTGGTGGCTCCTGGTGGCTCCTGGTGTTTCTTGCCTCTGGCAGCATATCTCCAACCTCTGCCTCCATCTTTATGTGGCCTTAAATGTCCTTCTCCTCTCTCTTGGCAGAACACTAGTCATTGAACACCTTAAATCCAGGACGATTTCAACTTGAGATCCTTAACTCGTTACATCTGCAAAGGCCCTGTTTCCAAATAAGGTCACATTCCGAGGTTCCGGGTGGATGTGAATTGTGGGGACCACATTATTCGACCCACTACGTGAGGGGGGATGGACAGTGTGAAAATAAAGAAGAAAACAGCATGTCAGATGCAATCACTGTTAGGAAGAAAAATAAAGCAAGGAGGGGGTAGGGCATGCTGACTGGAGGCAGGGGAGGTTAGTTTCAACCAGAGGATCCTGGAAAGCCTCACGGAGAAGGGGACAGCTGAGCAAAGACCCAAAGGAGCACACTCCACTTTGGGGATGTCCCCCTTCGTAGGCTATGGCCTCATCTAGCCGAGTGGCTCGGAAGACAGTTTGAGGTGAAACATGGTTCTAATTCTGCATCTGTCCCTCCTTTCCTTCCAATCCGGGATGTGTCCTCGTGCCTGAAGTCTGTGCAGTGACCCTCCTTTATGGTCCAGTGCAGCTCTAATGGCAGCGATCATCATAATAATGGGGTTTGGGGGTGGCCCCACCTCCTTGTGTGAGGACCCCATTGTGCCAACTAACTGTGTAGAAGCAAGTAGGACAGCTGTCTGTGGGGTGGAAGCAGTGGGGAGCAGAGGGGAATATGTTATTCGGGCCTGGGGGCATCACTGAATTACCCTGGCAGAGGCCAAACCCGGGCATCTGGGTTACCGAAGATGCTGAAAGGGATTTGGGGGCCTTCTCACGCTGGGAGGGGCGGGTCTTGGGTGGACATGAATCCCCTGGGTTCTTCATCATCTTTGTCAGCTGTTAGAAGAGCTGGGAGTATTTCAAAGCAGAAGGTGAAGAGGGGTTGAAACTATGAAGGCGCCCGGCTCTTTGCGCCTGGACAGCTGACAGTGGCTGGCACAGGGAGAACGCTTACCATGCTCAGAAGCCAGTCTTGGTTTTGGTCCAACCTCAGCCTCCAAACTACTTATCTTCGCATCTCTTTAATTGATGTAGCCTGACTCAAGCAGGTACCGTTAGGAACACCCCTTTTAGTAAATATATGTTTTAATGGAATAGATTTTTTGTTTTGAAATGACTTTATCTCAGGCAGCAAGCACTTTTGTAAGTATGTATCGATTGGCTTTTAAAAATTCCTCAAATGTTTTCACTTGTCTTGGTGACCTAGTACTTGTCCTGTTCCCAGCAACTCCTCCACATTCAAACAGATGTTCATATCTTCATTGGAAGCCTTCCTGCCAGTCCTTTGTGTTTTTGCTCTTGTGATGTTTTGTAACATTTGGGCACTTGTATCCCGCTCTATGGAGAATGGACCATTTCTGAAATGCCTCATGTGGGATTCAGTGTTGCTCTCTGGAAGATGGGGTTGTTACTGCTGCCAGCTGTTTACTGGTGGGGAAACTGAGGTCCTAAGAGGCTAAGGAATGTGTTCCCCGTTACAGAACAAATGTGTGGGAGAGCAGTTTGGAACCCAGATCTTCCTGACTCAAGAGACATCATTTTCCCATCTTTATTTCCTTGCTACCTATTTTTTACGAATGCCTCCCTTAAATTCTTCAGTTCAGGGTTTGCATTTGGAAATTAAATCACCAACTTTCAGTGCGCTCGTCAACCACCAAAGAACCACATGGGGTGAAGGCCACAACTCCCTTTTGTGTGAGTGTTTCAGTCTGCAGATGTGTTTTACATGTGCTAAATAGCTCCAAGTTTCAAGACAAAGGTTGGTTTTCCACCACGCCAGTTAACTGGCCAGCCCGGTGAACAAACATCAATGAAACAACTTAATGCTGGTATCATGGAGACATAGACAAGAATTTAGTCACTTGAAAACTTAATTCTTAATCCAATTTAGCTAACGCTTGTTGAATACCAGGCCAGATACTAGGCCCTGGGGAAACAAAAATGAATGAGGCTCTGCCTTGGAGAAGCTCACAGGTTAGTGCGGGAAGCAGGCACTGACCAAATAATTTCAATACGCCGTGGAAAGTGCTCTCATAGCTGGTGCTCAAGGCATAGGGAGACCCCAAGAACCCTTGGGAGGAGGAGGGTTGTGATTAAGAAACTTCCAAGGGGCTTCCCTGGTGGCGCAGTGGTTAAGAATCCGCCTGCCAATGCAGGGTACACGGGTTCGAGCCCTGGTCCGGGAAGATCCCACATGCCACAGAGCAAATAAGCCCGTGCACCACAACTACTGAGCCTGCGAGCCACAACTACTGAACCCACGAGCCACAACTACTGAGCCCGCGAGCCACAACTACTGAAGCCTGCACACCTAGCCCATGCTCTGCGACAAGAGAAGCCACCGCAATGAGGAGACTGCACACTGCAACGAAGAGTAGCCCCCGCTTGCCTCAACTAGAGAAAGCCTGTGTGCAGCAACAAAGACCCAACACAGCCAAAAATAAATAAAAATAAAATAAATAAATTTATTTTTTTAAAAAAAGAAACTTCCAAGAAGCCGTGAGCTGTGTCTGCCTCCTTACATGGAAAAGGCAGGCTGATTGTTGACCTGGTGTACGTGAGCAACGCAGAAGGCAGCCTGGTTACCCCTATTGCCCAGATCCCTCTTGCATCTCTATGATTTTGTGTGTGTGTTTGGCTTATGTCATCCAAACCTTTTACCTAAATTCTGTTTCACTTGCCTGTGTAATAAATATAATAACAACGATTATACTAATATTTACTGAGGCATTATTGGAAGCCTCCGTTAAATAGATGTACGTTTTTGAAACAGCTCCATGAGATAGAAACAATTATTATCTGCGTTTCTACAGTTGGAAAGCCGGAGACACAAGTGTGAGGGCATGTGATTTGCCCAAGGTCACTGGCTTGTAACTGGCAGACCCACTCTACTCTCCCCTTCCTTCACTGAAGTCTAGCCAGTCTGGTCTTTAATCAGTTCCTTGCAGAGACCAAGCTTTCAGTGAACTCAGGGTCTTGGCACATGCTGTTCCTTCTGCCTGGAATGCTGTTCCCACTACTCTTGATGTGGCTGGATTGTTTTCATCCTTGAAATCTGAGCTGAAATGCCATCTTTCTTGACCAGCCTATCTAAAGTAGTTCCTTCCTGCTATATTTTTGATTTCTGCAGAAGACTTACCTCAGTTTGAAACTATCTAAATTATTGTCTGCTTATTTGGTTTTTGTCTGTGTGCCTCAACAGAATATAAGCTCATTAAGAGGGAAGCTTTAACTGGCTTAGGCATTCATGTGTCCCCAGTGCCCAGTGTTTGATGTCTTGTGGGCACTCAGACAATATCTGTAGAAGGAATACTAGATATGGCACTAGGCCCTGGGGGTGCCAAGGTGAATAAGGTTAGCCTTTTCCTTGGGGATCTTATAGTCTGGTCAGAGAGACAGGCAATTAGCAGCCAATGCATTGTGCTTTGTAACATTTGGAAGGTGCCCGTGGGGACACAGAGGAGGGCACGACTGCTTTGCCTGGAGGCTGGGTAGATGTGGAGGAGGCGACATTGAACTAGGAACACCATTTCACCAGTATTGCAGGCCCTGGGGCATTCTGCACATGCCAGGAAGAGCTGGGCAGTTTTCACTGCATGTGTTTATTAAGTAACTGCTCTCTGTGAGGCACCACGCACTAGATATTAGCGACCGATGTATTTAGGAGCTTGTAGGCTAAATAGAGAGACAGACTTATCAACCCATGATTGCCTGGGGATGAGTTTGGAGAGGAAAGCAGGAACTCGATCATGGTATTGGGTACTGAGATGAGTGTGGAAATGTGTGTTCTAGGCCCCGGTCATGAAAGTGATGTAGGTAGAGGTGTTTGGTGTAAGTGAAAGGGTGCCACTGAGGGTTCCTAAGTAGGAAGTGGTGTGATCAGTTCTGTCCTTGAGAATACCTAGATGTTGTTGTGGAGGCTGACTGAAGGCAGGGAGGAGGGAGGCCCATCAGAAGGCTGCTGCAGGAGCCTAGGTGAGAAGTGATGGGTGAGGGCGGACTGCAGGAGATAGTATAGAGAAATGCTTGGAATTAATAGGTCACAATCAACTGGTATGAGAGATGAGGAAAAAAAGAGTGAAAAAAGGCCCAAAGTTTTCTAATTTGATCTTCCGTTTGGATTATTACTCATTAACTGAGATCAGGCAGTGTTTCCCAATGTGCATGGCTAGAACTTCTAATCCCTCAACAAAAAAGTTGGAAGATGGTGCATCATCCGTTTCTGTCTTGGAAAGTTACAAAGCGCACAGGCATATTCAAGGCTCTGAGAAGTCCTGCAATAGAGAAGACCATTAATTTTGTTTAGTGTTTCCCAAATTTCTTGACCCTCCTTTAACACTAACACCTAAAACAACCCGAAGAACACACTTTGAGAAATGCTGAGAAGTGGAATAAAACCTATATTTTCCCGTAGGGCCCAAGCTCTGGGAGGACATATTTACTTTTATCTTGGCATTTATGACATTGCTATGCCGGAAACCTTTGAAAATTTTGAGGCATTGGCACAGTAGTAAGAGTATGGATACCAGTGCCAGACTGCTGAGATTCACAGCATGCTAACCTCTCCGTGCCTCAGTTTCCTCATCTTTGAAATGGAGCCGATAACAATAATACCTACTCCCTGAGGTGGTTGTAGGATCAACGAGTTAAGTCCCGGAAAGTCTAGAAACAGTGCCTGGCCCCTGGGGAGGGCTCAGTGAGTGAGAGCCCTTATGAGGGGCATTACAGGGTAGGAGATGAGACCATGGACTCGGAAGCTGCACTGCCTGGTTTGGTATCTCAGCCGCTCTGCTTCCTAACTCTGTGACCTTGGGAAAACAATATGGAGGCTTCCGTGCCTCAGTTTTCCCCAGCTGTAAAGCAGGGAAATTTGTTGTACCTACTTCATAGCTTTGTGAAGAATAAGTGGATCAAATCATGTGAAAGAACATCTCTTGGCAGGTGAGGTGTTTTCACTTAAAAAAAACAAATCTTCTAAATTGTCTCTGTTATTAGCATCATTTTCTTATGTAGATTGGATCTTCATCACTGGAGCTGAAATTCAGTTTTTCAGCTTTCCCGGCAAGTTATTTTGGTCTCGTATTTTGGCATCCCCCTTGGCTGACTCTGGAGGCCTGCAATTCAGAGTTTAGTTTTTCACAGTGACTTCCAATTCTCTTCTTTTCAGTCGAGATTGGTTTCTCCATCTTGTGGACTGACAGCATTAATGAAAGCCCCCTGATTCTGGGGACCACGTGGCCCTTCCCCTGGACTCCGTGCCTTTCTGAAAAATGCAGACAGCTGTTTCAAATCACTTAGCGGAAGACCTTTGCTCTTGTGGCAAAAATCTACCCACAGGATGGACACAGTCTCCTGTTTCCTGAGAGAGAGGCTGGATGGTTTGCTTGTTAAAAGTTTTCTGATACTGTATCGGTAGAGAATCTTTGGAACAGGTCACACCACGGCTCCCATTCAAGGCAATTACCAGATATTTAGTTATCAGTTTACTTCAGGGATTGTCTGCTCTTGGTGAACAATTAGATTAGAAGGTGCTGATGAAATTCGAGTGGCAGGAAGTAGAAGTTACATTTCTGAGTTCAGAGTTTCTATTTCAAGTTTGAGTAAGTGCTAAATTCTTACCGAGAGATTTTAGCCTAATAGAGTCAGATTCTCAAGGTCCCCCAGCCCATCCCATGGGCATTTCACCTGCCTGGAAACTTCAGCTCATTTCCAGAGGTGGGTCTCCCTGTTCTTTATGTTGGCATGAAAACAATAATTTAAGCCATCCCCATTAAAAAAAAAAATAGAAATACTGTATAAATACAATACTGTAACAATAAATTTAAAAGTCGATCCAGCTGGGCACTGTTCCCAGACTACCAGCTGAGCAGAAACACAAATAAGTAAAGAAGAAAAACTGCTATACGATGCAAATGGCTTCAATCTCATTGTTTTCTGCTACTCTTATATTGCAAATAGATAGAACTGAAGTTACATTACAGATAAACAGGTTTTGTGGGCTAACCTGGAGACCTAATCACTGTTTATAACATTATTTCTGTGGGGAGAAAAGTGTATTCCATATTACAAACAGATGGTTTGCAAGCAAATTTCTGGAACACAATAGATTTGTGAGTTGGGGCCTCCTGGAATTTTAACCTCTAGTTGGATGTTTTGTATTCAGGGCTAGTGATGTGTGAAAATTCAAGGCCTCTCAGGTTCCCCCCCACCCCGCCCCTGTTTTCCTCCCAAATCCTTGCTTCCCCTCTTCGTCCTGGATGCTCTGTCTCACCTTCTCTATTCATCTGTTCCTGGGGTCCTCATCTCTGTTGCCTCATCCTGACACAGCCCCCTCTCCAACCACTGTTGGGACCCCAGGAAGCCAGGAGGAACTCTAAATGTCATTGTGTTTGTGCACCTTATTAAATGGCAGCTAGGGCTCACAGGAGGCCCTGCAGCCGAGGGGCCAAGCGTGTGGCTCTGAAACCAGACTTCAGCCACCTGGAGCTGTGCACCCTCGGCACGTTATTGCACCTCTCTGAGCCTCCGTTTCACCCCTGTAGAATGAGGTGGTTGTGAGGACTAACGGGGGAAGACTAACTGTAAACACTCAGAACAGTGCCAGGCATGGGGCAGTGTTCCTTCCAGACAGGTACATGGTGGAGTAGTTACTCAGGGACATCAGGGTTTAGACAGATTTCCACAAACTCAGGAAGCAAACCCACCGTATGCAAATGCTTTCTGAATTCCAAACAGCAAACTTAGAAACAAGTGTCTGGGATCTCCCTGTTCATGAGTCGGGGCCGGGGTAGGTTTTGAATGAACGTTACGAGTTAGGGGTCTGGGAGGGTTGGTCCACGTACTCGAATAGTGTGAGTGACAATCTCAAACTCTTATTATCTTGACTAGATTAAGCTCTACAGCAGATTTTATGAACAAGCCTGTTAAATAGTTTCATTCACTAAATTGCATCCACGGTTCTTTAACCTAGCAAAGGTTTTTTTTAAATTAACTTTTGGGTTTGGGGATTTTTTTTTTTCTTCAGGCAGTTTTTTTCTTTGCATTTGAGCTGGCTCTGTTTCCCAATTTGCAAGTAGGCTAGTGTCTGCACATTGGCCTTATTTTGTAGGCAAGAGAGCTAGCTGGAAATAAGGACTAGGAAAATAAAATACTGGTTGGGAGGCGTAGGACTTTTGGAGAGATCCTCCGTAGAGAGTGGGGCAATAGCATAAGATAAGAAAAGCAAACATATCTCTGCCATTTTTTTCCAGAATGCGCTCATTCTAATTTGAATCCCATTTTCCTCCTATCTGTGGCCTGAAGAAATTGTAATGAAGCCAGTTAAGAAATCAGCCTATTTGAGAGGGCTTCATTGAGGATCAGCCTCACCGAGAGTCGAGTCTGACAATGAGATTTTAATTGTATTTGGGCAAAGGCTTAACTGTCTATGCACTTGACCGTTGCTTTCGTGGATGTATAGGAATAAGAGTGATGGCTTTCAAAAGGGACCATTTCAAAGCAACTGGTTTTGTTTACTAAAACGTGGGAGCTGTAAGATCTGTTCCCCCTCCTGAAGAAATCTGTGTGGGTAACGTGCTGTCGTGAAGATTTTATAATCTGCCGTACTGGAGAAGTAATAAGATATTGTTGTTGGTTGACCATCTGGTTATACATTCTTGGTGTCACAGTTTGCTTTTTTATTTTTATTTTTCAGCTGGTGAGAAGCAAGGAATGAGAGTTTAGAAATCTCAGAGGTGTTTTATAAACCAGGAATTTACGTTTAGTTGCTTAACATGGTTAAATTTTGTTTTCACCTTATACAAAATAGGAATTGAAAGGTCTCTCTCTCTATTTTTTTTCTTCTTCTTTTTTTTTTCCCCCAAAAAGACAAACTGAAAACCTCAACTTCTAATTTGTTGCCTCTCTGGCCCCAGATTCAAACTTTTAGCTTACATTAAAGATAGTCTCTTGACTGCAAGTACAAGTCAGACGTAAATCATAAGGAAACTCTGGAAAGAAAAATCACCTACAGAAAGGACCTGTAGAGATTTCATGTATCATCCATTCATTCAAAACTATTTATTGAAACCCTAGTATTTGCATACCATGCTGCCAGGCACTGAAGGATTTATAGAAGAAATATTGAAGACACGTTCCTTTCCTTTGAGGATCTTACAGCTTACTTGGGGGGAAATGACGTAGACAGATGAAACAGTTAAGTTGTAACTCGAGGAAGCATATGATTAAATACCCAAATGTGTGGTGCTGACAAGAGATGCCATAGGAGTTCAGAAAAGGGAGCGATACTTCAGTGGCACTACCGTTTTCTGCCTACAGATTGGCAAATGGTAGCACTATTTGTATGAAATATTTTACACTTGTTTTTTTGGCAGCCTCAGGCCTTGACTCCCAGGCAGTATTAAGAGCCTACAAAAATATTTGTACGCCAGTCACTCTAGAACTGACTTTTTTCTCTTTTTTTTTTTTTTTGCCTTTTTTTAGGCAGAGGAAGTGCCTTAGACAAACCAGAATGCCTCTGAGAGGCAGGTAGTTTTTGACAGTCATCATCACTTCCAAATACAAAATAGGAAACCAACCTCATCATCCCGTGTTTCAATCCAGCCGTACGTGTGCCTCCATCGCAAACTCTCCCTGATGTTGAAAGGAGGTTTAATTTGAACTTAATGTCTGTGATGGACGAACTAGTCATCAAGGGTCAGGTGAATTTATGGCTTTGGAGAATTGCTGATGAAAGTCCCCGTGGTCCCGAGAAGGAGAAGGAGATGACACAGGTGGAGGAGAGTTTGGGCGCAGATGTGCTCCCTGAAAGCAGGGCTCCCCAGGATGGCAGAATATGATGACACGCTGGAAGTACTGCACTTGGGGGTGATGGTTAATGAAACTCGCTGGCTTCCTGTTCTATTTTTGTCGTATTCAAATTAGCTCAGCGCTCAAAGATGAAGCCATGGGGCCTAAATTCTTAAGAATTAAAAAAAAAGAGAGAGAAGAGGAAGAAGAAGAAATAAAATGCTTGTGAAGTCAAATGCACTGTTGGGGACCACACCTCACCCCACTCACATCCTTTCAGGGACTCCCCGGAGCTGAATGTGGTTATTATTTAGTTGCTTTTCAATCTCGCATGATTCATGAATTTTCAGTTTTTCTTAAAACTTACTGTCACTAGTTCTCCTCCACCCCTTCGTTTTAACCTTGGGCCTTGAGGAGGCAGAGGTAACAGATGTTTTGTTCTTTTCCTTGATACCGTTCGGGGGATGTCTGTGGAGCCCAACACCATTCGGAAATCACAGGGCCCTTGGTGTTCATTCTTCTTGTTAAGTTGGCGGCCCTGCTGGTGAGGCAAGAGTTTCCAAGTTCGCGTGACCTAGAGTGACAGAGACAGGCGTCAAGCAAAGCGGTGATCTCACCTTTCAGCTTATGATGGTGTTTATCAAAGTAGTTGGCCCTGACCCCAGCTTAACATTTATTTGGGGGCATCCTCTGAGCTGGCCGACTTGGCAAAGTGGCCCTGGCAAATGTTTTACCCAGTATCTTTTGATATAATTTGACATCTGTCGAAATAAATGTTATGTAGCAGATGGTTCTGGAATGTCTTATCAAATTCTTGGGAAGACTCTGCCCTTGCAATATGTTTATTTGATTATCATACTGCAAAGCACAAAACGGTCGCTTCCATTTTTTTTTAACAACAAAAAAAGTTACACAATGGGTTGATATTCTAGAAATGAATCGCAAACCTAAAATGTATACAATGTGTAAACCCTTTCTTGAGCTGTTCTGTACTAGGTTTTTCTAGAAGGGGGCTCTTTAATTGTAGAATGCAGGAGAAGCTGTGTTTTGGATGTATTTGGCAATGTTATCTCGAGAGATGGCTCAGGAGTCTAAGTTCAACATGTCCACATTTGTTCTCTGCTCTGAGACATGATGGAAAAAATGCTCTGCTGGTTTCCTGTTGCTTTTCATGGTTTTAGCATCATGTTCTTATTCTTTCTTGAAATCAGTAATCCACTATATAAAGCCTGGCATTTTGAACCGAAGCCAAGTATGAGAAAGTTTTAACTGATGCATGTGTGCTGCTTTGCTGCTACCCCCCTTTTTTTTCTTTTTTGTTAGGTGTACTTTTAAAGAAGATTGTGTGCATTTAAAGAACTCAGAAAACTGGCTGGATGTTTCATCTGGAGCTAAAAAGTGCCCTGAAATTTACCTATTTCGAAGCAGTAAAGATAAGGTAAGAGGAAAGATTTTTAATTGGTCTCTACTGTCTCATTTTACACAACTGACGCCGGCTTCCTTCTGTGTGTAAAATATCCATTAGTGGTCAAATAAGCTTAGTTATGAGATCCTCATTATCAAATTATCAAACTCATTTAGTTAACTGATACTTAGTGCCCACCAGATGCCATACACTCTGCAAGGTGATGGGGAGGTAGCAGAGAATAAGACACATCATGGGCCTGCCCTCATGGAGTTTGTCATCTTACGCAGCTAAAGATGACCTTTATTTGTTGAAATTAAGGAAAAGATGGACTACTAATGTCGCAGAAAAATACACTGATAGGGACTTCCCTGGCGGTCCAGTGGTTAAGACTTTGCCTTCCAATGCAGGAGGTGCGGGTTGCAATCCCTGGTTGGGGAGCTAAGATCCCACATGCCTCGTGGCCAAAAAACCAAAATGTAGAACAGAAACAGTATTGTAACAAATTCAATAAAGACTTTTAAAAATGGTCCGCATCAAAAAAAAAAAAATCTTTAAAAAAAACCCCACATTGATTAAAAAAGAGAGAAAAAAAATAAGTTCAGATTCATGGTCAAGATTCCTTAAATGTGTCTTAAGTGTCGAATTTTGTTGTTTTATGGTTTCTTTTCCTGATATGTTCAGACTTCTCTTGACAACTGTCTTATGTGCATGGCTTCAGGTGATGTTGATAGAGAGGGAGAGAAAGCAATGTGGGCAGTGAATATCGCAAGGGGGGTGTTCCCTGGAAAGTCCATGGGCTCTTGCTATGGCAGTACCGCCATGGGCAGCACAGCAGCCCTGTCATTGGATGAGAGAAAGGTAGCAACGTGAGCATATTCAGGCATTTTCTGATTCACATACCAACTGCGCCCCATGGGAGAATGGAATTCCTGCCTTGCAGTCTCGGTGGCTGGAAAGAGACATCTTCTCCCTAATTACAGCTCTTGTATTATGGATAACTGTACAGAATCACCAGCAGCAGCCTTGACCTGTCTGTTGAGCTCACTCTGTTTTATTTGAATGCCACATTAACAAGGAGATGGGTCGCCTTCTCTTTCCCCTTACACTTTGCCATTTCAAATAGCAAGAACCGTACCACTTAAGATGATTTAACATTTAATAAAGGAGAGCCAGAGCATTTAATGAGGGATAAATAACAAAAAGAATCAAGCTCTCAGGTCATAACTGATCAGAACTCATGGATTTCAAGTTATCTGACTGTTGTCACTTTCTGTTGTCCTCGTGTGGGTGGCAGTGTGGAGGATGGGTGGGGGTGGGGGGGCAAAAAAAACCTGTCGAAGCCTTCATCCAAGCCTCCATCAGCCCTGCACCAGAATGAATAGATTCTGGGAAAAGGATGCTTACGCATCTAAGTAGAGGTATGGCCAAACTTTTATTTCTCTTATCAGTCTGCAGAATAGCCGACTTTAGTGCTGATAGAGACTGGTAGAAAATACCATGATCATTGAATACACCCAGGACTCCGATGAGTTAAGATTACACAAAGCTTTTTTTCTTTCATCATTTTGAAAATGTTAAGGGTAGTACTTCGGCTCAGTGAGGTGAGGGAAAGTAACTTGTTCATTGACTGAAAAGTGCTGCTTACACAATTTGCTGACCTATCTTTGGGTTCACTAGTATAAGTTAATCACCATTCACATCTAGTCTGGAACATTACAAAAAATGTTTACCACCCAGAGAACTATGGGTGCTTTCTTCCCCACCCTGAGTCCCACTGTGGTTTGCCCTAATCCCTCTAGAGTCTTCCCACAAAGCCATTACCTCACTCTCTCCAGCTAACCACCACTCTCAAGGTAAAGGAGATACGAGTTTAGTAATTTGAGTAAAGCTATTCTTTGAACCCAACTTTGGGCTGATTATTTTAGTAATTTCGATAAGATGTCAGTCTCCATTTCTTGGTCATATTATTTCAAAGTATTTCCTATCTTGATTGTTAGCTGTGACTTGCCTGAAAGTCTTAGATCTTTGGTTATTTAAATAATTCCTTATCCCAGACCCATAGAGATGGAAGTCTATGGTTTTCCCTGATTCTATCTATTAGCTTGGTTCAAAGAGTGTTTGCTCACTGCCCATCATATACCTAATAACATTCTAGTAACTTTCGTGGTATGGGAAAAAAAGACCCATGTAATACAGAGACTCTGTTTCCAAGAAGCTTTGTCTCTTTACACAAGACAATGAGAAGACAGCGTATCCTCATCCTCGTTATGAAATTGGCATTAAAAAGAAAGAATTAGAGCAATTCCAATTGTCTTGGAGGGACTTCATGAGATTTTGTTGAGTAAAAACATCAAGATGCAGAAAAGTATGTATAGCATGATCTTGTATTGATCCAAAAAATGTCCCTGTGTATGTTCATGTATGTATGGCTCTATATGGTTATTTGAGCATGGAGAAAAACATGGAAGAATTCGTGCTAGGTTGTAAACATAGGCTCCCCTGATGGAATGATTCATGTGGTGGAGGAAAGGTCAGAGACAAGTAAAAAAAACAAACAAAAACACAAACAACTGAAATCCTCATACACACAGACAAACACAAAAAGGGATGCGTGACATCTCATTTTGCATTATGTAAAATTATATGTTTGTATACCTATAAAGAGATTTTTAACAGTCAGTAAAAATGGCTTATACTGATAAAAACAGAAAAAATGTAGGAATAAAAGTATTTCCCACAAACAGCACGGTTCCTAAAGGAGAGACTAGAAATGTTCTTTTACACATCAGAACAGAAACATCAATTCCATCACTGACACAACCAACATTGTTTCTAAAGTTGTGTCCCGTGTAGTAATACAAGAAACAAGTAATAGAAATAATTATTAGAATGGAATAGACAAAAATATCATTATTTGCTAATCTTACGTGGTGGTTGTATATCTGTAAAATCTAAATATATTAGCTTTTAAAACTTTAATTGTTCAGTAAACATTCAAGTAACAATAACCTTACTACATGTAAGACAAACTGTTAACATCCATTAATAAAAGATCCCATTCATTAAAAACAACAGAAGTACTCAGGCACAAACTTGAAGAATGAGGTATATACCCTGTATTTTAAAATCATTTTTACTAGGAGATACATGTTGAAGCCAGCTACGAAAATAGTGATTTTGGCTATGCAACAGCTTGTCTTAAGCAATGGTAATAGTAATTAGATAGTGAGGCAGTGGTCTATTGATGCTATTTATAATTCATAATAGGAAAACCTTATCAATTAAAAGCATAAGCAAATATAAAAACAAAGACACATAAGGTATTTTCTTGGAAGATATGAAAAACATCGTAAATATATCCAGACATATACTATGTTTCTTGGTGGGAAGAGATCATAAAAATGTCACTACTTCCTCAATCTATTTTCTAGATTTCATGCCACCCCAGTGAAAATTTGAATAGACTCTCTTAAAATTAATATAAAGTTCATCTGGAATAATAATATGAACTGGTCAAGAATATCCAAGATATATCTTGAAAAAATAAAATTATTTAAGCAAGACCATTTCCATATGATTGTAAACACATATATAGTGGCAATAATTTGGCCCATGACTCTGGTTTAAAAATAGGAATATAGATCCATGGAATAGAGTAGAAAGCTCAGAAATAGATGTAAAAATTTTGGGGCTTCCCTGGTGGCGCAGTGGTTGAGAGTCCGCCTGCCAATGCAGGGGACACGAGTTCGTGCCCCGGTGCGGGAGGATCCCACGTGCCGCGGAGCGGCTGGGCCCGTGAGCCATGGCCGCTGAGCCTGTGCGTCTGGAGCCTGTGCTCCGCAATGGGAGAGGCCACAACAGTGAGAGGCCCACGTACCAAAAAAAAAAAAAAAAAAAAGACGTAAAAATTTTAAAGAGCATTATCGTAAGAGGAAACAAAAGAATTATTTCATGAAAGTTGATGAAATAACTGGCTTACAATGTGGAAACATAGTTTAATTCACCTTTTTTACTTTAAATATAAAATAAATTTTAGGCTAATTAAGAAATTCATCTAAAAACCTAACAGAAAGTAACTGAGCATCAGATAATTTGGAAGTATAATTTTCTGGCTCTGAAGGAATATATTCTGTAATAGCAAGAGAAAAATATTCATATACTTTTAAAAAAAATCTATACAAGGAAAAATAAGAGATGACTAAAGCACATACTTCAGGAAAAACATTTATGACAGGCAAAATATTAACTGCTAGATATGAAAGCTAGGAGAAAGTAAAAAGAAAAATCTAGAGACACCAAAAAGTAAGTGGGCAGAAGTGTATATTCTCACAAGAGGAGGTTTAGAGGGTTGGATATAGATATGGAAGTATGTTCAGCTTCACCAGTTATCAAATAAGTACAAATTAAAGTGAAAATAAGGTTTGCTGACACCTAGTGATGGCGATGCCAATTAACACAACCTTTTTGGAAAGCAATTTGGCGATATGTTTCAGAAGTCATAAATATATTCATTCTGCTTGAAGCACTAATTCCAGGCTTAGGCTTCTGAAGAAGTAATTTGAAAGAAAACCCATAAGCTTACAGATGTTATTGCAGCGGCATTTATAGACTTAGAAACTTGGAAATAACCAAACTGGCAATAAGAGGAAAGGTTACATAAAGTAAGGTCTGTCGATAGAATGATAGAATATTAGGCGGCAAGAAGTTCTTTGGCCCCATGGACATTACTAGCTAATTGACACTCAAACTTCATATCTCATCTGATTCTTTGGGTCTTCATTCCCTCTTTATCCAACTTAACTCAAGAAAGTTATTAACTTGGCAAGGATTCCCACGTTGGGTTCATTAAGCCAAGGTATCAGCTTTTTAACCATGCTTGCCTGGAACCCAAAGTCGCACAAAAATACCTTCAACTCCCTGGCTATCCTCTTCTTCCACTGCTTGAAAACACTTACTGTCCCCTATTTTCAGATCAACTCCAACTTCTTCTGCCCCATTGTTCCCCTGAAACTGAACTCCATGGAGCCATTCCAGCAGACACAATAAGTCCTCATCTTACTTGGCCTCTTGGCTGCATTCTTGAAACTCTGTCTTCCATCACCTTCCATGGCGCACCTTCTCCATCCTCTCTTCCTTCCTTCTTGACTATGCCTCGACCTCCTTTGCTGGCTCCTTCTCTCCCTGACTCTAAATGTTGGAGTTATTTCAGCCCCAGGTTTGGCTCTTCCTCTCTTCTGACTCTGTACTTTGTCCACAGACAATCTTATCCACTCCCATGACTTGATATACCATCTATATGTTGATGTCTCCTTTATCTCCCACGCAGATTGCTTCTGGGCTCCAGGCTTATTATATCTTCTTAATTATCACACAAGCATCTTGAACTACACACATCCAAAAATTGAAGTCTTGATCTTTCCACCCAAGGTCTGCCTCCTCGTGTGTCTCATTGCAATATACGGTACCTCTGTGTCCAACCATTTGCTTACCACATCCACATGCCCCACTTCCAGTCCTGCCCCATGCTACCTCTAATGGGTATATTGAAGCTGTCAATTCTTTCCATTTCTACTGTACCATCCTAGCCCCCAGGCTTCTATCATCTCTTAATGACCTCCATCCCGTGTGACCCTCCGGTTTTCATCTAGCAGACTTTCCCACACTTCTGCTAGACTATAAGCTCCTTGAGGGCAAGGGCGGTAGCTGCTTGCTTCACTGAAGTAATCAGTGCCTTGTGTAGCACGTGGCACCTCCTAAAAGCTTGATAAATGTTTATGGAATAAATTAATGCAATGATTACAGTTATGTAAATGCTATGTATGTGAGAACTGGAAGGCAATGTGGAAAATTTAAAACAGCTAGTGAAAATAGGACTTTAACAAGCTTTCCGGTGCTTCTGTTATGATGTTTGAGCAATGAATTCAATTTAAGACATACGTGTGTACAGGATAACAGGTGATAACGGTCATGCGCTGAGATGTGCGGTACAGGGAGAAATGCAGGGGTGAAGCACGCGTGAGAGTTCAGCCAGGTATTGAAGATGAGCTGCTGGGGATGGTCTGGGGTTCAGTAATATGTTCAGGTCCCCTGGAGAGGGTTGGACTTCAGTCCAGTGGAAGTTGGACTATAAGAACTTGCGTTCCAGCATGATCCTGTGGCTCAGAAACAGGATTTTTTGAAAATGGAAAGATGGGGGTGAGATCCCAGGGCTAGAAGAGATTTAGCAACCGTATCAGAAGATGAGAGACAGTGGTTTTAGCTGGCTGTGCAGAGTCTGGGCAGAGGTCTGAAGTATAACAGAAGATGGACACCTGTCACTCTTCATCGTGGGTGATAAGGTTACCACTTCCTATGGTCCCAGCTTCCTAAAATTTAGCCCACCTCCTCACCAGATCCCCTGCATGCACATGATGCGGAAGTGGTCTCCCATTGGCATATTATTTTAACTTTCCTTTTTCTTCTTCTTCCTCTTTCTCCTTTTTCTTCCTTCCTTTCTCCCTCCCTCCCTCCATCCCTCCCTCCTTCCTTTCTCTCTTTCTCTCTTCTTTCTTTCTTTCTTCTTCTCCTCCCTCCTAAACATAAACAAATGAAAAAAAATTATGTATTTGGATGAGAATACTTAATATCATAAAGATATAAAATCCCCTAAAATTAATGCATATATTAGTACAATTCCAGTTAAACTCACAGTCCCCACACTCCATTTGCATAAAATGATCTTAAGGTTCATATGGAAGAATAATGTCTAGGAAATGTTAAGAAAATTATTAAAATAAAAATAGAGAGAGTTGGGCTTCCCTGGTGGCGCAGTGGTTGAGAGTCCGCCTGCCGATGCAGGGGACATGGGTTTGTGTCCCAGTCTGGGAGGATCCCACATGCCGCGGAGCAGCTGGGCCCGTGAGCCATGGCCGCTGAGCCTGCGCATCCGGAGCCTGTGCTCCACAGTGGGAGAGGCCACGGCAGTGAGAGGGCCGCGTACTGCAAAAAAAAAAATAGAGACAGTTGCCATAAATATATTTAAATCCACAGTAGTAAAAATTTGATGACATTGGAATAGAATCAGATCAATAGATAATTGGAACAGTGCAAAGTTCAGAAATAGCTTGCAGGTATATGGTGATTTAATATATGACAAAAGGAGTAGTTCAGTGGGAAAAGGAATTTTTTTTTTAGTAAATGGTTGTGACATAGCTGATTAACCATCTGGATAAAAATAAAGTTCGACCCTTATCTTACACTATACATAAAAATAAATTCCAGATGGATTAAAGACATAGTTTAAAAAATAAAGCAACAAAGATGGTGGAACAATATTACATTTGTCCACAAGCAAGACTTTGGGAAGAACTTTATAACCAAGACAAGAAACCCTGCATTTGATTACATAAAAACACATTGTGTAGGGTAAAAGATACCACACATACAAATTGCAAGACAAACAGATCAGGAGAAACTATGTCAGAAATATGACAGATAAGGATTAATATCTGTACTATACAGAGAGCTCTTAAAATTGATAAGAAAAATACACACAAAGCAGAAAAAATGGTCCAAGGATATGAATATGCGATTCACAAAAGAGCAAATTAAATAGCCAACAAAACATCTCTTCCTTTATATTGGCAATCTAAGAAATTCTCCTTCTACGGCAAGTCAGAGGTGAGTTCATTTAAGGCTCTAGGATGGATGGAAATGATGGAAAAAACCACTAATTTGATTCCTGAAATTTCTTCCCCACACAGACGACAGTGACTGTGGTGGGAAGCTTCTCTCCAAGACACTCGGAGTGCATGGTGCAGAACGTGGACACCGGCAGGATGCTCTGCAAGGGTAAAAGTGTATCCAATGAGACCTGCACCTGCAGCATCCCGACCAGAGCAACCTACAAAGGCAAGTGGACTCTGTTATTTTTGTTGTTGTTGTTGTTAGAAAATGAAGCAGGCAGGAGAAACCTCTGAGTCCAGATTGCCCAGGAAACAAGTTAAATGACAGAATCTGAATAGTCCCACGCTGTAGAATCTCTCTCCCCCTACCCCTTGCTTCCCACTTTTCCCCTCAGTCCCGCTCACCTCTGCTCCACTCATCACATGAGTGCAGGACCCCACAGTCACATGTGGCTGGAGAATGACAGAGGATGGTAAGTTGGTTAGGTGAGTGGAGTCAAGCCAGAGACCTTTGGGCTGACCTTACGTGGATGGTTCAGATAATTCATAGATCTGAACAGCTGGGAATGCCCTTGATGAGATGAGAAAACAGAACGGCCAACATTTTATCATCTTAAGTTCATTGCATTTGTTCATTCATACAGGAAGTATTTATTGAGCATCTATGTGCCAGACACTGTGCTTAATGGTAGGGAGGCAGTGACCGAAAACACTCCCCTGGTCCTTGTTCACAGTATTTAGAGCCTCTTGGGGTAGAGATGAGTAAACGGCACCTTACAGGGCAGTGGGTAGCATGCAGGGAACATAGCACACCATGGGAAGCACATGAAAAGGGCACCTAACTGGACTTGGGGGGGCAGGTGAGGGGGCAAGGAAAACTTCCTGGAGGATGAATAGGGTTGAGCTGGACAAAGAAGAAGGGGAAGAGTAATGCAGTCAGAGACCAACTAGTGTGATGGCCAAAAGGAGAGAAAAAGCTTTGTCTGAGGAGCCAGAAGAGGTTCTATATGGCCAAGGCAAATAAGGTAGAAAGCAGAATGATAGAAAATGGATACCAAAGAAGGTACAAAGTGTCTGGCACAAAGTAGCCATTGATGATCAATAAATTTCTGTTGAATGAATGGCCGCAGGTGGAGAATGGGACAGGAGGAGGGAAGGGCTGAGTTCTGAAAGGTCAGAGGGAAGGGAAGCTGTGGCAGTGACCGGGTGATGGGACTGAGAGCTGAAACTGTTGAAGACAGGTAAGGGTGGAGCGAAGTGGGTGGATTCAAAGGATGGTTAGGAGTTAATACAATGGACAGACTGAGGATTCATGAGTCCCTCTGGGTCAGGAAGAAGTAGAGTCAAGTTCGTGGGTTATTAAAATGCAGGTCTTGCTCACCTGTAACATAAGCTTCGGAAGTATTTGATTATTATTATTATTTTTTTTTTTGCGGTATGCGGGCCTCTCACTGTTGTGGCCTCTCCCGTTGCGGAGCACAGGCTCCGGACGCGCAGGCTCAGCGGCCATGGCTCACGCGCCCAGCCGCT
Source organism: Delphinapterus leucas (assembly GCF_059928025.1). Taxonomy (NCBI): domain Eukaryota; kingdom Metazoa; phylum Chordata; class Mammalia; order Artiodactyla; family Monodontidae; genus Delphinapterus; species Delphinapterus leucas. The sequence continues at coordinate 76,356,676 of NC_143139.1, forward strand.
CCGTGGCATGTGGGATCTTCCCGGACTGGGGCACGAACCCGTGTCCCCTGCATCAGCAGGTGGACTCTCAACCACTGCGCCACCAGGGAAGCCCCGGAAGTATTTGAGATCACCTTGGAAAGCTAGTTGATTGCTTTTTAAAATTTTTTAAAATCTTTTTTAAAAACTTGAAATATAGTTGATTTACAGTGTAGTGGATTGTTTTTACAGCCTCCGTCAACTGAACCCAACCCTTTGTCTGCCCTTTTCTCTGCATGCCTTCCATATTCTGAGCAGGCAAACAAACCCACTTCCCGCCTCTTGCATTCAGCCAGCCAGTGGCCATTGCCAAACCTTTGTTTGTGGCCTGTAGTGGCTTTGCCTCTTTCACCAAATCCTGTCTCCCTTCTGCTTTGAAAAGTCACCTCTTCCATATAGCCTTGACAGATTCTGCTCTAATCATCCCGATCGTTCCAGTACCCTCTGGGTTCCCCACCTGCACCCCAATCTTGGTACCCAGGTGCTGCATGGAACTTGAACCACTCAGAGGGTGTTTCCTTGACTATACTGTCACTGTGCTTTTTCACCTAAATTATTTTATCTCTTCTAGAATAACTGCGAATGCTTCCAGAGCAGAGAGCATATATATTCGTTTCCTTGTGATATTTCCCAGTAGTATTTTGTGCACAGTTGATACTCAGGAAAGTACAACTCTTGCTAGTCTCCATCACTGGACACTTGTTGATTCCATTGATATGTATTTTCACTGGGAGTCCCTCAGTACTTACTGTCCATATGTTCATGCTACTAACAATTATCAAGTGTCTGTTCAAATGCTCTTGCTGAGAGGTCACGCCAGCCCTCCAAACCTTCTTGTCTTTGGAACAGAGGATTATCATTTCACATATACCCACTTTATGTGAGCAGAATTTTATGTGGCATTCTGGCTTTCAGAATGAATGTTCCTGCTGAAGAGAACCCCTTAAAGTAAGGGTTCTCAGACTTTTGGAATCATATACTAATAATATTTCAGTTGAAAAATTAGGGGTGCCAACAAAGTTAGGCCAACTTCTTAATTTCTCAAGGAAAGACTTCTCATTTTAAAAGCATCATTTGCTCTCCCCGTTAATTCATAAAAGGAAGAAGATATTAATGCCAAAATGGGTGACAATGAAGATATCACAGAGTAGCCCTGGTCCCTGGCCACAGTAGGATTTGAAAGGCACCGCTCCAGGCTGCCTCACCAAAACCTGGCTATACACAGTCAGTACATGGGGAGATTACAGACAGATTCCGGACATCCCCCAGCCCTGCTGAGTCAGAATATCTAGGAGTGTGGCTCTGGAATCTATATTTTCATCAATTTCTCAAGTGATTCTGATACACAACCAGATTTAGGGATCACCTAGGGTAGAGTATGTAAGTTAAACAGGTACAGGAAATATGCCATTTCTCTCATGCTGATTTAGCAGAGTTTTTATCTTATTACTTTATTCTTTGGGGGTTTTCTAACCCATGGGTAGGTTTTCAAAAGCAAATAAGAAAACCTTCATCATAGATTTGGCAACAGTTGACTCCAAGAAGATCATGGCTCTCAGCCCATGGGAACCACACTTTGGAGTTTGTTAGGTAAATATCCATAGTATGGATTTTTCTGAAGGTGCAGGATTTCTTCTCTAACATTCTGGTTATCATGTTCTAGGCAGTTCTTGCTCGGTGACTTGTTTTATTCTTATGCTGTGGCCAATTACAAGCTGAGATAGTGATCCCAGGGAGAGTATGAGCTGTAAATGGGCTGTGAAATGGCTTTTTCTTAGTGATTGTCCGTGGGAGGCCTGGAACGCTAGGTGGGCCCGGGTCTGTTTGGAGGCTTGTGCTGTGCACTTCGGCTGCCTGACGTGAATGGCCCCCGGGAAGGAGCCACGTACTGATTGAAATGTTAGCGAACAGCTGGCACACCCCACCCTCTTTGTGGAGGAGGCAAAAAATATTTAATTTTTGCATTTACAGCTTTGCTTGACGATAGCAGGCCTCCACCGTCAATGACTTCTTTTTCCCCTTTGCTCCAGATGTTTTAGTTGTCAACGTGACGTTCTCCTTCAGTTCCTGGAGTGTGTCAAAAAGATTCAACTTTACCAACTGCTCATCATTAAGAGAGTAAGATTTTATTTAACATGTGAATATTCTCTCATTGGCTTTAATGTATTTATTTGCTTTACTCTTCGATTTCCTAAAGACCTCTTTTGTGGAGGAGAACTTTCCAAGGTGCCTTTTGGAGCATGGCCTAACGGGAGACAGGAGAGCCCCTGAGCTAATAAGCTGACTTGTTCAAGCCCTGCCAAGTGAGGTGGAGCAGAGAAGAGGCCAACAGCTGTGCTTGGGTGTATTTTACCCACAGGGAAATACATCCCTCCAACCAAGAGGTGGCCTTGAAGTAACAGGCGAAGGGGTGCTGCTAGGTTCTCACCTGATCAGACTGGCTTTGGGAATTTGAGTCAAGGAAGAGAGTCTGAGCATGAGATAAGGGGAAGTCACAGTCAAGGAGAAGCACAAGAGGAAGTCTCTGTCATCAAAAGAACATGTTAATTGTGACCCACGTTTTTGTACTGGGTTTGGCCCTGTTGAGCTACGTACCCCCCTGAGTTAGGACCACACCTCACTCCTTGTTTCTAAAGCAGACGGAAGACAGAGGAAATATGTCTCCCAGATTCCTGGTTTTCCAGCTGCAAGATGGGATGGATGTTCCCATGGAAACAGTGGGAAGCTGTATTATTAGTGATTCTATAGCTCTTTCAGTGGTTTGCTTGACCAACTGTGTGAGTACCAAACGTGGGTTTCTTTGGGTCTGGTCTGGGAACCATTGTTTCTTCAGGGTAAAGGCATTCGAACTCGATGCTGAGTTGGGAGGTCACCCTACAGCTATATGAACGGGAGCCGCTGGACTTCACCTTTACCACCGCCGCACTTTGAAAGAGGGATTGAATTCAGTGATTTCTAACAAGCAGAACGAATTCAGGGAGGAAAAACACCAAACTTGATACAGAGAGTCCATGAAAATGGGGAAAAAAAAGAAAAAGGGGGAGAGTTACATAAACCTGTGTAGCTCAAGGAGAGTTTAAACAGAACACAGTTCCTGCACCCACACTTGTAAGGCCTGGTGAGAGGAAGCGCCTTGCCCCAGGTCCGCAGCTAGGTAATTAAGAACCAGACCTCAGACCCACAGCTCCCCAGAGGGGGAGCACCCTTTCCTTGGGTACCTACTTCCCCTTCGAAAAGCACTTAGTAAAGTCATCACACTTGAGGGGTAGCGATAAGAGCGCATGTCACAAAGCTGCTTCTAGCGCACTTCGGTGGCGGGTGAACCCTTAGGCGAGTCTGTGCTTTCTTCTCCCACCGAGACTGCCATTTCTGTAGGTCAGAGTCTCAGGATGCCTTGGCGTTTCTGGAAGAATACATGAAATGCACATGTGTCCCCTCTCCCTGATCTAGTCCTCTCACTGTCCCAGGGCTGAGCCTTCCTTTTGCCTCCTTTGGCTACCTTTCCAAACCCACCTCGATTTCCATTTTTATTGTTCTTGCTTTAACACTGATTATCCTATTAAGTGCTTTTCAAGTCTTCCGCTGTTATCCATGCATGGTTGTTTGATTAGTAGACACAGTTCTTCCTTAATTTGATTAAAAAGCAAACACTGGCACCCTGTTTTCTCTGCTCGCCAGGTAGCACTTTTAGTTTCCTGTCTTCCAGGCATTTGGCAGTGTTTCTGCTCCAGTGAGTAAGGGTGGGTTTATGGGGGGGCTGGGGGAGATCAGTCTCCAGAGGGAAACTTACCTGAAGGTAGACAAATAGCAGAACTGGATTCAGAAACAGATTCAGTGGGTTCCTGTTATCTACTGACATACCCGGTGACCCCAGCTTCAGGTTTCCATGGCAACCCCCCAGCAAGTGTAATGATGGTCCATCAGCCCCGAGGGCTGCCCAGAGCAGGGCATAAAGTCAGTACTATATCCCTAGCCCCAAAGGACTGTCCTCTCTCCCCTGGGTGCATCACAGTCTATCCAGGGATTCTTTTTCTTCTTTTAAATGCTCGCATGCAGCATCACAGAGGGAAATTCTAGGAAATTCTAGGATATGAACGTTTTCCTAAAAATGCGGGAATTAAGTTGGTTTTCTGTGTTGCCAGATGCCCAGTATGTATTGGAACTGGCTGTGCTTGGTGTGAAAGTGAGGGAAAATGTATCCATCCCTTCACAGCTTGCGACCCTTCTGATTACAAGAGGAACCAGGTAAGGTGACATTTTCAGTATTACAGGGTTTAACCAAAAGTAAATATTTGTGACCACCTAGCCCCAGCCTGTCTTTTGCCTTTATTTCAAACTTCGAATTTCCACCAGTTCGGATGTTGAAGGGATATTCTTCATTTCAGGACCTCTGTCCAGTGGCTTTTGAGAAATGGGCCCCACCCAAGACAGCAGGAGGAGGAAGATTCAAGGAGAAGACAAGTAACAGAACCACCCAGGGCTTGCAGGTCAGACCCTGTTTTCATATCGATAATGGGAAAATCCCCCTTTGAATGGCAGTAACATCTCCTGCTACTTTGGGTTCCTTTTAAAAATTCCCTATTTTACTTTCTACCCAAATTCCCTTTTTTACCTTTGGTTTTTAACCAAGTAGCATTTAATTGGCTCAATACATCAGAAGTTGCACACTCGCATAAAATAAATTAAAAATCTGTAATTATGAAAAATGAAGGCCCGGTAAAAGTAAAATTTTAAATCTGACTTCGTGGCTCTCAGGGAGAGTTAGAAGGAAGTATAGAGCACACAGCACTGAGGGGATTTCAGTGTTTAACCACATGTTATGATTGCATTTTGGGGGGGGCGGGGTATGTGAGGGCTAGGCGTGTCTATGCAAAATATATAAACGAATCTCTTTGGATTATTTTTCTTTGCAGAGATGATCTAACCAGTAGTCAATAATGTCAAAACAAAGAGTTGTGTCTATGTAATAAATATACATTTCTCTTCACTTCTCAAAACTGTTTTTCATGGAAAAATACTTTCCATGAAATTTCTTTGGAAATTCCTCTTATTTTCTTCACAGTAAATCCCCAAGCTCAACTGACAGACGTGTTTGAAAAGAGAGAACATGACCATGTAAACATTTCCAGGTAGATGCATTTAGTACACAAATGCTGACTTCATTCATTTGATGGAAGTTAATTGAGCATCTACTATGTGGTGAAAAACAAAAAAGGACAAGTTCTTGTTCTCATTAACCTTGGGTCTAGTGGGAGCAGACAAATTAAAAACAGTAACATGTTTTGTTCTTAAAGGCTCAGTTTTCTATTTCTTGGCTAATCTGTGGCTTTGATGTATCCGTTTGCTGCTACTTAAGGTCAGGTGCCAATATAAATAAGTAGCACATTTTTAATCACTACCAAAAAGTTGAGAGTAACTTTAGGTGAACTTAGTAACAAGCAAAGGGAATGTGAATCAAAATGGATTATGAAGTTAATTAAAGGCATTAGAAAAGCTTGGTGTGCCAGTATCTTCAGACTTTTATTAAAGTCTTTGAGGTTTTATTAAGTGATGAGCCGCATTTCTCTTCCCATTGGTTTATGAAACTAAGGCATAGTGACAGGTGTTTGAATCAGAAAGGCAGTGGCTTTTAAAAAAAAATTAAACTTCTCTTTTGTTGTTGTTTCAGTTGTTTTTTTAAAATCTCGGTAAAATACACATAACATAAAATTTACCATATTTAAGTGTACAAGTTCAGTAGAGTTAAGTACATTCACATTGTCGAGCAACCATCACCACCATCCATCTTCAGAACATGTTTCATCTTGCAAAACTGAAACCTCGTACCCATTAAACAATAACTCCTCGTTTTCTCTTCTCCCAGCCCTGGCAGCTACCATTCTACTTTCTGTCTCTATGAATTTGACTGCTCTAGGTACCTCAGTTAAGTGGAATCAAACAGGATTTGTCTTTTTTGTGACTGGCTTATTTCACTTAACATAATGTCTTCAAGGTTCATCCATATTGTAGCATGGGTCAGAATGTCCTTTAAGGCTGAATAATGTTCCATTTTTTTGTATATATTACATTTGTTTATCCAGTCATCCATTGATGGACACTTGAGTCGCATCCAGCTTTTGGCTATTGTAACTCATACTGCTATAAACAGGTGTGTACAAACACCTCTTCAAGACCCTGTTTCAGTTCTTTTGGGTAGGTACCCAGAAGTGGAGTTGCTGGATCATATGGTAATACTATTTTTAATCTTTTGAGGAACACCATTCTGTTTTCCTTATCGCTCTGATGTTTTACATGCCCACCAACAGCGTATGAGCGTTCCACGTTCTTTCCAGCACTTTGCTGTTTTCGTTTTTTTATAGTATCCGTCTTAAATGGGTATAAGGTGGTATTCTCTTGTGGTTTTGATTTGCATTTCCCTACTGATTCGTGATATTGAGACTCTTTTCGTGTGCTTATTGGCCATTTGTGTGCCATCTTTTCTATAGAGAAATGTCTATTCAAGCGTTTTGTCCATTTTATAATCAGGTTTTTTTGTTGCTGTTGAATTGTAGGAGGTCTTTATATATTTTAGGTATCAACCTCATATCAGATATATGATTTGCAAATATTTTCTCCTATTCCATAAGCTGCCTTTTCACTCTGTTGATTGTATCCTTTGATGCAGAGAGGTTTTTAATTTTATTGAAGTGCAGTTTATTTTTTTATTTTCTTGCCTGTGCTTTGGGTGTCATATCCAAGAAATCATTGCCAAATCCGATGTCATAAAGCTCTTATTCTAAGAGTTCTATAGTTTTAACCCTTATATTTAGGTCTTTGATCCATTCTGAGTTAATTTTCATATATGGTGTAAGGTAAAGATCCAACTTCATTTCTGTGTGGGTATCCAGTTTTCCCAAGACTGTTTGTTGAAAAAAACTGTCCTTTCCCGCATTAAATATTCTTGGCACCCTTATCAAAAATCATTTGACTGTATATGCAACAGTTTACTTCTGTGCTATATATCCTATTCCGTTGGTCTATATGTCTGTTCTATTTTGTAATAAGACACTGTTTTGTAATAAGTTTTGAAATCAGAAAGTGTGAGTCCTTCAACTTTGTTCTTCTTTTTCATGATTGTTTTGGGAGAAAAATAATTTATTTTGAGGTAACTGTAGATTCACATGTAGTTGTGAGAAAATAATACAGAGAGACCTCATATATCTTTTACCCAGTTTCCCCCAATAGTAACATCTTGAGAAACAATAGCACAAAATCACAACCAGGATATTGACAGTGACAACAGTCAAGATCCAGAACAGCCCTGTCACCTCAAGTCTCCCCCATGTTGCCTGTCTATAGTCACACCCACTTCCTCCCTCCCACTCTCTATTTCTGACCCCTGGCTACCACTAATCTATTCTCCATTTCTATAATTTTATCATGTCAAAGACTTTAAACAAATGGTATCACCCAGAGGTACCCTTTGGGGATTGGCCTTTTTAACTCAACATAATTCTCTGGAAATTCATCCAGTTCTTTTTTTTTTAATTTTTTAAATTTATTTTACTTTTGGCTGTGTTGGGTCTTCGTTGCTGTGCACGGACTTTCTCTGGTTGTGGCGAGCGGGGGCTACTCTTCGTTGCAGTGCGTGGGCTTCTCATTGCGGTGGCTTCTCTTGTTGCGGAGCACGGGCTCTAGGCACGGAGGCTTTGGTAGTTGTGGTTCGCGGGCTCAGTAGTTATGGCTCGTGGGCTCTAGAGCGCAGGCTCAGTAGCTGTGGTACATGGGCTTAGTTGCTCCGTGGCATGTGGGATCTTCCCAGACCAGGGCTCGAACCCGTGTCCCTTGCATTGGCAGGCAGATTCTTAACCACTGCGCCACCAGGGAAGCCCCATCCAGTTCTGTTATGCATCAATAGTGTCTTCCTTTCTATCGCTAAGTCGTGGTTCAGACAATGACTTTTTACATTTTTATTTTAAAGGGAAAAGTAAGGTCACAGCATCCTGGTTTCCTGTATTGTGTCTTACGGAACCTTTTGACTTTTGACACTATGTGGTTAAAAGAACTGGGGCCACCAAGGGAGCAGGAGGCGGCGGTAATGAACAAAGCCCAGACCTGTCTTCAGTGCTTCTCTGTGAATGACCTTTGTAGAAAGACATCTTTTATTTTTAATTAATTTTCATTGGAGTAGAGTTGATTTACAATGATGTGTTAGTTTCTGCTGTACAACAAATGAATCAGTTATACATATACTTATATCCACTCTTTTTAAAATTCTTTTCCCATATAGGTCATTACAGAGTATTGAGTAGAGTTCCCTGTGCTGTACAGAAGGTCCTTATTTTATATTGGGTTGGCCAAAAGGTTTGTTCGGGTTTTTCTGTAACATCTTACGGAGAACAAAACCTGAACGAACTTTCTGGCCAACCCAATGTATAGCAGTGTGTATATGTCAATCCCAATCTCCCAATTCACCCCCCCGCCCCGCTTTCCCCATTGGTAACCATAGGTTTGTTTTCTACATCTGTGACTCTATTTCTGTTTTGGAAATAGGTTCATTTGTACCATTTTTTAAGATTCCACATATAAGCAATGTCATATTGGAGAAAGACATCGTGTTGATACTGAAATGTTTTCTTTAAATACATGACTCAGTTGAGAAACTCAGTTTTGGTTAATAGGGAGTGGAGTAGTATTTGTCTCCGGAGGGATTTCTCATGCTTTGTGAGACACTGCTGTCTTCTCATTATCATGCGGAATGTGTAAATCCAGGTTTCCAGTTTGATTCTCATGCTGGCCTTGAATGAAGCACTGAACACTCTATTCCTAGCAGAGAAGCATCGAGGGCTTTCATTCAGTGCATCGTCCACATCACATACATACTGAGTGCTTCCTATGTGCCAGGCATGGGGACGCGAAATGTGAATGGTACAGATATAGTCTTGGGCTTCCTGATGCTGAGCTAGGGTTGATTCTCTCTGCAGGTGTTTATCAAGCACCTAGTAGATACCATTACACTGAACTCCGTGGATACCACGAGGGGGGGGCACATATCTTGTCCTCAGTCTCAAGAATCTTATATGTACATGAGCACATAGATAAGAATACAATATAAAAAAATATTAACCTAGGGAAGGTACCAGGCAGTATACAAACCCAGAGAACCTCTCTGTGCCTGGGGCCTTGGCTTAGTCATTCCTGATTATTTAAACCCAGTGCCTGGCAGGTAAAAGCGCTTAATCAGTGTGGTTGGATAAGTCTTTGATGGATGGATGGATGGATTGACACAAGATGGCATTTCAGCCAGTAGTTGAGGGAAGAGACGCATGGAGACAGAGGAGTGGGTCTTCTAAGCAGAGGGGCTAGCACTGCAAAAGCATAGTGGGTCACCAGAAAATTCCAGGGTACCCATTACGGGAGACCCTAAGTGATTCGATTTGGCTGGAGCAGAAGGATGCAGGAAATTATGGGACAAAACAAGATTGAGGGCTTCCCTGGTGGCGCAGTGGTTGAGAGTCCGCCTGCCGATGCAGGGGACACGGGTTTGTGCCCCGGTCCGGGAAGATCCCACATGCCGCGGAGCGGCTGGGCCCGTGAGCCATGGCCGCTGAGCCTGCACGTCCAGAGCTTGTGCTCCGCAATGGGAGAGGCCACAACAGTGAGAGGCCCGCGTACCGCAAAAAAAACACAAGATTGAAATGACCCTGGAGCCTATACCAAGTACAGTGCTCTTCAAGACATTCTTTTTTAGTGCATGAATTTGCTCATCCATGGATGTGGCATTTATGAGAGAGGGTTTCTGGCTCAACCCCTGTTATGCCCTGTTGCCCTCACACTGTTTCATGACCCTATGACCCATCCCTTGACTGTGACCTAAAAGCACGTATTGTCATGTACCAGGGGGCTGCGTTAGGAAAAGCATCACCAGAACAGGGATAATAACTCAAAAATCTACATTTGCCCTTTGGATGGGAAGTATTTTCAGCTGTAAGGGCCAGTCTCTGTCAGAGACGGTTGGCCCTGTTGCCCTGCCCTAACCTCTTTTCCTTCCTTTTCGGAACAATCTTATATCTGGTGCCTCCACCTGCCGAGAGAAGAGGTGGCTGCTCTTCTTTCCTGTTGTCAAGGAAAGGTTGTGGAGATCTATGATATGATGTTGTTCTAATATTTGTTACGCTTATCACCGCCGGGTAGAAATACACCATACAAAACCATGTTCTCCTGCTCTCGGAGAATTCATGTTCTTTCTCTTCCTTGTGACTTCTCTTCCTCCGTCACTTTTGATTGCATTTTAACTTCTCACAAGCAATCCAAATCACCTCTTTCAGGGTCCTTGCCTTGAAAATGAAATCAACTTTATTATGTACCTTGTTGAGTAGCTTCTGTGGGCCTAGCTCTGTGCTGGGTGCCGTGGGGTTCATGGCCAATTGCTCCTTTATTCACTCATTCGTTCATTCATTCATTCATTCAAAAAGTGTTTATTAAACACCTACTATGTGCTGGGCAGGTAGGCAAAGTGTGTGCCCTTTGGAGTTTGCGTTGTAGAACTTACAGTATTTTAAGGGAAGTAAGATTCATTTTCATGAAGCATCTGAGTGTGCACAGCAGAAAAAGTTATGCACAGGAATTCCAGAATGTGCTAAATTGAGTAGCGGTGACCTGTATTTGTGCAGCCTATGCTATATCCTGAGCTCAAAGTGCCTCTTTATTTGAGCCTCACAATGGACCTGTTTTTCCCATTTGATAGACAAATGTTGACTTGCACAGGGTCAGTAGGTAGTAAATGATAGACATGAGATTTGAACCCAGGCAATCTGACTCCAGGGCCCACAGCTTTAATCACTGCTCTACATTGTGTGACCTCAGTGTAATATTGATGATAGAAGTCAGTCTGGAAGGGACTTCTTCTCTTGGCATTAGGCTGGCACGGCCTGCCCCATCCATGGCCTGGGCAGGCTGTCAGGGGGGTGCATTCGCATTGAAGCCTTGGGACGAGGGGGTAGGCTGGGGCACAGTCAGCGTGAAGAAGTTGGACCCAGGCAAGGCTGGCATCTTTTCCAAGATGGGGAGAGCAGAAGAGCCTTCAGATGGGAAACTGAGGCCTTCAGGAGAGGGGAATGGCAAGAGTCTCACGGTGAAGTTGAAACTCAGCAAGGGGGTGGGGTTTGAGTGGTGGGGTCTCTGCTAGAGGGGAGACGCTACCCTCCCTGGTCACAGAGTCCTGGGCACCCCGTCCGGGTCTCAGGAGTCCCATTCGGGAAGTTCAGTGACGAAGAGTAACTACTTTATAAACTGGCCTCGGCAGCCTCACCTTCAAGTCCCCCAGGTCACAGAAGCAAGCCTTAATCTCTCTGCACAGGGCCTTGGTCTGTCACCTTCTTAGAAGTCTCCAGGTCCATCTCAGTTGGCATTCTAACTCTTGACAATTCCTGGGACCAAGTTACATTCCAGTCTCCCAAGGACCTGTCCCAGGGGCCCCCACCAAGGGGCATTCACCTGGGGGCCGAGCAGTGGATGGACACAACCTTTTCGTTCTATTTAACGCTTTCATTTTTCCTCGGCGGGATTGTATTTTGCTGTTTTCTTTCCACGTCTCACCTCCTTTTACACTTTACCATCTCCACTGCTGGTTACCACTCTTCTCAATTTATACATTTCATTAATATATTACTTCCATCCTTTTTGGTCATTAATAAAGATGTTAAATAATTCTGAACCGAATACCCCTGTAGGGCCCTACAGGACACTTTCCTTTAATTAGTTGTGCTACCTTTCATCTCTCTAATGTCCTTTGGTTTCAGATTTCCAGCTGGTTTTGAATTCATGTGACTTTTTATCGGTCCCTTTTGAACTAATTTCGCAAGTGAAAATCTGAGAGATGTTTTACTGAGTGTTGATTCAGGTCCAGGGCTATAGAGAGCTTTGCTATATTCCGATTTTTTTTTTTAAGAAACAGAATAAGAGAGTACAATTTGGTCTTAATAAACTGAGCCTTCCTAATGTACCTCTTTCCGAGGTACATTCTTTTCAATCATCGTGGTAGTTTCTCCATTAATGTCATGGTAATTTGAATTGTGTTGACGTCAGACTTCACAAAAAGTGCTCTTACTGTCAGGAGTAATCCTCTTAGACCTTTCCAAAGATAACTAGTTCTTAGTGGTTGTGCTATTTCCAGTGTCTTATAATGACTTTGTTTTTTAAAAATAAATAAAAATAACTGGCTATTCTGTAATTACCTAGTTAGCCAGTTTCTAATGTGCTTTTTTATACCAAACAGGGAGTGATTTAAACTTGTGAGCAACCAGAGCTCATAGTATTTTATGAAATGATTTTAAATTGTGCAGCCGTTTAAAAATAACTCTTAAGTCTTTAAAATGTAACTGACAGGAAGTGGACTATTCTGAGGTTAATTGCTGGGCAACTCAGGGCGATAAGGGTTACAGCCAATGGTATTTTGATTTGATAAATAAATGGAAATCCTCGGACATAGGATGAGGGAGGAATTTCACTGTAGGGCTGTAAGGAATTATCTCTTTGCATCAAGCTAGATTATGTTTTTAATTTAACCCCTTGTATGTGTCAGCTTATGGGACCTGCTACTTCATTTCGGGTTGTGAATTAATTTTTGATTAAAATACAGAAATAGATCTAAAATGTTGAGTGTGTGGAGAGATCATTCTTGGCCTTTTGTCTGTAATAGATTTTTAAAGGATATTTATCAGTAAAAATAGAAAATGTTTTATTCCTAAGACTTGTTGTAGCCAGGTAGTACAGCCATATAAGAACCCTGTTTGTTTGTTTTTTTTTCTCCTTGTATACCTGTGCTGTTTATTTAATGAGATCCTCTTGGTAGCTCTTTAATGCACTTATTAAGATTAAAAGAGGTTCTCCAAGCAAGCAAAGGACAACTAATCTGACCCTCTTTGCAAGCAGACAAGAAGCATCCGCTTTCATGAGATAGGTCAGGGCTGGATCCCATCCTAGACAGCCAGTGGAAACTTCTCGAAACAATAAGGTTTTAAAACCAAATCCTTTTGAAGTAGCTGTCTCTACCCAAGAGGAAATAAAAAGTTAATGAGGCGTGGGGCTTCCCTGGTGGTGCAGTGGTTAGGAATCCGCCTGCCAATGCAGGGGACACAGGTTAGAGCCCTGGTCTGGGAAGATCCCACATGCCGCAGAGCAACTAAGCCCGTGTGCCACAACTACTGAGCCTGGGCTCTAGAGCCTGCGAGCCACAACTACTGAGCCCACGTGCCACAACTACTGAAGCCCATGAGCCTAGAGCCCGTGCTCCGCAACGAGAAGCCACTGCAGTTAGAAGCCCACGCACCTCAACAAAGAGTAGCCCCCGCTCGCCGCAACTAGAGAAAGCCCACGTGCAGCAACAAAGACCCAACACAGCCAAAAATACATAAATTAAATAAATAAATTTATTTTTAAAAAGTTAATGAGATGACGTGGCGGGTCCTCTGATGGTATTTGTAGAGCTGTTTAAGGAGCAAAATATAATCCCCTTTAGAAAATCTGTTTTAGGTTAGTTATAAGGCTCTCTTTAGCCTCTCATGAGAGCAAAGAAGTAGCATTTACTGGGCATGTTTGAAATTTTGCGTGAGCAGACATCAACAGTCTAAGAAGTGAGAAGGGCTATCTTCAAAGAAACCTGAGAATCATAGCTGACTTGGATATAAATGGGAGTCTGCATTGAGGTTTAACATAAAGCCTCTTGCCTCCCTAAGAAGACAGTGGATCCTCTAGTACAGGGGTTGGCAAGATTTTTTTCTTCAAAGAGCCAGACAGTTAATATTTTAGGCTTTGCAAACCACATGATCTCTGTCGCAGAGACTCAGCTCTGCCGTTGTAGTACAAAAGCAGTGACAGACAGTGCATAAATGACGGGCGTGGCTCTGTTCCAAAAAAACTTTATTTATGGACACTGAAATTTGAATTTCATGTGTTTACACATGTCATGGAATATTATTCTTCTTTTGACAGTTTTTTCATAGGCTGTACAAGAACGAGCAACGGACTGAATTTGATTTGCTCCAGGCAAATCCAGGAGTTTGCCCACCCCTGATCTAGTGCACGCAGAGGTTGTGTGTCCTCCACAACACCTAGCGCTGTCCTAGGGATCCTGTAGGTGTTTAACAAATACCTGTTCACTTAGCTGTCATCGTGTCAGAGCAAAGAATAAGCCTTTTGCTATCCAACACACACTTGGCATTTGCAAGGGATTTATCTTGAAGTCTTCGCTAATCCCCCCCATTCCAAGTACCACTCTTGCAGATAATTTCCCCCATAAAATGCAGTCAACTCTAACACCATAATTAAAGTGACCCTTTCGGGCCCTTCGTGATTCTATAAATACGGGGCTCAAGTCCTTTACTAAAGTGATTAAAATAAATTCTGCCACTGAAATCAATTCTCTGTCGTATTACATCATTACTGTGATGACATAAACAGTGAATTTACCTCAATCTGCAAAACCGATCCATAGTGATAATGAGTGATGGTGACTGCTTTACCATATAGCACCTGGGTTTCTCAAGGAACAGAATGATAAAACATCCTTTCAGCAGGATGGGCAGCCCCAGCCGTGCAGCAAGTCTGTCGTGATGAGCATTATACATACAAAGGAGCAAAGGACCCTGGGCTGCTTGAAGAAGCAGGTGGTAGGCAGGTGCTGGATGTGACTAAAGCTCCCCCAGTGCCTTAAGTGGCTTCCTCCTAGACTTTATCCTCTAAGTGGATACACTCTGTGTTTATGATTTAAGCCAAATTTCACATGATTAAGCATCTCTGGACCTGGGGGTCATTTTCAAATATCAAGAGTGTGAGTATGAAAATTCACTCATGCTAAAGATCTGCTGAGCTTTATATTGGCTAGAATCTTAGAATCTTGTCCTGTTTGGTCCATATTGTAGAAGAACATAGACTTTCTGGAAATGGTCTACAAAACAACTACTAAATGATCAGAAAGATAGACAGTGGTATCTGTAGAGAAAAGTGAAAGAAATCAGGATTGTTTTGTCTTTGAAAGGGAAAATGATTCTTGCCATCAAATAGAGGGCTTTTTAAAAAGGAGAATTTGATTAAACGTTGCAAATAGAGAAGTAAGGTGCATAAATCTACATGAGATGGGGCCCCAGTTATGAGGGATCCCAAGGGAGACTTTCTTGGTAAAGAAAGGCCTGATAAAGCTTGTAATGGGTACCAAAGAGAAGATGGTATCTGCAAACCGTAGAATGGAAATGGTTGGCCCCAGTGGTTTAGGCATGCAACTACTTGATATTAGGTGACTTAGGTTGATTTCTTGAGATTTTTTTTTTCGCTGCAGTATACTCCTTGATTCAAATAGCCTACTGAAACAAACAAAAACTAGGAACTGCGTTCTTGGGAATTAAATTTATCCAGAATGACATTTATTCCAACTTAGTGATGAGTCTGGTGCTGACTTACAGTCAGTGGACTGCTCGTCTTCCCCTTCATTTTTTGCTATGTTGTGAGCCTGCAGAGGCTGGAAGGCAGCGAGCATTTTTGAGACTCTAGTGATAGCTCACTCTTCAGACAGAATGTCAGACTCTTCAACTGTATTTTCAACTGTCTTGTGAGACAAAGACTAATTGGTTTGACCTCATGCTGTCGCATGTTGAGAGACATGAGTCTTCAGCCCTCTCCCTTGAATTCACTGATTTCATTAAACACTGTCTGCTTGTGTTTGCAAAATGTTGTAATTTCCCAGTGATTTCTTCGAACTGCAGCACATAAACAGATTTTTTCAAACAGTGCCATTTCTTAGCTTTGATCTTGTGTTTGAATCTTTTCCTTCCAATAGGTCTTCTACATTAAGTCCATTGAGCCACAGAAAATATCAACCTTAGGGAAAAGTAATGTGATCGTCACGGGAGCAAACTTTACCCAGGCATCGAATATCACAATGATCCTGAAAGGAACCAGTACTTGTGATAAGGATGTGTGAGTTGAAATATGAGTAATTTATTCTTCGTAAAGTAGTGAAAAGCTAAAACTTACATCAAAGGAATAGCACTGTGATTAGAATCTTTATATAGTTAATTTATTTCCATGTGCCAATTTGAGGCAATTAGTCTGCATATTTGATATAACATAATTTCAATAAGTGAAATAATTTAAGCACCACATTTAAAGTTAATTGTGGGAGAATCTGTCCCATGTTACCCCAAAAATCTCAGTATACGATAATTCCAGGATGTCGCCTCTTGGGGTCTTGTTTTGTTTTCATGAACAAAATCAAGTGATTTAAGTAGCAAACATCATTTTGAAGATGATCCACTTAGAAAAATAGTTGAGCACTTTGGAATTTTACAGGAAAATAGGACCACACTTTCAATGTATTACAGTTGAAAAAAAGAAATTTTCTGATTCATTGTATTCTTTTTATTTTTATTTTATTTTTATTTATTTTTTATATTTTTGTGTTACGCGCGCCTCTCACTGTTGTGGCCTCTCCCGTTGCGGAGCACAGGCTCCGGACACGCAGGCTCAGCGGCCATGGCTCACGGGCCCAGCCGCTCCACGGCATGTGGGGTCTTCCCGGACCGGGGCACGAACCCGTGTCCCCTGCATCGGCAGGCGGACTCTCAACCACTACGCCCCCAGGGAAGCCCCCATTGTATTCTTTTTAGCCTTCTCTTTATTGGATTGGTTTCAGGCTCGAATAATAACTCAGTGGAACATACATTAATTTGAAAAAGAAGAAGGAAAACAAAACACCCCAACACAAATATCTGGTCAATGTACCATTTGAACATCATTATTTCTATGATCTCTTTCCCCTAACACATCCTTTCAATGAAACTTTGAGAGAAGAAAATCTCAGTATTTCAGTAACACTCTTGTGCAAATGCTACCCCACAAAAAGAGAGAAAATAATAATAACATAATAGGGCTTCCCTGGTGGCGCAGTGGTTGAGAGTCCGCCTGCCGATGCAGGGGACACGGGTTCGTGCCCCGGTCCGGGAAGATCCCACATGCCGCGGAGCGGCTGGGCCCGTGAGCCATGGCCGCTGAGCCTGCGCGTCCGGAGCCCGTGCTCCGCAACGGGAGAGGCCACAACAGTGAGAGGCCCGCGTACCGCAAAAAAAAAATTAATAATAATAACATAATAGATAATTTGAGTTTTCTGCTTGTTAGTGTTTATAATTGCGAGCTAAGTTGAAGTAAAAGATGTTGCCGTCTACGTGAAGTGTAATACTGACTTTGTTCTCATCGTGGGAACGCGCTGAAGACAATCCACTGAAGCGTGGTGTTTTGGTTCTTAACTACTGAAACAGATTTGTACAGTGTTTGAATCTGCCACACTTATTTACTGAGTTTTCTGTTTTAATTCATTGGCTGCATTTAACTGCCATCCCCTTCCCCTCCTAGCAGTAAATTTGGGATGTCTGTCATTTTGATGGGAAAAGCTGCTCACTGGGGGCTCTGTTCTGTTCTGCTGTTTACCAGAATTATCAAGCACACATTAGTGGCTGTATCTATGCAACCCAGGTATTTTTGTACCACTTATCCTGGCTAAATACCCCCCTGCAAAAATCTTTCATTTTGTGTAGCAAAATCTGTGAAGTTAGACACCTGTGTGTTCACTGAAAGGCAATCAAATTCACTGGAAAATAAGTCGTTTTTCCTAGCATTACCGTGTTTCTGACTGTTTATGCTCTCATTCCAATTCCGAATGTGTCTTGAGATACTGCAGTTATTAAATTAAATGACTAAGAGAGACCTTTCTGCATGTAGCATTTCAGTAACCACATCTGTGTGGTGAACCCAAGTTCATGAGCAGTAAACATAATACCCAGTTAATCCTATATCTGAGTTCATGCCATAATCCTAAAACTCTTTTATTATGGTATTTTTTAATGCCTAATTACTCTGAAGAGAAAAATATAAGATAGTAGTGGAAGGACCCATATTTCTGCCTCCTTCAAAAATTGATAAATAAGTGTGAATATTAATGATCAGCCATTTTACAATGAATTTCCTAGAGCTTTGCTCTGAATATAAAATCTTAGAATGTAAATTTGAGGTGGTATAAGTACAAACCGACTCAAATTTTTTTGAATTTGCCTTATTGTTAGAATCTATTATTACTACTTAAAGGCTATGTGCATTAAAGTAGATAATCATGCACGTAGCCTTTAAGTAATAATAATAGATTCTCACGTGGCATAATTATACTGAGCATTATTCAGACAGAACCCCATCTTCATGACTTGCGCTTTAGAGGCTCATTGTAGACGGGATGTACAGAGGAAGCTGCAGGTTACAGAGGGGATGTTGTAGAAGGCTTTGTTTTGACTGCTGAAAGGTGTTGAGGGCACACTCTGCAGATTTCAGGAGCACCTAGGACAGTCCCAGCTAAATTCCAGTCTGGAGCTCCTCGGGAGGCAGCTTGGTTCTGATGCTGATCGATTCTGAGACCCCTGGGCTCTTGGCATGGACTTTAGGACTTTAGTTTTGCGCCGTCTGCTCTTTGAACAGCAGAATCCCCATCTCTGCCTGGGGTTGGGTTCTACCACGCCCCTGCCCCAGTGCTTGACTGGGCCTTCTCTTTTTTCAAGCTTTTCATCATGGAAATTTCCAATCATACACAAGAGAAAAGAGTGTAACGAACCTCTCTGTACCCTTCCTCCAGTTTCAAAACTTAACATTCTGCCAATTTTGTTTCATCTATCTCCTCCGTATTTTTGGAAGTGAAGGAAGGATGGCGGCTGGAGTTTTTAAAAGCATGTCCCAGGACTTCCCTGGTGGCGCAGTGGTTAAGAATCCACCTGCCAATGCAGGGGACACGGGTTCGAGCCCTGGTCCGGGAAGATCCCACATGCCGTGGAGCAACTAAGCCCGTGCGCCACAACTACTGAGCCTGCGCTCTACAGCCCATGAGCCACAACTACTGAGCCCGCGTGCCACAACTATTAAAGCCCGCATGCCTAGAGCCCATGCTCCGCAACAAGAGAAGCCACCGCAATGAGAAGTCCGCGCACCGCAATGAAGAGTAGCCCCCGCTCGCCGCAGCTAGAGAAAGCCCATGCGCAGTGATGAAGACCCAATGCAGCCAAAAATAAATAAATAAATTTTTAAAAATTAAAAAAAAAAAAAAGTAAAAGCATATCCCAGGATATCTCACCATATTCTTTCACTCATAAGTACAATACTTCAGTATATATGTCTAACATATAGCCTTAGCCTTAGCATACTCAACAAAATTAATGACAGTTCCTTAGTATACTTTAATACCTAGTCCACGTTCCACTTTCTATTAGGGCTTCTTAAAGGCAATGGTTACGTTTCCTTCTTTCCCCACTTCTAAGCGAAATGCAAATAAAAACATAAAAATGCACAAAAGAAAGAGGAACCCAGCCCCCAGATAATACCCATACTGAGTAAGTGGACCCTGACTAATTGGGAGTTGCCTGCGGCTGTTCCGATAGTTTGGGAGCTGTTGTAGTTCAAGTGAAATTCATATCCTGTCCCCTTGGGTAATCAATTGTGCTAAGGTCCGTGTCATTGAAGAGTTCTTTTCTACTCCTTTCTAGGATACAGGTTAGCCACGTGCTAAATGACACCCATATGAAATTCTCTCTTCCATCAAGCCGAAAAGAAATGAAGGATGTGTGTATCCAGTTCGACGGCGGGAGCTGTCCTTCGGTGGGATACTTGTCTTATATCGCTCTGCCCCTCTGTTCCCTCATATATCCTGCTACCACCTGGATCAGGTACTTTCTAGAGCATATTTTTCTCTTGTTGTGGTTAACAAGGTCATATGCATAAAGATCATGGATTTCACGCAAATAAATATAGAAATAATCGTCATATCTAAATTCTCCTCACAGAATTTCCTCTGTAGGATTTATTCTTAGAAAACAAAGGTATACCTGATAAGCAGCTTGCTTTCCGTCGTCACAGTAAACGCTGTGAGTACATCTTGTTTTACTCTTAGCTGTGGCTGCCGGGAAACTCACAGCTAAAATGTTTGCTCAGACTCTGGTTTATGTTCAGATCGTATTAAACCTTATGCATTTGAAAATTTTTGTTCAATTATAGTAACTAAACCTAGGTTTCTGTTACAAATACATAACCCTCTTCATTACATTTCATTCCTGCCTATGACACAAAGCTTCTTCTTTCTTACATCTTTCAGTTTGTAACCTTTAGAGTAAGCTGTTTTGAATGATTTGAGGAAATATTGGGAGCTATCTAAATGCAAAGCAGTATCTACATTTCAAAGATATTCCCTAAGTGAGAGATGGAAATTCCAAAGAAACTCTTTTCAGGTGACTCTTACATTAAGAAAAAAGAAAAACAAAAAAACCTCCCCCTTAGCTGAATTTAAATTCACATTCAGATTTTAGAATATAACCCTAAAGATAGTTTCTCCACCTAACACAGCATGAAGCTAACTTTCAAAGTACTGTCTAGGTGAAACTACAGATGCAGCTTTGTTTTAAAAAAAAAAAAAGAAAAAGAAGAAAATCACTTCTGATATTCCTATTTAAGATGAAGTGAGAGGTGGATGTATTAGGCTGCTAGGGCTGCCATAACAAAGAGCCACAGACTGGATGGCTAAATAACAGAAATGTATTGCATCAAATTTCTGGAAGCTAGAAGTCCAAGATCAAGGCGCTTTCAGGCTTAATTTATTCTGAGGCCTCTCTCCTAGGCTGGTAGAGGGCCATCCTCTGTCTATGCCTTCACAATGGTCCTCTCTCTGTGCTTGTCTGTGTCCTAATCTTTTTTTTATAAGGACACCTGTCGTATTGGATTAGGGCACACCCTAATGACCTCATTTAACCTTACTTACCTCTTTCAGGGTCCTATCTCCATATACAGTCACATGCTGAGGTACTGGGTGTTGGGACTTCAATTCTGCCGGTAATAGTGGCATGAGGAAAGCTGAAATGTCCAAACCAACGCTCTAGCATGGCACTCTCTGCCGTGGGTCTCAATCCTTCCTATAAATAAAAGCAAACATTGACGCGGCACTCCCCACGTGCCTGGTGTGTCGGATCTGTTGACTCGGAAATCCTCACAGGCCTAAGGGGTCCGCTATGAGTAGCCCTTTTTGCCAGTGAGGAAACGGAGGTGGGGAGCATTCAGACAGCTTGCAGGCTCGGGGCAGTCTGGCCCAGGGTGCTGTGCTCTGAGCCACCAGTGTTCTCCTTTGTTGTAAAATAAGAGGATTCTTTGTTGTGGCCTCTCCCGTTGCGGAGCACAGGCTCCGGCCGCGCAGGCTCAGCGGCCATGGCTCACGGGCCCAGCCGCTCCGCGGCATGTGGGATCCTCCCGGACCGGGGCACGAACCCGCGTCCCCTGCATCGGCAGGCGGACTCTCAACCACTGCGCCACCAGGGAAGCCCAATATGAGGATTCTTAATGTCCAGTCACCTGTGACATTCTGAGCCCGTGTCTCTTGGCAGAACATGGCTCTGCAGTCTGACCGGTGGTGGAGCACACTTGGCCTGGTTTTCTAGTAATGGTGACAGGCTGGCGTGAGGCCAGCTCAGCTCTTCCCCCTTGTGGCTGGAAGGTTCAGGGCTTAATGTCGTCCCTCTGCCCTACACAAATTGGCCTGCTCGTGCCCACCTCCTGGTCTTGTCATCATGGGCTCGGCTGGCCGATGGAGCTGACCTTCCAGGCTCCTGTCCCCTGGAATGAGTGTCTTAGTGACCTGTGTGAACGGGAAAGGGTGGCCAGAGCTGTGGACAGCTGTTTGTTTCACATCTAATGACCACTTTGCTTAAATGCAATTATGTGCTAAGAATATGTGAAATTATTTGGCTTAGTTTCAGAGAGATAGGACATAACCGTTATCTATGTGGTTTACCAAATAGGAATTTAGACTTGTAATGTCATTTATAATTTTACCTTGTCCAAAGTATTCCCTGTCTCCCTACATAAAATATAATCGGTAGGTTGGGAGTTTGATTTTGAAAGCTGTTAGATTGAAGTCTTCATGTAGATTAAACAGTAATCAAACAAAATTCTATTTAGTGAAATCTTTTCCAGGTACAGCTGATGATCTAATTATACGTGGAAACATGACACAGCAAAACTCAAAATTCTATACAAGAATTTGGACATTTTCTTAGAATAAAAACAGGATCCAACCTGAATTTTTATATTTATGTATCTTAAAAACTATCGGTATTATGAAAAGCCTTTTAAAGCTGTCGTGCGTTTGAAATTAAAATTTATTAATTTGCTCTCAAACATGACTGAGTTTAATATTGAGTATGAATAAATTGATGGTTTTATTCATAAATGCAAAATGCCTGTGTGTTTAATCTGTGAAACTCCTCTCATTGCTTTTTTCCTTGCAGTGGTGGTCAAAATATAACCATCATGGGTCGAAATTTTGATGTAATTGACAACTTAATCATTTCACACGAGCTAAAAGGAAACATAAATGTAAGTCTTCAGCTGCTTTGTAATAATAGTTATTTTCAAGGATGATTTTGTTTTCATCACACTCAGATATGTTGGGGGATATTTTTTGTTCCTGTGCCTTTGTGCTATCATAAGCTTTTACCTGTTGCATGATCTATAATAAATACCATCTGTACTATAATGGAAATAATAAGACCTCAGACTTGGAGTTGAGAGTTTCGAGGTGTGGCACAGAGGGAAGAGAGGTGATACGACAAGACCTGCCGTCTCCTCCCTGTGTAATAAGTCACCTTGATGAGACAGTGTTTGTGAGTACGTGTGAGAATGCCTTGTGAGTGGCTGAGGTGTGATGGAAGGAAGAGCATTCCTGTGAAGAGTAGGTGGTAGTGGTCCCACCACACAGAGCACGCTGTGGTTCAGAGGTGAGGTGACCTGTGGAAGTCCCAGAGATGCTGTCATGTGCTTCTCCTTCTCTTGCCCTTGTCTCTTTGACCTGGTTTGGTGCCTTCCTTCTGACCTCACCTCCTCTTGCCTTTCCTGTCCCCGCACAGGGGTCTGGCCCTCAGCCCCATTTAGTTCTTAGCCCAACACGAGTCACACACGGGCCTCGTCATGGGAAATGATGAACTTCAGAGACAAGCCGGGGCCTCTGAGTGCACTTCTAGGCTCTTCTCGAAGGCTCTCCCCATTCTCTCTTCCCCTTTCTGTCCCTCCTTCATGAGAGATGTGAAGGTAACAGCCTCTCTGAGGCCCAGCCAGACCACTGCCTGCCAAAGCTGGCAGGCATGTTAGTGGCCACAGACCCGGCCTCCGCTTGGAACCAGTGTGGCTTCAGGTCTAGGTCCAGGAGGCCTTCCTAAGTCCTCCTAGAGCCTTGTCATACACATGTCCGAGTCCTGACACCCTTCAGAGCCAGTTCCAAGCCTCATGTTGTATCTGATTCCAGGCCCCATCTCCATGATGTCAACACACCCTGTTGAGTGGTTCGTAGAGATTGACCCTCTTACCAGAGGCATTGCCTGCATTTGTGAGTGAACTTGCTCTCCCTCCCCAGTGCTGTCCCAATATCAAGTAGAATTCACTGAGCACCTACTGTGGGCCAAACATTTTCCTGGCTGCAGGGACAAAAGGTAAAATAGAGAGTCACACTGCCTTCACCGAGGGAGACGGGTAATCTACACTGGGATGGAAAGCTGAGCGCACAGGCCGTGTTGAAGTTCTAGGTCCTCTGATTCCCTTCCAGCTCAGATACCCCACTGTGTGTTTCCACATGAAAGAGAAATTAAACTAGAGCAGATTTCAGCATGTCTGTGGAGTGGAGCGGTATGGGTAGGACTTGAGCAGGTAGAAGCAGGGGGGCAGAGGAGACAGTTACTCACAGGCCCCTGATGGGAATATCGGTGAGTCCTGCTCTGCTGGAGCCGAGAGGATGGGTCGGGAATGAGCCAGAGGGACGGCTGCAAAGCCATGCTGGGCCGGAAGAGAGGATCAGACTGAAAAGTCTGCCCTTAACTCTGTAGGCAGTGGGGAGGGATTGAAGATCTTTGAGCAGGGAGTGACGTGAGGATAGGTACCCTTGATGGTGATGATTTTGGCGATGGTGCATAGGATCATATGGAGAGGCAGTAACTGAAAAAAAGCCTGGGAGACCCATAAGGATGCTCTTGCAGGTATCTAGGGATGGTGGGGAGATGACGGGTCATCTTTGTAGCATGGTCGTTAGAAGGAGAATGTGAACGACATCCTGGGAGTGGGAGCACAAAGGAAGAAGAAAAGAGTGCCTGAGATGGAATCTTGCAGAACAGCTTAATTTTAAGGAGTGAAAGAAAACAAGATGGCCAGTGAAGGTGGCCAAGAAGTTGCTCAGAAACTAGAGAAAAAGAGCATTTCGGGTGACACTGGTATGGAAATTTAGAGGGTAGAGAATAATGAGGTTAGGGTCACCCTATCACCAGGAATCTTTCTAGAAGGCGTCTTCAGCAAAAAGCCAGCCTGCTGGGGTTACGGCTGTTGAGAGGGCTGAGGCAGTGGGTTTTGTGGTTTTCTTCATGTCGCCAGAGATGTGAATGAGAGATTCAGGGCAGTCGTTTGGAAAGGCGTTAAGGTGAAGGGAGGTTTTGCTTGTCCACATCTCAGTGCTTTGCATCAGATTTTCCCACCTGTTGCTTCTTCCTACCCCCTTTTTAAAATTCCAACATTAGTTAGACAGCAAATAACAAAGAGGAAAAATCCCCACCTGGCAAATTTCCTTTTAGGAGTCTTAGCTACTCTTCTTTAGAACGTTTGCCAACCGCCCCTCTCCCAGCAGCTTTCTCTGCCCAACTGCCTGCACACCTGAAAATGACGGTATCTGCGTTCGCTTGTTTGTTTTAAATAAGCCTGTAAAGTGGGCCACCCTTTCTGCGTGGTTTCCCATCTTCATGCTCCTTCTTTCATGGGAGCCGTGTTGTCCCTTTTACTTTTGTTTTCCTCTCCTTTTTGTTAGGCCTGCAAAGCCTTTTCCTCTTGTGGTTAGTGATTTCTGCTAAAGCACAGGGGTTCACCAACAGAGTGATCGAGTCAGCAGACGCAAGCCTGCAGCCAGCCTTGCCGAAGAACTGGCTCCTCCCTTCCTGTAGTTTCCCAGGACTCAGCCTTGACGTCTTGAAGGACACACAGGCCCACTGGTGCAGTCTTCCCCTTTCTCTAGCTGACTTCTCTTCCGAGTACCCTTTTTTCCTATTGTATCACCTTCTTCTTTCATTATTACTAATAATATTAATAATCATATTAGCATTTGTTGAGTGCTTTTTTGCATGGATTTGTAAGCATTTTTGCATGGATATTCTCATTTAATTTAGTGAGACCTCATCTCATTTAATTTAGAGTTAATTCAACCCCATGAGGTGGGTATACTGTTATCCCCATTTTACAGAGGAGAAAACAGAGGCACAGAGAGGTTCAGTTGCCCAGGTCACTTAGCTCTTCAATCCCAGAGCTGAAATTCATTAACGAAGCTATCAAAATGCTCTTTCCTTCTCCCTCAGGTCTCTGAATATTGTATGGCGACTCACTGCAGATTTTTAGCCCCTAGTTTAAAGAGTTCAAAAGGGCGTACGAATGTCACTGTGAAGCTCAGGGTCCAGGAGACCTACTTGGATTGTGGAAGCTTGCAGTACCTTGACGACCCCAGATTTACAGGGTACCGGGCTGAGCCTGAGGTGGACACAGAATTGGAAGTCAAAATTCAAGTATGTCTCTCTCATTTCGGGTGGGAGGATGTGCTCCCCTCCACAGGAAAGGTGTCTTATGTTTGTGAGTTTCCACACACGCCTTGATTTCTTCATCTTCACCTTGTTCTTCACAGAAAGAAAATGATAACTTCAACATTTCCAAGAAAGACATTGAAATTACTCTCTTTCATGGAGAAAATGAGCAATTAAATTGCAGTTTTGAAAATATTACTAGAAATCAAGATCTCACCACCATCTTCTGCAAAATTAAAGGCATCACTGCGGCAAACAGCATCGCCACCTCTTCCAAGAAAGTTCGCGTAGGTTGCCTGACAGGCCTACCCGTCAGTTTTACCTTATTTGGTGTGGGGCGGGGGGAGGGGGGGTTCCTTGGCTAAACCAGAAGCCAGAATAGAATCTTTTGTGGATCGTTAGATCTTCACTTTCAGTGAAGATAAACAAAGCTGGTATTGTAGGCCCAAACGCTATTCCTCCAGAATAGCTTGCAGAACCCATCCCTGTGCCATTGGAATGTCGAAGCACCGAGCACACCATTGTTTATGATACTAATGAGTCTTGATAGCTTTTGTTCTAGCCACACGTTTAGACCGCAGCGTCTGCAGCAGAATCTCTAGACCCACTGACGAGTGAGCTGTCATTCTTTGCCCAAACGCAGAGGTGGCATGTCTTGGCAGACACTCAGAATGGGGGCTTCCCTGGCACACTGAAAGTGGCAGTGGAGTCTAATGGGGACCAGATAATCAATGGGTCATGGGCTGCTTCCTCCACCATGAAGTCAGACTCACTGCATTTAATCTTTTCCCAGATTTGTTTGAGGGTCCGTCCCATCACCGGTATATTTATGTCCCACAATAAAGACAGGAGACCGTGGTGAAGGGAAACATACTAGAAACCTCCGTTTATAGTGTTCATGCCGTATGAGACTCTGCACAGTCTATATCCCCCACCAAAACGCTTTATGATCTAGAGTCATAAGTAGTTGGGTAAAGGATAAGAAAAAAGAACATCAACTGGAAGGCAAAACAAAAAATGTGTTTGTGTCTCAGCTGCACCAGTTAATAGCTGTGTGGCCTTAGATAAGTTGGCTTTAGCTGAACCTCCCTTGGTCCGTCTGTTATACGGTAAAGAGGGTCATAATAATTATAACATGAATAAGAGCAACTAAACTCGCAAGGGATCCCACGTGTCTGGTTAGTTGAGAAGAGCAAATGGTAGCATCCTTCATTATCCAGGACTAGTTCCTGAGTGCCTGCACTGGGACATAGGGACATAGCAGAGAAGAAAACAGACCCGCCTGCCCCCCCACCCCCCAAAATATCTGCCTTTATGGATCTTACCTAAAAAGGCAGGTAGTATAGAAAATAAATTGAAGATGTGTTAGATGGTGGTAACTGTTATGAAGAAAAATGAAGCAGGAGGTGAGGGGCAGCGCTGCAAGGTTTACGATGGCGGCCAGAAAAGGGCTCCCTGTAAAGACGACATTTGAATCAGGACCTCAGGCAAACGAGGGGCATGAGCTGTTGTGGGCCATCTGGGGTAGAGTGTTCTAGGCAAAGGGAACCACAGGTTGCAAAGTTCCTGGGTCAGGAGCCTCCCTGGTGCTGTTAAAGGGCAACAGGGAGACCAGTGTGGCGGAGTGGAAGGAACAATGCGGGGAGTATTCCAAGGAGGTGAGAGCATTAACAGGGGGAGCATGGAGAGCCAATTGGGGGTCATTGTGAGGACTTGGCTCTGAGCTCCAGGAGTCCGCTGGAGAGCTCTGAGCGGGAGTGCCAGGAACTTGCTTACAAACAAATGCCGGCACGTTTCATCTTCACGGCAACCCTCCGAA
The DNA here is from genome assembly GCF_059928025.1 of Delphinapterus leucas. Classification (NCBI taxonomy): domain Eukaryota; kingdom Metazoa; phylum Chordata; class Mammalia; order Artiodactyla; family Monodontidae; genus Delphinapterus; species Delphinapterus leucas. Next base: position 76,384,156 of record NC_143139.1, read on the forward strand.
GAGGTGTAACAGCATCCCATTTTAGAGATGGGGAAAGTGAGAGCTACACGGATAGGTGACTCACGCAAGCTCCTACAGCTGGGAAGGACAGCAAGGGGGAGCTCCCTGGCGCTCCAGTGGTTAGGACTCGTGTTCTCACTGCCGAGGGCCCAGGTTCATTCTCTGGACTGGGACTTAGAACCTGGGCTGTCTGGGCCTGGAGTCTGCACTCTAGCCACTTTGCACAGATACTTCCACAGGGTCAGCCGTGGCTCCCAGGATGGTAACGTTCCTCAATACTTACATGTATGTCAATGCAAAAATAAGGCTTGATACAGAGTTTTTCCCTTTACAAGCTTTACAAACTTTTATAATCAAAACCTAAAATTGGAAAAGCCCCTCAGGGATCATCCTGGCAGCATTGCCAAACTGGTTTTTCCCACAGAATGCTTCCTTCAAAATAGGCCCATCAAGAAAACACAAGATGTAGAAGAGGTTAAAAAGTTGGATTACTTCCTTAGTCCAGGGGTACGAGGGTGTCTTACCCACAGGTTACTATCTCTTTATCGCCCCCATTCCTGCAGTTTAAAACCCCCGGGGCAAAGAGGACCGAAGTGTAAAATCTGTAGGTCTAGCCCCGCAACTGATTGGAGCTGAATCCAGAAACCAAGGCACAGGGAATGTTCTTGATTGGCTGAAATTCACATAGCTAATCTGCCCAGAGACGGGACTTGAACTCAGATATCCTACCTAGCTTGCCACCTCTTTTTGTATCTTGGAGAAAACCATTTGGGGGGAAAAATTGTGTACCTAGATGTGGTCCCCACCTCGACCCCACCTCTTTGTCCCCTTAGGTCAAACTGGGAAACCTGGAACTCTACGTCGAGCGGGAATCGGTTATTTCCACTTGGTATTTTCTGATTGGGCTTCCCGTCTTGCTAGTGATTGTCATTTTTGGTAAGTGCCCTGTTTAATTTTGTCAGAGAAATTATTCCCTGGGGCCTCGGCAGGCAGGAAGGCTTTCAGCTTTCAGGGGCTGTTTGCTTCAGTTAAGTATCAATGGATGAAAACCCAGATCAAAACTTTGGGAAAGGACTAACAGGTACACGTTGAGGGCTTTCTAAACATTTTTTAGGATGCTTCATTAATAAAAGGCTGGATTACAAAGATGGTTGGTATCTTGGTGTTTGAGAAATATAATCCACTTTGCTTCCCTGAACCTGTGAATTGTGATGACAGATGTCCCATTTACATTATTTCCTCAGAATTCCTCTGGGATTTTGGGCTCCAAGGACTTGGTCATCTCATCCTGCCTTCTCATCCCAGCAAACCCCGCCCCTCACCCCTACCCCAGCCCTGTCTTTTCCTGGCAGAACTGTGTTTTGGAAGTGTGATCTGTACCATCTATTAAAATGTTCCAAGGCTCATCCAAGCACAGTGATCCCATGGTGGTTGCTCACTGGATGAAATCTGGCCAACCGATGTGTTTTGTTTGGCCCACGTAGCATTTTTAAAAATTTGAAGTAATTGACAACATTTTAAAATTAGGCGATTCTTGAAAATTAGAAAGATCTGGATCATTGGATCCTAATTTTTCCATAACATCAGTTTTCTGGAGCTGAGGAGCAGCTACCCCTAGAGAGAGGGCAGGTGTTCACTAGGCTTTTGCCATAGTCTCCACCACTCCCTACTGTCTCCACCCAGGCCACTTACCTCATCTGAGGACCTGGTCCCTGTAGCCATTCAGTTTTTGACCTCTGTTTCTGAGCTGCTTTTCATTTTAAGTCTGTTTCCTCTTGTCCTCCTTAAAAAAGAGAACTCTCCTCCACAGCTATGGAGCCCATCATATTCCTTGATTTAATGCAGGCATCGCCTCTCTAATGGTTTTCGGTTAATAGTTGCTAAGGTCTCCTTCCGTATACTCACTCACTCACTCATTCATCCATCCCTGCACGCACCTACCTGACGTTTATTGAGCACCTGTTATGTTGCTGATAACTGTGCAAGGCTTTGGACTTAGGGAAGATGAGTTCAGTCCTGGTCCTTTCTCTTGGCTAGTTCCCAGTCCAGTGAAGGAAGGACTTATGTGTATTGTTAACTAGTCTAATGGAATGAATTCATTTTGCAGAGACCCTGTTTTGTACCGTTGATGATCATTTCAGGTATTTTTAAAAGCTCTCTCCAAGTTATCCACCACTATTAATGCATCTAGAATCCAGAATTGGGCCTGATATTTTAATAAAGTCCTGGCCGGTGCTGGCTTCAAATAAGAAGATTACTTGTAAATTCTAAACGCTGAGCTCGATTTTGAGAATCCGCTGCTGTCAGGCAGCTCTAGGTAGAGCAGTCTCATCATGGAGTCACATCTACTTTGTGACTTCCCAGAAACCTCTGATCTCTTCCTGGGCTCTCTGCGAATCTCCATTCCTCTCCCTTCACTTTGTTGGTAGAGATTGTTTATGCTCTTTCAGGTGAAGTGGGCTCCATCTGACACATCACTTTTGGTTTCATTGGTATCTGCAAAGCTGTTTAAAATTCTCCTCCCCTTCTTACCATGATTCCGTGGAGGCATGTGTCCTTAGCAGCTTGAGTAAGCGTACTCTTCGGACCATCGAGCACATCATTAGTGAAAACGCTATACACACCTGGCCTAAGGCTGCCACCTACAGAACACCCCCTGTAGCTTCCCCTGGAGATTTCAGCCAGGAAAAACTCACTGCTTTGTGGACGTGGCCTGCTAGCTCCATTTTCAGGCAGTGAGCTGGTGCTGCCTAAAGGGTGGTCTGAGTGCCAGCGGTCCCAAGTGATGCTCCTGGAAAGAGGGCTCCATAGTCAAGCAAATCTGAGAATCCCTGCCTGCTCCACCCTCTCTTGAAGATACATGATGCACGTTATGACTAAGACTGTTGACTTTATGAAGTGGTCCAGCACACAGCTGTATTGAATTTTGTTTCCTCCAGCATCATTCACATCTAGCAGGATCCTTTTATCATGAAATTTCTATTAAAAGAGGAAAAACTTTCGAGAATAATAATGAGAGTCGACAATTGCTACATATTCTTTTTTAAAAATAAGATCTAAATGTTTTCTGTGAGTTACTTCCTAGAATCCTGTCAGTGTCACAAGGAGGCAGGCACTTTAATAGATAAGGCAGCCAGGCACAGAGATGCTAAGGAACTTACCTGAGGTCGCACAGCTAGTTAATGGCAGAGCGGGGACATGAACCCAAGTGCCGAACTTGTTCGGTTTACTGCATCTACAGCATAGTTAGAAGCAAAATAAAGTGGAGAAAGAAGCAATATCCAGATACAAGGGTTCACTGGGGACCACTCATCCTGTCACCCCGTTTGATCTATGCAAGTTTGGCTCATGTAACTCACTGTGGATGTGTGGGGTTTTTTATGCATTTAAGGCTCAACTATATTTCTCTAGGGATGTTTAGAAACATTAAAAAAGAACAGAACAATATTAAGTGGCCTGTGGCTGTAGGGAAACTTGGCTTGTTTCATTCCTTTTCAGCCAGCTGGGATCTTTGGTTACAAGTGAAGGTTATTGGATTTAGTTTTTTACTTTGAAGATGAGTAGGGGTTTTGGGGGTTTTTTTCTGTTGCATTTGAGCATCTTCATCTGTAGAGTGACCCCTCGCTGGGAATCTTTCTTCTTAGAAATTCCACCTCTTCCAGGCTAGTCTTTCTCGCTCTCCCTCCGCCGCCTCCTCTGTAAAGGACTGTAAAGGTTGGTTCTGTTTTCCTTTTTGTCAGTCTCATGCTGGATCTCTGTCTCCACAGCGGCTGTGGGAGTGACCAGGCACAAATCGAAGGAACTGAGTCGCAAACAGAGCCAACAGCTGGAGCTCCTGGAGAGTGAGCTCCGGAAAGAGATACGTGATGGTAGGCTCCAAAATTTTATTTGTAGAAAAACAAGCCCTTTTTTTTTTTTTTTTAACCCTTAAATGGAACCAGCCACAGTAATGAGAGCTGTTTGTATAGAAGACAACTGAACAGCAGGGTCTAGGCCTGGCTTTGTGTTTTATTTCAGCTCTTCTCTGCAGCCAACCAAGTAATTATCTACTGTTTCTTCTTTAATGAAAACCAAGGCCATACTCCGTGTTAGACAAAACAGCAGAAGATCTCATCCATTGTTTTCTGAGTTAAAATATTGCTCTTGGGATTCTGTTTTGCAGGCTTTGCTGAGCTGCAGATGGATAAATTGGATGTGGTTGATAGTTTTGGAACTGTTCCCTTCCTTGACTACAAACATTTTGCTCTGAGAACTTTCTTCCCTGAGGTAAAAGAGCATTGATCACATTCCTAAGGTTGAGTCTTGAATAATAATGAAGGTGCTTGTTGCTACTGTCAAAAACGGCGGTTCCTTCCAAGGCAGCGGTAGATAACGTGCTTGGTACAGAATAATGGCTTAAATCTCAGCAGAGCGGGGAGGAGGATAACTATTAATCGGATTGATTAGGGTACAAAGCAGTGATGGGTCACTGGCAATTACTCGTTGTCCAGTAACAAAAACCTAGGAGGGACACAAGTTCAAAGTGATGATTTTTTTGCTTTATTTTACTACCAGTTTAGAACTGAATTTGTAGCTGGGAAGTGAGCTAGTTCATTTAAAAATCAATAAATTGTGGGCTGGCCAGTTTGTTGTGTTTATCTGCATGACTTACATTGCGGCTACTAGATTATCCACTATTACTTCTCAATTGGAAATGAAAAGTACTGTTGGCCAAGAGGGAGAAAAGTAGACACGTGTAGAATCTGAGTTAATAACAGCCATTTTTAGCAATGTAGAGTTTTTATGGTTCTCTCCAGCAGTTGTTCTTCAGCTGATCAGTTTGTGTCATCCTCATTTAGTAGAAATAGCTGCATGAAATGTTTAATTAATTTGTTCTAGGATCCGAGGAGTAGTCTACTTAACCCTTTGGGTTTTCGGTCTCACGTTCTAACACCTCCATTTTCTCACCTGCTCACATAGCCTTCCTCATTTACCCTCCCAAGTCTTTGGCGAGGTACCCTCATCCTCCTACCATCACCTCCAAGTCCCGGTACCCCAGTTCCTCCATATTGCCCTTTTTTTTTTTGTCCAGAACTGGTGACCACAGCAAGGCCCAACCTCTGGAACACATCAACACCAATTACATATTACATTTAAATCTAGACTTCTAAGCAAAGCCAGAAATCTCTCCAGGCCAAAAGAGAGCTTGTATCACCTTACCATCAGCTTCTCAGCTACACTTGGCCAGAAGCCTAGAGTTCAGAAACCCAGACACATGCAGTAAGCAATTTCCAGTTTCTCTATAATTCTAGAAGCGGACACCATGATATGTGATGCTGTGTCTGGAGGGTGGGATACCTCCATAAAACACCCACCATATTTTCTTTTTTTTGTCCAAGCCTTAGTGTTGTAAATCAAGAAGGCTAGAAATAAGACTTTAGCTTTCAGTACTTGTATTTTTTTTTAAGTTATCCTCCAATAATAGCAGGCACCAAGACTTGCCATTTACCACCTCCTTCATTTCTACGGCAGAATACTGCCTAGGGAGGGGAGTTTAATTCCCTGAATCATGATGACTGTGCAGGGCCTCAGCAAAGGTTGCACCAAGAGTCCTATTTCCCAGCTATCTGAGATCCCCATTAAGAATTTAATAGCAATAGAAGAAGAGGTTTCTACCATCTACAGGAGTACTCTGTGGGCTTTTATAGTTAATGATGGCCCTTGAGTGCTAAAGAGAGTAATCTGTGGCCTGAAAGAAAAAGTTTTCCTGTCTTCTAAATTCGGTTATCAAGAGCAAGATAGAGTGACGAATGCAAAGGAATGCTGTTGCGAGTGTTTAAAAAAAAAAAAAAAAATTCCTAGGAACAATGCTGTGGTATCTCAGAAGAGAGAGGTGCAAGAAGGCAAACTGATTTAACTCAGGGTTATGTAGAATCTTGAAAGACAACTGGGAAAGCTGTAGAAACTGATGTCAGAAGAAGACACAGGAAAGACAAGCATACATTTTTCAGAACCCTATTGAGAAGACCTCAGTTAAAACTGAATTTGTCACAATTAAGAAAAGATCTAAAAAAAAAAAAAGAAAAGATCTAGAGAACAAGGGAAGATACTCCATTAGAACAACACCAGTTGAAATGCATTCTAGGCTGAAGGTAGGTCCTGCTGTTGAGAGGCCCTTTACTGATAGATCAGGAGCCACATCCTCTAGGCCTGGAGGCTGGGTGGCGGAGGGAGACCTTGGGTGATCAACACCTACTCGGTTAACAATAGGCAAAGCCCAGAGGAGATGGTAGCTTCTCAGAGACCAAGGCATTACCGGTAGTTCTTTGCCCTGCTAGTTGGTTTTTGGCTTTTAAAGCCTTGCTTTTCATTATATTGGCAACTTTGTTGTGCTGAAAATAGAAGAAATAAGGGTAAGCGGAGCACCTAACCACCTAGAGGAGAAGAATTTGAATGAAAGGAGGAAGGAACATTGGAACCCAGGGATCCAGCGCGGTATTTCCCTATTTAAGGTCAAGAATCAATCTGTTTATTTTTTTTAAGTTTTTCCTTTAATTAATTAATTTTTGGCTGCGTTGCGTCTTCGTTGCAGTGCACGGGCTTCTCATTGCGGTGGCTTCTCTTGTTGTGGAGCACGAGCTCTAGGCGCACAGGCTTCAGTAGTTGTGGCGCACGGGCTTAGTTGCTCTGCGGCATGTGGGATCTTCCCGGACCAGGGCTCGAACCCGTGTCCCCTGCATTGGCAGGCGGATTCTTAACCACTGCGCCACCAGGGAAGTCCTCAATCTGTTTAAATTGCCTATTGGCATAAGGTTGGTTCAGCAGAAAAATATGAGGAACTAGAAACTGCAAACCCAGGGTCTGATTTTTCTGCTTATTACCAGGGGAGAGTATGAGGTAATAGTTTGAGGTCTTCTACTTGGGCTAACAAATTTGAAACTATAAGGCAAAAATTCTCTGCAGAAGAAATTTACTTAAATAAGATATAACAATAGCCCAAAGTTTCAAGTATTACCAAAAAATTTTTAAATAAATGAATGTTTGAATTTATATTTTCATACTGTTGACTCATTTAAAGTGTTAGCATGCTTTTTAAAATTTAGTCATTTAATTCCAATATGATTTATGATATTGTACATTAAAGGAAACCCCAAAGTTTATATTCAAGAGCTACAGAGCATAACACTTTAAAATATTTTTAGAAACCAGCAGGGCAACAGCATTGTGGTCTAGTTTGCTGTAAATTAGTGATTAAAAAAAAAAAACAACCCGATAATGATAGCTGACATGAAGAACTTACTGTGCATTCATTCATTTTATTTTCACACCTAACCCGTGAGGTGAGAATCATTATTGTTCCCATTCTTCAGATGAGGAAAGTCAGGCACAGAGAGGTTAAGTGACTTGTCCAAAGTCATGTGACCAGTAGGTGATAAAACCAGGATTGGAACCCAAGTTGTTTGACTCCAGGTTCTAGCTGTTACCCACCCCTCTCCACCCCTTCTTGAATAACAATGTGTATCCAGACAGTAAATGCTTCTAAGCTAAGACTTGTATAAACTTACCAACACGACTCGGTATTTATCCCTAGAAGGTAAATTGCTTGAGGAGGGGTCTGTACGTTTGCATAATCTTTCGCCACCACTTCTTTAACTTCTGAGTCAGTTCTTTAAAGTGTGAGATGCCTTCACCTACCAAAACCGGAACTGATGCAACGATAAATATTCTTAGAGGCTCTCAGAAGTCACTGGTGTTTCTTGAGAGCTGAACAATTATTTATTATGTAGAAGATATGCTGTGAACATAAGCCCAGGGGCTCTTCAGATTAGCAAATAGTGTCTGTACTTTATTAAAATGGACTCAGGTATTGTAACAAAAATACACTCTTCATTTCCTTTGGTTGTTATGAATAATAAAAGTGTCTCCTTCCTCTCAGTCAGGTGGCTTCACACACATCTTCACTGAAGATATGCATGTAAGTCTATAAGTTTTCATTTTTCGCTCATGACTGCCTGACTTTCATAGTGCTATCATCTCCATTATTACTTTGAATTGTCATTGTGGGTATTTCGGGATCACGAATTTGATATTAAATAATTCATTGTCTTGGAAAACCCATTGTGGATCTACTTTCTAACTTTAAGTTTATATATTATCTATATTATGTTATATTTTTTTCAGAACAGAGATGCCAACAACAAGAATGAAAGTCTCACAGCTTTGGATGCCCTAATTTGTAATAAAAGTTTCCTTGTTACTGTCATCCACACTCTTGAAAAGCAGAAGAACTTTTCAGTGAAGGACAGGTATCAGCCCATTTGTTTACATTTTGAAAGCCATTAAGTAGAAAGAATAAAACGTGAGCCTCTCATTTTGTTTCGGAATTACAACCTGAGCTTGGTATCTGAGAACATGCATCTCTCCAGAGGCTGGTTGATTTGGGTCACCATGCAGTCCTGATGTTTCTTTCCATTTCAGATCACAACGCTCTAACACAAATTCTATTTTGAAGATGCACACACATGTGACACCCCCCCCTCAAAAAGCACCCTAAAAAAACCCAATACCAAGAAAACACATGAGTCCTGAGTCAAAAAGCAGAAGTGTGCTGTTTTCTATTTTTAAAAACACCCTGAAAATTCAGGGAAGACATTCACTTCTTGTTACCGCTCTAGTTTAAAGTAAACTAGAGAATGCTGAAAACCATATAAAATGACCGGAAGTTAACATTGCTGTGTGGTTTTTATGGATCGAGGACAAAGGTAGTTGAAACTTAGATGTTAAAAAAAAGCACCCACAGGGCAGCACCCCGTTAGCATCCCATTGCCTGACCCCTCAAGTTTCCTTGGAAACTGCTGTCAGCACCGAGCAAGCCACAGCTGTTGACTAACCTGCTTAATCAAGACTCTGGTTTTTTTTCAATATGCTTTTTTTCCATCATCTGTATATCTTCTTTTTTTTTCTCTTTCAGTTTTATTGAGATATTGACATACAGCACTGTATAGGTTTAAGGTGCACAGCATGATAACCACAAATATGATCTCTTTTTCTGAGTTTGAGGTTTGTTTCGTTTTTTTTCAGATCCCACATATAAGTGAGATCATACAGTATTTGTCTTTCTCTATTTCACTTCGCATGATGCCCTCAAGGTCCATCCATGTTGCTGCCAACGGCAGGATTTCCTTCTTTTCAGGGCTGAAGAGTATTCCATTGTATATATGTACCACATCTTCTGATCCATCCGTCTGTTGATGGACACTTAGGTTGCTTCCGTGTCTTGGCTGTTGTAACCAAGGCTCTATTTTTAAATAGGTGTCTGTTTGCTTCCTTCTTAACCATTGCACTGCAAACTAAGCTGGTCTACCTAACCAGCATCCTCGAGGTGCTGACCAGGGACTTGATGGAGCAGTGCAGTAACATGCAGCCTAAACTCATGCTGAGACGCACAGAGTCCGTGGTGGAAAAGCTCCTCACAAACTGGATGTCCGTCTGCCTTTCTGGTTTTCTGCGGGTAAGTGTCGCGTCCCTTGGTGGCGTCAGAGCTAAGACTGTATAGGCAGCTGTTTTTAGCAGATGCTGGTGTCTTTGCCAGGATAAATCCTGAGCACTCCGTGGTGTCAGCGTTTAACCACTTTTAGGCTTGGTCCTTACTAGGAGCACATGGAGGGGAAAATAACATTTGTTTTTGCGGTAACTGGCCTAGGCAAGCACAATTCATTTAGAATTTCCTCGAGTAAGACTTTTTAAACATTTTATTGCGGTGAGAACAATTAACGTGAGACCTACCCTCTTAACAGATTTTTCAGTCTACAAAACGGTGTCGTCTCTTGGCACAATGTCGTACGATAGATTTCTAGAACTTACCTTACATAACTGAAACTTCTTACCCCTTGACTTCTGCATCCACCTTCACGTGGTTAATTAACGTGTGCTGAGTGGAGGGCATATTTCAAATGCTGATGGAAACACACTGTTTTCAGGGCCCCTGAAGCATCTTGGAAATAGCCATTTACCTACCACTACGCTCTCCGCAAGCTAATTACGTTCAATTCCAACCAGTTATCCCATGGGAAAGCAAGTCTCCAAAAAGCCGCCCGCCCCTTGAGTTCACTTTGTGACAGTTAAGTGAACATGGTTATAATCTAATTGAATCTTAAAATCTTTTCAAATGTGAACTTGGCACATATTCCATTGGTTAAGAGGATAGGCCCTGGAGCCCGCTGCCCAGTTTGAATCTAGACTCCACCGCTTACCAGAGGCCCCAAGCAGGTTTCCTGACCTGCCTGAGCCTTGGGTTTATAACCTGTACAACTGGAGGAAGAATATTTCAGGGCTGTTCTGAAGCACTGATGAGAAAATGTATACAATTGCTTGGCACTGAGTAAGCACTCCATAAATGATGCCCATTATCATTATGAAATATTAGTAGGAAAAGAAGTGTGTTCTGTTGAACCCAGGCTTCGTTCAGCCCTCCGAGGCCCCTGGTGCAGGACGTTCTTATCCTTCTTCAATTTCACCAGCCATCCAGATTCCAGCAGAACTGAATAATTGTGTGTTTGTAGCTAGTTCTGAAATCTAATTAAAGTTTGAATAAGATACACTGCTATACCACAGGTTTTAACAGTGCTACTTAAGTTTAGATCCAAAAAGCAGCGCCTTAAATAGACTGTGCTTAGTTTAATGTTTAATGTAATCTTACAAGTAGATGCACAACCTTTTTTTTTTTAACCAACCCTTTTCTCTCCCAAGGCAATGCCTATTTATTAAGATTAATGAAATCTGCCTTCTTTGCTGTTTACTTGGAATACATCATCATAACACTTTGGGGAGATGTGGAGCGCTTATTTCTGGGGTGAATATTTTTGGCTCCCCCCATCCTAGCTTCAGCCGCAGCTGCTCCGAAACAGAGGCAGCAGGACCCTCACCCAGTTCCTGGGTCTTAGTCTCAAAAGGCAGCTCCTGCCTCACCACCTACCGTGCCACTGAATCAGAAGCTCAGGGTGGGGCGCAGTAGTCGACGTTTCCAAGTTCCTGCAGGTGATTGCACCGCCCTGCCTTTGAGAACCTGGGGGCAGTAGAAGGAGCGCTGGCCTAGGACTCTTGGTTAGAAGTAGCAGGTTCGGGCTGTAAGTTCATCTCGGCCCCAGCTTGCTGCGTGGCTCCAGGTACGGCCCTTTCCATCTGGGCATCCGTTCTCTACCCACCAAATGAGGCGCTTGGCCATTGGTTTTAAATTCCTTTCCAGTTCTTTCTCTGGGACCTTGTGATTCTTTTTCTGAGCCCTCGAAGGCTAGTCAGAGCCTTGCCCTTGCTGCTCTTGGGCGTTAAAAAGGCGAGGCGTCCCCAGAATCTGCGCTCTGAGTCCAAATAGCCCCCTTGAGCAGGGGATTCCTCGTCAAGGTTTTGCAGTGCTGACTCAGGAGTGTCTTGAGCACTTGGGGTGGTGAGGGGCCAGCGTGCTCCCTGGGAGGAAGTGGCATTCGCCCGTCGGCGATACTTTCGTTTTCAGTGGAATAATTCCCTCTGGCGTGCAGGGCCGGACCTCCCCAACCAGGTGCCCAAGGGGTGTGGGACTCTGACGGCCTGGCCCTCCTGCTCTACCCATCCTCCCAAACATCGGCCTGGGTGCCACGAGCGCTGTGACCTCCAGGTAACTTCCTCCTCTGTGCCTCCAAGGCCCTGTGGGTCAAGTAATAATAATAACTACCATTTATTGAATGTGCCAGCCACCATGCTAAGAGCTTTGCTTCCTTTTTCTCACTGAATCCCATGAGGTGAGAACCTTTATGACCGTTTTGCGTACTGGGGAATTGGGGCACACAGGATAGACAAGACTTCCTCCCATAGAGGAAGATCCCATAGCTCGTGTGACAGCACCAGGGAGCTCTTAGCCACCCGGCTTAATGCCTCCCCAGGAAGGCAGCTACCTCCTTCCAGGCTTAGGGAGGGATTTGGGGCTGGAATGAGATCACAGGTGCGGAAGCCTAAAGCTCAGCCATGGTCAGAGAGTCTGGTCTCACGAAGGAAAGGATGGTGAACGGGCCAAGCTTAATTCCCATCACAGGATGGGAAGGGCAGGGTCAGTTCCATAAACGGGGCTCTGCCCCAGGCCGGCTCCCTGGGAAGCTGTGTGCACCCTGGTCTGATGAGATGCCTAAGCCGCCAGCAGGTATGACTAACTTAGAACTTGTGTTCAGTGGAGACAAAGAAACGTCGTGGCTCCGTCGTTTCCTCAGCTGGCCATGCATCAGGATCCCCCGGCAGGCATTAAAACTACAGATGCCCAGGCCTCATCTCCAGAGATTCCATGTCTAGAGTAGGGCCCAGACATCTGAATTCTTTATAAGAGTCCCAAGGGATTCTGGTGATGACTATCCAGGTTTAGAACCACGGGTGTGGGTAACGGTGCCAGATGAGATGTTACTAATCTGAGTCTAGCTGCACTCTTGTGGAGAATTCTTACCACAGAGCCATGGAGTCTGGAGCTGTCACTCCACACAGCCCAGAAGAGCCCACCGGCCCCCTAACGCCGACCTCTGCAGGTGCCTCCAGCCCCCTCCCAAGGGCGCTTACCCCCATCTCTGATGTGGGCTGGAAGCAAAGAGAGAAGTGAGGTTCTAGGTTTGTGGTCGGGATATTACCTAAGGGGGTGGAGGGAGAGAGATGAGAGCAGTGTGGTTGTGAACCTCTAAATAAAGGAAGTTTCTCATAAGAATTGAAATGTCATGTTCTAGTCCCAGCGCTCTCCCCACCTGGGAAATTTTTGAACATTCCAACCCTGTCCTGCAGTAAGGAAGCGACTCCAGGATATGTCAGGAGGGGAGAGGAAAGTGATACAGGGCCCCAGTGGCAGGGAGAGCAGCAGAGGAGTGACAGGAAGCCGGGGACCAGGGAGGGCTGTGCTTTTGCAGTCAGTATAGAGGATGGTACGGGGCGGGTAGGGGTGGGATCCAAGAGACCTCAAAGACGTCTTAGTTTACCTCTTCAAGGGAAAGCAGGTGAGAGAGGCAGTGGAACCCTCCTTTCCAAGCCAGATGCATTGGCTGTGAAGCTTGACTTTGTAAACTGGTGCTTCAAGCCCTAGTCACGTGGCTGGCTTCTCGTCATCACTGAGGCAGTTGGACTTCCTGGTTCTGGGCCTGGCTCTTCTTCCCCCTTAAATTCAGTTTAATGTCCTTTTGATTACAGAGGGTTTATTTACTTAGCAAATACTACACGATGGATCGTCAAGCCAGGGCGACATGCTTTGAGAGGCTGCATGAAAGCAGGAACACGCAAACAAGCCTCCCACTTGGGCTCCTCAGGGTCCATTCAAGCGCGAAGTGGCTACAGATTTCAGGCGTTTCAATAACAGCAGGGGTGGCCACCCCTGGTCCAGAAAAAGGTGCAGAAGGAAGTCATCAGGATGGGCCAGATGCTTGGGAAGATCCTTAGAGTAAGGATCTGGAATCGGCTCTGGCCCAGGGGAAGGAGGTGGGGTACACTGTGGCCTGTACCAGCAAAGGCGCCTGGGTGGGACTGTGCAGGCTGGGTCTGGGAAGGACCCCGGGGCTGGCCGCCTCACGGTCAGGAGAGGAGGCTGCAGACTGCAACTGAAGGCCACTTCCTTCGTGAGAAGCTGTTGACACCCAAAAGCTTCCTCCTAGGTAAATGTATAAAATGCTTTTATGTTTATTCTGGTTACCAAGGCTAATCGTTCTGCATTTTTTTACATGCCATTTATTTCTAGCGCGCTGAAAAAAAAAAGGGCAGTTAAATAGGAGCGTAAAGAAAGGTTAAATCTCTACCAACTGTTCTTAGGCCAACTGATGAGCATTGGGCTACCATAGAGAAGCTTAAGCATAAGAGAATGATCACCTCTGTAAGTGCCATGAGAGTGTGCGTGTGCGTGTGCGAAGTCACGTGCGTGTTGGGGGAGAAGAGGCAGTTTCCTGAGTTTTGCTCCTAGTCCTAAGTGGAGCAAAGTGTATTTTCTTGGGAGGTGCATGTTGACTGTTAGAAAACACTGCCTCCTGTCTCCTGTCGTAGGGCCATAAACTGAAACTTTGATTCTCTGGAAAGTACAGTGGATTCTGCCGAGAAAGCTAACTGTCACTTTTGCGTCTTTTCCAAGGAGACTGTTGGAGAACCGTTCTATTTGCTGGTGACGACTCTGAACCAGAAGATAAACAAGGGCCCCGTCGACGTAATCACTTGCAAAGCCCTGTACACGCTTAATGAGGACTGGCTGCTGTGGCAGGTTCCGGAATTCAGCACTGTGGTGCGTTTACGATGAAGCTGGTGGGGTAGAGGGGGGGTTGGGAAGCGTCGCTTTGAAATGATCATTCCTACCACAGGAGGCCTCACACGTTCCGTTTATTAAAACCGTAGTTGATAAAATGTTAACACGTGTTCACATAATAGATTTTAATTACTTGGATTGGGGGAGAAGGCGTTGTCGTGATGCCTGGGGTACTCCTCCATTTCCAGAGATTTTACTGTCAGGATGGCTTATAGCTTTCAGCGTCGGGAAAGGAACTGCAGAGCACTCCCTACTCAGCGCTTATAACTGCAATCAGAATTTCTCAAACGGCTCTGCTCTGGAAGACAATGTGTGAAGATATATCTCAACCAAATCGAGGCCGTCTTATTTTAGAACGATAACACAAGACAAATTCCTCTGTGTTCCCCCTGCAACATGACGCCCTTACTTTATTTTCATGGATTAGTTACAAATGTTTGGTGTCATGCGCTTATCGTTCTGTGATCTCACGGATATTTTTAGAGAAATGCTGTAAATCACGACAGGAAGATGATTGCTTGGCTGCTGGAGGGTTTCACCCATTTAAGATCTTCCTTTTCACCCGTCCCCACTCCACCCGCCCACTCTCTTCCTTTCCTAAAGGAAAAGAGACCAATTTTTTGCACATTCAGGAATTTGAGAGAGAGAGAGCCAAGCATGGCAAGTATCTCCAAAATTACTTAGGATTTTTTTGTGCTTTTCTGTTAACAGGGACTTGGAAAAGGGATTGCTGTATTTTGGTTTGATCTTTAGCTTTTGCAGAGATTCCGGGCTGCTTCACAATCTCATTAGTGGGGAAGGAGGAAAAAATTACAGTGGGGTTTTTGTGTTGCTCAGTAAAGGGGCCGAGGCTCCTGCGGCTTTGCTCTGGATGGCAAGCACTGCGGTGTCATCCTGGAAGAATTCATCCCCTAATTGGAGAAGGCACCATGGTGCTGTAGGCTATGTTACGGTTGTGTCCTCTGGTGGGAGAAGAGTCCCCAGATCAGCTCTTTCGAGTCCTCGGTCACCGCTGGATGGAGCTGACCCTCCACTGAAGATGGCACATGCTTAGCCACCATCCACAAGGTGGGAGGCGGAGCAGAAGGTCACCAGGTCTGACTCCTGTCTGTTACTCCCATCTGTATCTGAGGGGGAGTGGAGTGCAGTGGTTCTCCGATGTTAGCATGCATCAGAGTCCCCGAGAGAGCTTATTAAACGCCAGTTGTGAGGCGGCACCCCAGGGTTTCTAATTGCATAGGTCTGGGGTGTGGCCCAAGAATTTGCATTTCTGAAGAGCTTTCTGCAGCTGCCGCTGGTCCAGGGCCACACAGGGAGAACTACTGATATAGTTGTTACTGAGTGTGGACTCTGGAGCCAGGCAGGTTTGAATCCTGCCTCTGCCACTGGCTAGCTGTGTGACTTTGGGCAAGTTTGGAAACCTCTCTGTGCTTCCGTCTCTTCACTTGTAAAATGGGGATGATGATCATGGTACCTGCCTATCTCATGGATGTTGTGAGAATTAAGAGTTGATATTCTGTAAAGTGCTTAGACCATTGCCGGGCACATGAGTGCCCTGTAAAGAGTTATTAAATTTAATTCAAATCTCCTCGGGCGCTTGTTAGAAATGCAGATCCAGATAGACCCATGCCTGGGCCTTCCGTCCGGACTGACTACATCAGAATCTCTGGGGGTGGAGCCCAGGCACGGATAGATGTTTTAAATGCTCCAGGTAATTCTAATGTGCATCCTGCAGGAGGAACCCCACTGGTACCCTGGAGGACAAATGATGAACTTGCATCAGGGCCTATTGACTCTCCTTTTACTGATTCAGGGTCTTGTCTTCAAACTCAGGGCCTTGGTCCTAATGCAGAAGGTGTTCATGCTTTTACTTTGAGACACTTTAGGAGCCCCACAGGTTCCCAAAGAGAAATATTTGCAAGTGAATATAGGTCAGGGGAATCCAGCAGTGTTTCACTTTCATGAAAACACGAACCCGCACGCACAGGAAGGAGAGGAGAGCAGAAGATGGAACTGGGAGTGGGGAGGACTCAAATGCCTGGAGCAACTTTTGAGGTTTGAGTCCTTTCTAATGCTTTACATCGGAACACTTTTCCCCCTTTCATTTTGAAACGTTATTTATTTCACAGTCAATTAAGACCATGTGTTTCTGATTTGTTAACACTCAGCTCATCATCAAAATGTTTCTTGATGCTGAAGACATTTGTGTCCACTCGGATTCTTTTTTTCCTTTGTAGCCCCTGGGGAAAAGGTTGACGGAAAATTATGTTTTTAGAAATCCACATAAATCTTCCTTTCCGAACACGGATTTGCCGGTAGATAGCATTGAGACTGGGAGAGGGGTGGGCCACTTGTTTCTAGGGCCCTTGACTTTGAAATTGATTTTTAATGCCTTTCACTGGACCCGCCCCAAACCTCTTTTATGGTGGATGGTTATACTGGAAGCTCCAGAGAAGCTTGATCCGGTCTGTGCTTGTGTGACAAAATGTTAGCAGGCCGATATAAAAAATTTAAGGTTTTTCATTTCCTTTCAGGCAAGTCCCCTCAGCCTTAACCATCATCTTTTAAATTTTCTTCCTTCCTCTCTTTCCCACCTCCCCCTGCCCCTTCTCACTTTACCCCCCTTTCCCACGCATGTACACCCAGTGGTCTGAAGTCTTGACTTTCTAAATTTGCTGAGATGGTTTATTTATTTGAAAACCAAGGTGTGGAGAACAAACTCGATTGTGTGTGTGTGTGTAAATATTTTCAAGGAAAAAAAAGCCAGGGAAAAAAAAGAGCAGCCACCCAAACAACTTGAAATGACAGAGCCTGGTACCATGGCTGGGACACATTTAAAAAGAGGCCCCGAAACTCCTGTTTGGCTAAATGGTGAAAACCACAGCGCCTCATCTAACAGCCTAAGAGTCAGGTTTCACTCCTCTAGAATTAGGATGTGTTCTCCCTGAGGTGTAGGGTGTTTTCTAGAACATGAAGGCAACATGCCAATTGCTTATACATGAAATCATTATACTAACACATGGGCTCCAAGAAGTAATTCTTTGTTTGCTGTACCCTGGGAGGAAAATTCCTCTGCCATTTCTTAAATGTAAGCAAAGCCCCATAAAGTCACTTCCTCTAGGGCCAGAAGAAACCATCCTCCGCCAGCAAGGCACTGCAGGCTGGTGTTCAGTGAGGCAAACTGCCATTACATTCTCCTGCTCCGGGCTAGGAGCATCGGGGGAGGGTTTGTACACACACGCACACACACAAACGCGTGCACACACACACACACACACACACACACACACAAGCGTGCACGCACACACAAACGCGCGCACACACACACACACACACACACACACGACTCCTCTAACATCCAGGGATTCCGAGTTGACAGCTAGAAGAGAGATAAGCCCTATTGCTCTAAGGTTTTTCCTCCTTTGCAAACTTTTAGGCACGTTCGATTTTGTGGCTGAAGAATCTCGGGCTCTCCCTAAGGGTGGGCTGTGTCTAGAGAGTCGTTCTGGAGCGGATCGCCCGAAACTTCGGAGAAGCGAGTGAAGGTTGAGGATTTCAGTTCCGGGAAAGTGTACCACATGGGAGAAAGGACATTTGCTTCACTTTCAGGAGGCGATGAGAAAACCCAATAACTCATGGCAAGTGTGCTGAATTAGCAAGAGAAGGTTGACTTATAAACAAAGTTAAGCGAGAAATGGTTTTTTGAACTCTTAAACCCAGGAAATGAGCCTGCCAATCGGCTGTATCAGAGATAGCATCTTGGCGCCCTGGGAAACAGTGTTCTGACAAACATAATATTGCCCTCATTCTCATATCTATGAGAAAGTCTTTAAGATTATTAGAAAGTCTTGGAAAAGCACAGATACTCGCTTATAGAAATCTTGATGCCTCTGCTATGATTTATTGAACGTTTCCACCAGCCCACACTAGCCTTTTCCCCCACTAGTTACCACGTTGCGGACAATCCTGGTTTGTAAAATATTTCACCTCTGACACAGCCCTAGCTATCCCTAGCAAGAGTTCCTCAGCTGCAAGCTTCCTTCAACGCGGCCGCTGGGCCCTCCACTCCCCAGCTCCTTCTGTTCCATTTAGTTTGTCCTTTCAGAAGATCCATTATCCCCATAATTAAACAACCCACTGTCCCGATTAAGTCATTCTCTGTTACTTCAATTACATCCCATTGTTCATTAAACCCTGATGTTTGCACTTCAGCAATCTTGTTTTTAATACTCCTAGCATTTGTGGAGAAACAGTAAAGTTAATTAACAATTCTTGAGCTTTGTTTTTCTTTTTCTCTCTACCATAGTGCAAATCATTTCCATTATGACTTGCAATAATACTGAAACCATTACTAACTCCATAGTTACTGTTCTGAGCTTCTGATCAGAGAAGCGAAACCATTTTTTTATAATCATTTGAGGTAAGTCATCCTACTTGACGGCAGGCAGTGGAAAATGAAAATTTAACCTTAAATGAGTGCTTTAAATGATTCTCCTCTTCATATTCTTTCTTCTCACACCCATAGTCTTGGGATTAGAAAATAATTTCGTTACCTAAATACACACGTACTTAATTTTCCTCTTTATGGCTCAAATATGACTCTGTTACTTCATCGTTAAGGATTCTTATTTATACTTGTTCCCCTCAGAGAATGGTAACTTTTATAGCAAACCACGGTGGAGATAAAGGCATTTTTAATTTATTTATTTATTATAAAATTTGTTTTATTTATTTATTTTTGGCTGCACTGGGTCTTCGTTGCTGTGCCTGGGCTTTTTTCTAGTTGCAGCGAGCAGGGGCTGCTCTTCGTTGTGGTGCGCGGGCTTCTCATTGCGGTGGCTTCTCTTGTTGCACAGCACAGTCTCTAGGCACGCAGGCTCAGTAGTTGTGGCTTGCAGCCTTTTAGAGTGCCGGCTCAGTAGTTGTGGCTCGCGGGCTCTAGAGCACAGGCTCAGTAGTTGTGGTGCACGGGCTTAGTTGCTCCGTGGCATGTGGGATCTTCCCAGACCAGGGCTCGAACCCGTGTCCCCTGCATTGGCAGGCGGATTCTTAACCACTGCACCACGAGGGAAGGAAGCCCAAGGCATTGTTTTAGATTTGTCTTTTATGGCACTGTCAAAAGTCAGCATTCCATTTGAAGTTACTGTTATCTAGAGCAGGAATCAGCAAACAACCACCTGTGGGTCAAATGTGGCCCTGCTGCCTCTTGTTATAAATAAAGTTTTATTGGCACACAGCCATACCCATTCATTCACTATTGTCTATGGCTGTTTTCCTGCTTCAGTGGCAGAGTTGAGTAGTTGCAATAGAGGTGATACAGACCTCAGAGTCCTAAATGTTTACTATCTGGCCTTCTACAGAAATTTTGCCATCCCTTAATCTAGAGCTTGACATAATAGAGAAAAAAAAACCTAGAATCCACTCTCCTGCTCACCCCCAAAAATCCTGGCCTGTTTCCTCTCCTTCTAGGGACACAGCAGTGGAAATGCCTCACCACTATCCACAAAGCTGAAACTTATGGGCACTCTGCCAAAAAAACCCAGAAAACTGTGAAATACATTAAACCTAAAATACTGGAATCAATCATTTTGGGCTAAATTGGACAGATTCTCACTTGAGTTTTGCATGAACAAGTGTTAGTAAATGCTAGCAAGTGTATAAGACTGGTGAGAGAAACTTAAATTTGAGGAAATTCTCTCCATTAACTTAATTTTTTTCTTCAAAATGGAAAAGGCCTTTCTCCCTCAGTATTCTGTCGGGGGGTTAAATACCCTGACCCAGGAAGCGTGGGGCTCTCCGTCTTTGGTGGGGAAAGGAAAAGGTGGGTGGGGGAGGGGAGGTCGGGCCGGCAAGAGCAGCATTAGAGGGGCGGCTGGTAGAATGTCCCAGGGCTGACTCAGCTTGAGAAAAACCTCAGGTCAGAAGCTTTTCTGAGACTTGGATTTCTAACTCTGGGCTCTTGCTGCTTCTACTGAACTTCTGGAAGTGGTTTTCTTCTCTCTAATTCAGTTTAGTATAAGAACCAGACTTTTCTCTTGACCTTCATCTGGCTCTGCAGTGAAATTCGAAATATATTTTATAGGTTTTATTTAACGAAAGCAATTATTGGCCTAAGACCGTCTATGATAAAGTCGCTGGCTTGTAATAAATTCTTTTAAAATTGATTTGTAGGTTTTAGAAGGTATTACAGAAAGGATGCAGCAACATCCCTGCCCTTATTAGCTAAGAATATGGCTGAGTTAATGAGGTAGCTGCATCATCCTTTCCCCACTAAACTGGGGAAAATGTGGGGCAATGCCTCTTCCCCTGCTTTTGATGTGTCCTCTTAGCCCTCTGCAGCTTGTTTTTTCTACCTCCCCAATGCCTGAAACTGCCAAGTTGTGTGAAGGGCCCATGGGTAAAGCTGCTAGTGAAGCAGGAATGTGGTTGTATGTCGGGGTGCTGTGTTGTTCAGCTCAGAAGAGGTGGGGTTTGGAGTCTGACCGTCTTGGGTGTGAATCCAGGCTCAGCCGCGTTACAAACTGGCTGTGTGACCTTGGGCAAGTCACTCAACCTCTCTAAACCTGTTTCCTCATCTTTAAACAAGTGGATTACTTTAATTAAACCCTAACCTTGTACATTTTTTATGAGGTCAGGAAATAATATCTGTAAGATGTCTAGCCATCATGCCACGGAGTAGGTACTCATTATTTATTTATAATAGCTTTTCCCGTCTGAGCTGTTTTTCTTATCAACAGTATGGTTGAAGCAGAAACTGTCCCCTCACCATTGGTTGGTTATTTGGTTGGTTGGTTATTGATGATGGGTGATGCAGGGCAGTTGATTAGCTGCATCCATTGTCATTAAAAGCTTATGTTACTATTGAAAATGTTACTCGTAACCCCTACGTGTGGGCTTTTACAACCTATAGCAGACAATATCCCACTGGACAGATGTGGACAGGAGACCACAATGACACACCTGCCCAGCTAACTTGGACTGCAATCCTGCACATCTAAAAGGGCTGGATTGTGGCCTGCTGCAAAGGACCGGGTCCTTCCAGTCTGGTCCTCTCTCTGGCTTTGGTCCCTGTGCCTTCAAGATAGCCTTGCCCTTCTAAGAACCCTTCTTGATAATAGAGAAGGCATTGTTCCTGAATCCATTGTTCCTTGAGACCCAAGATACCTGTGGCTGAAGCAACAGCGGAGTTTCTCTCTCTCCCACATGAAGTTCTGAGGTGGGCAGCCCAGCACTGGTGGGCGCCTCTGCTGGGATGTCCTCGCAGACCCCAGCTCCTCTCTTGCTGTCCTGAGGTCACCTCATGATCTAAGGTGTTTGCCCCCTGCCAGCCTCCTTCCACATTCCAGCCAGCAGGACATATGCTGAGCTATAGAAAAGTTGACCGACGGTCACCAGCTGTCTTTTAAGGAAGTTTCCCAGGGGCTGCCACATAACACATCTGCTTAATTTCATTGACCTAAACTTAATCACATGGCCATACCGAGCTGCAGCAGAGGCTGGGAAAGGTCGTCTTTATTCTAGGTGAACGTGAGCCCCATAAAAATTCCTGTCAGTGGGGCCCAAGCCACAGGGTGCTCCAGATTGAGTGGGTTCCATGGGGTCCCATGCCAGCCAAGGTAAGGAGGTGGAGCCTCCTCTGCTGTGTCCAACCTGTCTGCTTGGATAGCGTTTATTGAGAACCTCAGGCAGATTGGGACTGCCCTTCGGAAGTTTATCACCTCGACTGGCCTTTGGCTCTGCAGTTAAGAGTGTGGACGTATCCTAGTTATGACCCTCAGCAGCTCTGCGATCTTGGACACATTTCTGAACCTCTGTGTCTCAGCTTCTTCATCTGTTAAATGACACTAATAATAGCGCCCACTTCAGACAGCAGTTGTGAGGATTAAATGAATTAGCAAAGCACACCCAGCACATGGTGAGTGTTCAGTAAGTGTTGGCTATCATTATTAGAAACCTCAAATTGTATTATCTCCCTCAGCTTTTGTTTCTGTAAATAGTGCAGGGCTTCTCCCTGACATGGAAGGTGGTGGTTTTGGAAAGGCAAGCATGGTTCTTCAAGTCCTCTACCCTCTATTCTCCCCAAAGGAAATGGGATTCTTTATCTAGACTTCCTAACCTCATAGCCTGAGTAAGAGATTGAAGCTTGCTGCACATCAGTCTAATAGGAGTTGAAGCCAAGTAACTCCATGGTCCAGAGGCCTCCTCCTGTACTGTTGTACATGTTGCTCCTTTCCAGACCCAGTTCAAGTGGCCCTTCCTCCATGCAGCCTTCCTTGATTTCTCTCCCTTTGAAAACCCTCCTCCGAGCTAGAGGTAATATCTCTCTGAACCTCTAAAGCACTCCATCTGTACCTACTGTTTTCTTCCTGGTATTAGAATTTGTCGTGTATATCCCACAGTTGTTGTATCAGTCTTCACATACTTCCCAGGCAGGACCAGTGCCAGCTTCTATTGTATATCACCTGCAGTGCTCTGCACACAGTACGTGCCAAGTAGGTGGGTATCAATGAAGGTAGGTGGGTATCAATGAATGACTTTATCTACCTCAGCGTCAACAAAATGAGCTCTGTCAGATTAGGTGCAGGCAGATGTAAGTAAGAGAAAATATGACTATTGGTGTGTGACATCCTAAGAGCATGGAATTGCACTTAGAGCGGGAAGTCTGGAGGCAAGCAGCCCTAAGGTAGGTCCACGTACTCAGCAGTGTCAGGGCTCTGGGTCACCATCTCCTTGCTCCTCTTGGCCCTTCCTCTTAGTCACAAAATGGCCGCCACAGCTCTAAGCACTGCTCTCCCCTTTTGTAGAAATGCTTTCCCTTTATGTTTCGTTGGCCGGGACTGGGTTACATGACCAGTCCCTGGTGAATGAGGAGAAGAGAGCTGCCACCAGAAGAAGGAAGAGAGATGGCTGCTGATTGTACAATCAACCATATCTGTCGCCCCAGCTTTGCCGACACTTTCGTAGCCAGAGCAGTTCCTCTTAACAGAGGGGCAGAATTGGGGGGAAGAGACCAGGGTGCATTTTAGAATGCTTTAGCCTTTTGTGGGTCTTGAAAATTAATCACCATTCCATAGATTTGAACCGTGCTTAGTTTACAAAACATTTTCAGGCTTTGAAAGGCAGGCTCAGCAAATATTTAAAAACATGGAGCTTGAGTTCCTGCTTCTACCTTTTTCTTGCTGGGTGATCTTGTACAATGTACTTAATCTCTCTGTACCTCGGTTTCTCATCTGTAAAATGGGAATAATAATAGAATCTATTATATGTCATAGGGTTGTTCCTGAGATGAATTTATGTATATTAATACACATCATTTGTCCTGGTGCTTGGCACACAGGAAGCACTCCTTAATTTTCTATTATTACATGTCATGATTTAGTGATCCTGTCACTCCTTCGAGATAAGAACGATGAGAATTTTGAGGCTCAGAAGAGTTAGAGGACTTGCCCACGCTCCCACGGCTAGCTAGCAGGAGAAGGGGATGATCCAGGTGGCCTGGTGCCAGTGCTGAGGACCCTCAACCCTCCTGTCCTCTCTGCTCAAATTCTCTGGACACTTACTGAGGGTGAAACAGTTGCGTCTGGTGGCTGAATATTGTTTCAGAGGCGGCGCTTTGGTTCCCAAGTGTATTGTGAATCATCTGAGAACGAGGACCATGTCTTACGCTCTCTCCTAACCCTGAGTAGCACACAGGACGGACTCTGGTTAAGTGGGTTTTGAAGGGGAGGTGGCACTTCTGTGGGGATCTTCCTTGATGGGGAACAGAGGCCCAGCGTGAGCTTTTCAAGCCTGGGGGTCGGGTTAAGGGGCAGGGCCTGCTCTGAGATCCCCCCGCTACTCTTACACATTCAGAAATTGCTGTTGGGGCGCTAAGCGTTAGCGGCATAAAAAATGAACACAAATCAATTTGTGTCTGAATTTACTCTCAGAATTCCCTGTGGACTCTATAAAATGCCATTTTACCTTTTTCCCACCCATCTAGCTGTGAAGGCAGTGGCAGATTTACGTTATTTTACATCCAGTTAAGGGTTTTTTTCCCCTTTTGGTTATGTTTTAAAGGAGAACATTTATTGCCTGTAAAGAGGTGTGTTTTTTTTGAAGACAATAGTGCCCTTTAGGTAGTCACAGAATGTTATTTCGCAAATACCTGTAAAACTATTAAACAGGCTGGGATCGCTGTAGCCCTGATTAAAAGGGCCTTTTCATTTGTCTTTATCTTTGGAAGCCCTGTGAAATAGCTTAACCACCACTGCTGCTACTGGCGAGACCAACTCGTAGAGAAATACAGGGAGACACGGGCAAGTATACTCAGACCGTACAGGGCAGGACTGACGTTTGCCCCTCCAGGAACCCCGTTTGTGCTGGGAATGCAGCTTAGGACTTTGGTTATAGTCTGATCTAAGGTTCCTGGCGGTCCAGAGGGTTCCTGGGCTGTAGCTGGGACAGAGAGGAGGAGGGAGGGCCCAGGGGGTGGGAGGGACCGAAGCTGAGTGGTTCAAGTTGCCACCCCTGGCTCTCCATTTACAAGCCGGGTCCCTAGAGGCACAGGCCTCTGTTTCCTCACTCAAAAAGTGGGTATAATAATAATACACCCTCCTGCCCCAGGATATTGGGAAGATTAAAAGAATCGTGTCTTGAAATGTGTTCGGCAGGGTGCCAATAAATGTCACTAAAAAAGGAGGTGAGGAGAGGGCTCTGGCCTGAGGCTTCTCTGCCGTGGTTCTCAACCTCCACCCTGCTTCTCGCCCAGCCAGTATGTCAGTGTTTGCTAGCAGTCAGGAGTCCCGCATCCCTGCCCAGTGAGCCACTGGCCCAGAACACCAGTGTGCTCTGAGAACAGGCAAGGGAGCCACTCTCTGTCCCAGAAAAAAGAAACTCTCACAGGCCAGACAGAGACCACGACTTAACCTCAGACTCCAGCCTCCACTGATTCGGAGTTTCATCTGAAACTCGGTGAGGACTGCACCAAGGTTTACGCTCGCATAATTATAAACTGGATTGGAGAGGCAAGATGTAAAGGCAGTAAAAAGAAGTCGTGCCTCTGAGCACCTCCCCAGAGCTTCAGAAGCCCCTTCTCCGTGTCTGGGGTCCTTAAGTCCTATCTCCTGAGTCAGACACTGTTCTAGGTGCGACTTGATTAATTCAGTTCATCATCACGGAAACCCTGGGAGGCAGTTACTCTTGTTGTTCTGACTTTACAGGTGAGAAATCTGAGATACAGAGAGATTACCCAGCTAGTTAGCGGTGGGCTGGGATTGAACCCAGGAGTCTGACCCTGGAGCAGGTGCTCTGTCCCGTTCTCCTTCGGGCAGCTTGCTCTTTACTCTGATAGAGATACTGACCATGGAGTCAGGGTCCCAGCTGCTCGAGGCCGCCTGAGTCTGTTTCCACATGAAGGCATACTAATACTAACAATAATCATAGTGGTAAGTTATATGAAATAGTAACACCCCTTTTATTATTACTGTTATCATCACCGTCGAGCCTTTCCCAGCAGCCTGCCCCGTGCCAAGCCTTTGGCGTGCATGATCTTATTTAATCTCGATAGAAACACTAGAGACCAGGTACTATTCTTATACCCATTTTAAAGTTGAGTTAACCCTAAGGGTCCCCATTTTCCACATTATTTGTGTTTTAATTTTTTAAACGTTTCCATTAGTTAATCACTTTACATTCCCTCGCTGCAGCCAGGCTCAAAAACACGAAATAATCGTGCATTTCACACCACACCCAGGTCCCTCTGGCTCCATGATTACCAGGGTGGCTTAGAATCTAAACTGTATATTGTGCTAATTTCAAAATACTCTCAGCACTTCCCTGAATCAGTTCCCCCAAGGATCCTGAGTATGTAACTTTGTTGTTTTAGATCTCTTTATTCTTAGGCAAAGTAAACCTGAAATTGCTCTTAAATTCCTTTTGAAATATTCCCTAGTTCTGTGTTTTCACACATTCACCAAGGCCTTACTTCTCCCATTAGACTGATTCTGAGGTTTTGCTGCACTGGGAGAATGTTAACTGACAAAACCATAAGTAATGGCACTGAAATGTAATTAATGCAAGAATTATAGTACAGGGTGGGGATCTCAGTGTTTTAATGAGAGCTCAAGAAACTGCCTGGCTGAAGCAGTTGAAAGTGGAGGCGGAGAGGCACGTTACTGTAGTTAATGCTGCATATTATAAAGTGACCTCTTTGGCATGATCAATACAGAGACCTCATAACCTCTCCTGTCACCTGGAAGTTTGCT
The DNA here is from genome assembly GCF_059928025.1 of Delphinapterus leucas. NCBI lineage: Eukaryota > Metazoa > Chordata > Mammalia > Artiodactyla > Monodontidae > Delphinapterus > Delphinapterus leucas. The sequence continues at coordinate 76,410,661 of NC_143139.1, forward strand.
ACTAGGACTCTGTGGTCCTGTAATGAAAAAGATAGTCACCAGTCTGCCCTCATCTACTGTGGAAGCTTTCCAATTTTTTTCTTTTTCGAGGATGAAATTAGAAATCACCGTTTTTAGAGTATTTATATGTGTGTGTGTGTGTGTATATATATGCATATATATATATATATTTTACTCAGATATATTTATTCAATGCTTGCTCTGTAATGAGAGTTTTACCTTTCTGTTTTCCTTTCCATTATCCCTGAAAAGAATGGATTATGGAAAAAAGATTCAAGTGGTATAATGCGATATGGTGTTTGCTAATGTGCTGTCAGAGGTATTAGTAGGACTCGCCAAGGTTTGTGTCTTTGACGAATGCCTTTCAGATTGCAGGTATCTAATAGACTTGGAAACCTGTTTGTATCTTGCAGGCATTAACCGTCACCTTTGAAAAAATCCCAGAAAATGAGAGTGCAGATGTCTGTCGGAATATTTCAGTCAATGTTCTTGATTGTGATACCATAGGTCAAGCCAAGGAAAAGATTTTCCAAGCATTCCTAAGCAAAAACGGCTCTCCTTATGGACTTCAGCTGAATGAAATTGGTCTTGGTAAGGCGATACGGGAGCTATTTTGTCCCAATCCCCTGATGAGCATCCCTTCCACCTTCGCTCCTTCCTGGCCCCCCGCATGTAAGCTCTGTTTGGTGAAGCTTACTAGCCTGGGTTGTTCCCAAAGGGCATGTCTAGAGGCCAGGAGACTGCATGGTTCTCCCACAGGTATCATGACTCCTTTTCCTAGGAAGCAGGATCCTTCAAAGATGCTGTTTTGTTTTTTGTTTTTTCTTCAATATTATGTTTGTAAATCAGATTCATGAGATTGCTAACCCTGAGACCAAATGAATTCACCTTGCACCAAGAAGTATGGAAAGGTGTCAACCTCAGGCCCTCTGTATGTGTTGTATTTCACATTGGCATTTGATTTGTTTGTTGTGACGCTGAGTGTGTCATTAGCGGGTGGCTCAGACTCTGGGTGTGAAGGCTAGAAAGGTCATCTTCCTCTCTGCTAATCACATCCTGCATTAAGTATAGTCTCCATCCTCCCCCAACATGAAACAGCATCTGCTCTGAATTCATTTTCGGGCTCTATTGGTATACTGCAAAGGCAAGCATATGCGTGAGCGAGCTAACAGGGCTCCACTTCACTCAAATGTTCATCAACATTTTAAAGTTGAGCTCCACGCAGCCCTCCCAGGAGACTGTCGTGGGATTTTATAGCAGATAATGGGACAGGAAAAAAGAGTAAAATCGCCAACAGTGACAGACAGCATAACAAGGTTCATCTCTCTTCCATGTACAGTTGTAGCCTCCACGAAGCAGGCAATTAAAATCGTCCCACCGGGCCCTCTAAGTCAGACTCTCTGCTGAAAGGCCATTGCGAGAAGCCTGGGGGCGGGGTCCGGCACATTTGAGTGAAACCATGCAAATGTGTAGCAACCCCAAGACCTGGCTTCAAGGAAAGCAAGGCCACTAAAGCACCTCTCAGCCACCTCTCTTCTGCTTCCTTCGGTTGGCTGGATTATTGGGCACTTCAAGACCATGTGAGCTCATTTGGGTAGACGCAGGGGGCAAAGGGCAGCCCCGGCCAGGAAACCATGACGTGACCCAGGGCCATCAACTTCCTTGCCCTGAGCCTACATCTCGAAGTATTGCTCTGACTACCAAGGAGGTGGCCGCTTGGAGCCGAGGACTATGGGAAAACGGCCCGGTGGCCTCAGTCCTGCCGCTGCCTGGTCCGTAGTATCATCCTCACACCATCCAGGGTTTGTGCCCATCAGGTGTTCCTGGCCTCCAATGTAGTGGAGGCAGGGAGCAGGACAAGCCCACTAGAAGCTTCCCGTTACAGTCTGATGGCAAATGGCTTCTGCATGTCTGCTCATCTTCCAAACTACCTCCGCGGCTAGCCCCAGAAAACTAAGGCAAAGCCTTAGAAACCAGCCATAAATTGTGTTAAAATCCAATACGAGAAGCAGCTGTGCTGAGATCTCTTATAGCAGAGGCTCACAAACTCCAATTCCCAGAGGGGCAGGAAGTTATAAATAAGGGGTGTCAGCCCACCTGGGATAATGGGAAATGGTGGGACCCGACTTAACTGGGGAAAGACACCTGCCACGTAAGGGGGCAGTGCTACTTAGCTTCATCCCATGATTGCCACGGGGGCCGGTGTGGTCAGTGTTACCAGATGATCCAGTTTTTTAAAAGAGAAATCACAGGTCCTAATTTTTATGTGCAATCTTCCAATCTTTAAATGTTGGTGCTGAATTGACATATTATCATTAGAATAATAATAAATGAAACATGGTGCAGGTTCACAACAAGAAAAAACCCCACATCCATGGGCCACATTCTGACCCTAGGGCACAAGTTGGCAACCCCTGTAAAGGAGTTGAAGCCCATGGCGTTGGCATACGAGCCCACCAGCGCACCGCACACGGGGACCGACGGAAGATGGTTCCCAGAGCACCTGCTTGTGAACACACAGGTGTGGGCATACAAGTTTGCTTTTGGAATTTTCTGAAGAGCTGAGTCTCTCTGAGGATGCCTTATTTTGTCTTCCATTGGCTTTATTTCCAGGCTTAGCCTCAGAGTAAAAGCTTCAGGGAAAAGTGGTCTTACACGTCAGAGCCCTAAACACAAAACAAAACTGAAGTCAGGCTACCAGTCTGGCTGATCTGTCTTCCAAACCACTTTATTTGTTTTAGCTAGTTAGCAACATAAATAATAATTGCAAAAGTGACAGGGTAGCATTTTACATTCCTCATTGTCATGTTAAAAGAGAACAACATGCTCTTTCTTTTTTTTTTATTCCCAGAGCTTCAAGTGGGCACACGACACAAAGAGCTTCTGGATATTGACAGCTCCTCTGTGATTCTTGAAGATGGAATAACCAAGCTAAATACCATTGGCCACTACGAGGTAGGAAAAGATTTAGCACCCACCAGCTCCTTCCTCATCCCCAACCCTAACCGGATTAGATCATCTCCAGGACCACATAAATTCTTATTACAAGACTCTCACCCATTTTCTGGAATCATTTGCAGGTTGCTTATTTCTGGGTCAGAAGTTTTCCTTAGTTGCTCGTGGTCTGCTCATTTCCCGGTACCCCCTCTCCCAGAGCTGCGATTTTCATGTAACCCAGTCACTCTCCATCCTGCGGTTTAGGTCGGAAACTTCACCCTTACCAGATTCTCTGGCCTGTTCAGTGGAAGAGGTACTGTTCAGCTTGACACTGAACAGAGCCTCTAAAAGTTGTAAGTTGCACTGCTGTTCATCATTGACCCAGTGAACTTTGTGTAGGGTCCTTGGTTTCTGAAGAAGATCTCCATTTCCTGTTTGTTTGAAACATTCAGCGATGCCTCCTTGGCCTCTGACCCACATGCTGGGTGAGTGTTGAGGTGGGTGAGGGGAGTACGTGAGCTGTCAGAGAGCTGAGTGCCCGAGAAGCCTGCCCAGAACCAGAGAGGGGACGCAGGGCAGGTTTCGGAACACTCCGGCAGACTGGGAGTCATTCAGCAACATTATCAAATCTTTGTTGAGTATCTACTCTGCACTAAGAGCTGGGGCTGCACGCGAGAGGAACAAAGGCCAAGTCTCTGACCTCACGGAGCCTATGGCCCTGGAGAGAAGGGGTGGAAAGGGAAGAGGAGACGAGGAGTAAGGCAACACCTTACTACTACTAATACTAGCACTGTTACTACAACACGGTGTGATAGTGCTGTGACTCAGAGCATCCGAGAAGGCTTCCTGCAGGAAGCAGTGACTCAGCTGAGACCTGAAGAGTGAGGAGAACTTAACCAGGCCAGCATACCCAGCAGGGAAGGGATTGCATGCTGCTGCTTCTGCAGTAAGACTTTTAGACTGGCTAGAACTTGAGAGGGACAGGGGTAGCAGTGAGAACCAATAACAGCCAATGTTTACGGAGCCCCTACGCTGTGTCAGGTGCTGGCCTCTGCCTTTCCCTTTATTTCAGCTCATTCTATCCACAGCGGTCCTACGAGACAGGGACTATTACTAACCTGCTTTATAGATGGGTGCACTGAGGCTCGGGGAGGCTTACTAATAGCTAGTCCGTGGCAGAGGCAAGATTGGGATCCAGATTGTTGGGCTCTAGGGTCCACGGCTTAACCAGTACCTGCCGTGGTTTCTCACGGAAGAAGGCCAGAGAAGTGGGGAGGGAGGGGAGAAGGGGACCGTGCAGGCCCAGCAGCTTCTTCGGGAGTCTGGATTTTATCCCCAGCACAGTGGAAAGCCATTGGGAGATCTTAAACAGGGGAGATTTGCATCTCAGAAAATGACTGTGGCTGTGTGTGGAACATGGATATAAGAGGTGCAAACCTGGAAACAGGGAAACTCGTTAGAAGAACCTCAGGTGAGAAATGATGTTGACCAGGAATGACACAGTGGCCCTGGAGATGGAGCCAAGCAGATGGGCAGAAGGTGGACACCATGAGCTGTGTGGCTGGGAGAGAGACTGCGGGAGGGGAGGGGTCAGGAAGGCATGGGGCTGGCTGGGCAGATGCACAGGTGCTCTTGCGGAGACGGAGAAGACAGGGGAGTGGCTTCCCAGGCCCCTTGGAGAGTAGGCGCCCCGCCTTTCATGGCTCTTAAGTCCCAGGGAGATGTGTCTGCACCAAGAAGGTGTTTGGGGCCTGCCCGGCTTTCCCCTCACCCAGAAAGAAGCTGAGACTTCTTGAGCAGAGCTTCCTGGACGGCAGCCAGGAACAGAGGGCACCACAGCCTTGGGCTCCTTGGCTGAATGGGTCTCAGAGCCGGTTTGGAAATAGTTGCTTTGGGTGACCCGTGGGTGGGTGCTGCCCCTGCAGCCTTTGCTGGAGGGCACCAAGCAGAGAACGTGGCAGGTTAACAACTTGCTCCTGTGCTCCCCCTTCTGCAGCTTAGACTTTCCAACCTTGGGATCATCTTGCCAAGAGCTGTCGAGCTTAGCCTTTGGAGTTTATAAAAATCCCCAGGGAACTTTCTGACCGTATGTATTCCTGTCGGCGGGCCACATTCGGAGAAGCAGTGCCCCAGAGGAAATATAAAGGATGGAAGGAGTCAGAGGTGGAAGTGCCTAGGAGAGGGGGCTTATTATGGCATCAGTGTGAAGTTCAGAGTTGCAGCCCGGCCGCAGTCTCTTCCTCTCCCTGTATCTGGGGAGCAAGCTTGTCTTGGCAAGCCTGGCAGAAACACAGCCACAAATGCCCTCCTTTCGCGTCTTGACGAATGTGCTGGCGTTGCTCAGCTGTGCAGGGAGGGCTGGACCACCCTGGTCAGGCTTCTCAGCGTCCCCTGGCAACTGTGTGGCATGGGGTGGGCCCCAAAGGAAGGGGGTGTGGCCACTCACTGGCATTAATAGGAAAAGGCAGGCCAAGACACTCCAGCAGGGAGAACGAAGAACCACCACCGCCGTCTGCAAGGCAAGGGGAAGACTGTCAGGGGAGATAGGACATCAGTCTTCACTGGAGACATCGGCTGCACTAGACACCTATCTGCTTAAGGATGATAATGAAATTAATCCGGCCTGTAGTCACTTCCCATCCAAATGATTTATTGGCCTCATACCCTAGCATTGCCACATGGTGGTAATAAATGACACGACTAGGACACAAGGGCTTAAAGGATTCTCCTTATGTTGAAAAAGCTAAGCCGTAAGGCAAATAAGCGCAGAGAGCTTGAAGGAAACTGGGGAGGTCATCGGCGCCGTGCTCTCTGTGCCTGGACCATCTCAAATGCCCTGGTTTTCAAAGACTGCTTGAACAAAAGCATCCAGCACCACCCTCAGCCGTCTAAATCTGTGCTCCATTTAGCAGCACCCCTGCGCAATCAAAATTTGGAGTAATTTGACAGGGCTGAGCTGAAGCTCGCTCTTGCCCTTTTTTCATTAAAGAAAAATCTTCTCCTCAAACACATTTCCCCGCAAAGAGACAGGATGCTAATTATCACTCTTATTCATTTACTAAAGCGCTCTAGTTTGAGTCACTGTAGGTGCTTGAAAGTGAAAAACTATATTTCAGTTAAAAATAGGGTCTAACTCAGAGTTTTAAGTGATTAAGACTCACCTCCCTCCAATTAGCCCAAATTAGTTAGGTTTTAAAGTTAATCTTTAGTGACGGCCAGTTCCTCCTACTATCTAAACAAAGTCCCCTCTGCTGGAGTGTGGGCCTCTCTCTTCTTGCCTTGTTCTGTCCTTAGGGCAAATAGAGTGTAGCTGGCCTCCTCTGAATGATTAACTGTCTGTATATTTGAAGAGCAGGTTTCTAGAGGGGACCTGAAGGCACAGCAAAAACATAGCATCTCATGGACCAGATTGCCAGCAATGCCCTGTCACCAGCAGGATGGCATCCTTGCCAACCCTGGGCGTCGGCACAGTTGCTCTCCACAATGATGACAGTGGCAGCTGGTACGCAGCACTTGTCGTGTGCATAAGCGTGATTCACGTTGACACAACCTGTGATGAAGGTGCTTTTATTACCCTGATTCTCCATCAGATGAGCATGGAAGAGGACAGATTTCTGCTCCAGTCTCATTCTGTCCCATGCAGACAAGGGGTAAAGCCGATGCCTTTACAAACACGTGAAGCCAGAGGCGTTTTCTCCACTATAAAGAACTCCGCCCTGGTGCTTCCTTAACTGGCCACCTCTGTGTGTGTGTTCCCTGTGAAGGGGACTGTGCTGTGCTCTGGAGCTGACGAGATCAGTTGCGTGTGTCTGTGTGCGTGTATAGAGGGTGTGGGGATGCTTGCCCGATGCGACTGAAGCAGGGTGGCTTCTCCCAGTCCAGGCTTTCTGCACCTGCCCCGCCGTGTGCCCTCTTGCTGGACCATGTTATTGCACCCACACGCAGCTGTGGGGTAGCATCAAGTGTGCAGGACAGGTGTTGTGTCCGGCAGGAAATGTTCTCTACAGATCACACTTCTCGTTCTGAGCTGTGAGGTTTTGAGGGCAGAAAATACGTTTAACCACCGTGTCATTGAAGAATGTTCCTCCTAACGGGAGCGCGCCGGTGCCCAAGTGGTCACTTCTAACGCCAAAGTTGTCATTCACATGACATTTAAAGCTCATAGGAATGTTCCAAAGGGTCTGCTTGGGTAAAGTCAGTGGTTCTTCAGGTCAGGTGTCTCATCTGTGACTCTAAGGGGCTTGGACTGTCTCTAAAGGTCTCTTACAGCATGAATGACTTCAGATTCGTACTTACTAGACACATGGAGTGCTTCCTGTATACTGGGCACTGTTCTAGAAGCTTTTACAAAGAGTAAGTCCTTTAGTCCTCTGTATAGCCCAGTGAGGTAGACACTGTCATTATTCCCATTCTGAGGCCCAGGGAGGCTGAGAAACTTGGCCATGCTCCCACGCTCTCCTCAGTGACGGCCGGAGGCTGGAAGCAGATGAAAAAGGAATTGCACAGAGACCATGGCTCCGCTCAGGGCCACAGGGATAACCTTGCTCAGAGCCAGGCTTGCAGCTTGTGCTCCTAGCCTCTGAAGCAGCCTGGCTGGAGAGCTTACGAGAAATTCTGGTAGTTACCTTCTGTGATGTCAAAATTAAAAGGGCAACCTCTCTTCAGATCTTATGATGAATCTCACGTCTGTGAGTTTATCAAAATGCTTCCTTCTAATCCTACTCTGACATCCTTTAAGGCCAATATTCCTTGAAGGCGACAGTAGTTACCTTCTTTCAGAAGGGAGGCCTCTTTCAGGCATCCAAGAGCTGACAGCTCCAGCCCAAAAAACGCCTGGGGTTCCCAATGGCCCGCACACTGGTGGAGGCCAAGCTCCCTCCCTGAGACTAGCTCAGGGTTCCAGCAGTCCTCAAAGGGGTGTTTGCTTCTGGCCCAAGGCTAATTCCAGGCACACAAGAGAGAAGCAGGAGCTGTATTGTCATTTTCACTAGTTTCAAGAATCCTTCAGAGCTCTGTCCTGGGTGTCAGGAACATCCTGGGTGACTTGATGTGTCTGTTGAGAATGTTCTGATGGGCCCCTTCCAAACAGTCCGATGAGCACCGAGCCTCCTTTTCTGAAGAACTGAGCAAGGTTATCCCTCTGGCCCTGAGGGAAAAAAGAGATTCCTTTTTCATCTGCCTCCAGCCTTGGGGTGTCAGTGAGAAGAGCTAAGGGGAAGGCGGGGAGAGCAGTATTGATGAGTGGTTGCTGGGACAACGCGAGTTGAATAGGATTCTGTTTTCACAAAATACCATTTTAGGAATGAGAGATACCAGTAAGGGTTTCCACATGGTGCTTTGTATTGACTATTGTGTTTTTAGACTTAAGGAAAAAGTATCATGGTATTTCAGACCCTATTCATAATTTTCCATAAAATTCTTAGGCTAAAGTTCCAGCTTTCCTCTTGGGCTCAGTCATTTGAAATGGCCAATATCTGACCATCTTTTACTTACAAAAATGGCAGTTTCATCAGGTTAAGTGTAAGTTCAACCTTACATTTCTAGAAAACCTGTTTTTATGGCATAATCTTCAACTTGTGGCATAAAGATAGTATTTTACCACAAAGAAATCCCACCTTTACTTGCAAATGGTTTGGAGGATATGTAGCTTCTGTTTGTTTGTTTTTAAAAAATTTATTTGTTTTTATTTTTGGCCGCGTTGGGACTTTGTTGCCGCACGCGGGCTTTCTCTAGTTGCGGTGAGCGGGGGCTACTCTTCGTTGCAGTGCGCGGGCTTCTCACTACGGTGGCTTCTCTTGTTGCGGAGCACAGGCTCTAGGTGCGCGGGCTTCAGTTGTTGTGGCGCACGGGCTTAGTCGCTCTGCGGCACGTGGGATCTTCCCGGACCAGGGATCAAACCCGTGTCCCCTGCATTGGCAGGCGGATTCTTAACCACTGTGCCCCCAGGGAAGTCCATAGCTTCTGTTTATTTCAGGAGCAACTTTAAATTGATGACATGGGTCCATCTCTCCCTTTGTGGCCACAACTCCTAATTCCGATGGTGGAAAAGTCTGCAGTCCTCTCCACCTCTTTCCAACATGGGCCAGCCATCATTGGAGGGGTATGGCCTCGTTGTCGTTTTGAATCTTGGAGCATCATGAGACTGGAAGGAATTTAATTTGAAATTGCCTGTGTACCAGTTCTGCTCTGGGCTGGAGGAACATTCCTGCCACAGATCCATCTAGTGACATTAATCTTTCGTTGATTTAATTTGGTTTTCATTCTTAAAGTAGGGGCCAAGAGGACGCTCCCTGCCTCACGGGAGTACAGGAGGATTAATGATCCACTCTTAGGAAAGCATTTGGAGCTCCTCAAATGGAACAAACAGCATCATAGTTTTAACACTTCGGATTCTGTGGCACTTTTCAAAAATGCATTTCTGCCCTTAACTGAGCAGCAGCTGACTTTTGTGCCAAACAGAAAATGGAAACCTCTCCCCCCACAAACATCTGTAAACAAACTAGTTTTCTGTCTTTACAACGTTAAAGTGTCACGTGGGGGAAAAATGTTCCAGCCCTAGAGCAGCTGTGAAAGTTAGCAATACACTTGCACACATACATGCTCAAACACACACACAACTCATCCGCTAATAAAATGCTTTTACACTTGCTCTCAGGAGATAATTTCAGAGTGAAATGTCCCCGGTATAGGCTGCGTGTGCGCTGTCTTAATGCCTGAGCACTGTGCCAGCAGCGAGTCGTTGCCAGCTCTTGAAAAGACGTTTGAACTTTTGGCTGTGCTCCTCCTTGGAAGGTCCATCCGTGGTGTTTGGGACTGTAGAGCAAGGGTGCTTTTGCTTTTGGAGAAACAGAGCATCTGACAGTAGCAGGGTATTGGCTTAACACTCACCAGGATCCATTTGGGATTCATTCTTTGACAATTACCCAGAATGAATCACCAGCTTCCTTTTTTAAAAAGGTATTTATTGGCTTAGAAACAGAGCATATCCAGCTCTTCAAGGGGAGGAATTCTGTAACGGTGTTCAAACATTCTCATAAACTCGGCGTCTGAGTATTGCTAAGGGGGTGCCTGCACAGAGCATTTACTTTAATTGCATCAAATATGGAGGAGAGCTGATAAATCAGCCAACAGGGTCACTCAGTGAATGGCTCAAGGGGAGAAGAGAGGAGGTTTGGTAATAATGGCAGAGTCCAGGTGCTCAATAAGAGTTTAGAATCCGTGCTCGAGACACTTTGCAGAGGCCAGAGGGCCCCTGCCAGCCCCTGCCCAGAGCCCCCTCCCTACAAGATGTCCTGAACACCAGGAGTTGGAGGCCTCTGGCCTACACTTAGTGGCTGGCTGGACACGGCTGGCTGGACCCTGTGCTCGGGGCCCCCTCTAGGGCTGGCTCTCGTGCGTGTTCCTTCCTCTGTGGGGACAACCTGTAAGAGATTAGGCTTTAATCCTTTGGTGTTTGCTGAGCAGGCTTGTACGTTCTGATAACCGGTGTGCTGCAGGCCAGAAGAGAAATTCTAAGTTTCTACTTTTTTTCCAAGCGGAGGGAGGCCAGGTCCAAGTTACTATTAGAATTCAGAGCAGCCTTCGCGCTTTCAAGTGCGATGTTCAGAAATGACAAGGTTAATCTTTCAGCCACATCCCAGAATGAAGGTGAAGATTTGTGTATCCCTGACCTGCCTCTTCTCATGGCCCATTTGTCTTACATTTTTGTAGACCAGCCCCTCAAAACAGTTTACTCCTCCCAGGAAGCAAGGCCTGCTCTCTTGTCTCTCAGCATCTAGTCCCCCTTGGCCTGAAGAGGCCTTCTTCCCCTGGTTGGGTGTGGGGAAGCGGTGCACAGAAGGCCATTGGGCCCCGGCTTCCACGGTCCCAAAAAGCTTCAGGTGAGAACTCTTGACCTTATCTCCAAAAGAGGCTATACGTTGGTGTTGAAATTGTGTGTCAGTGTGGTAAAAGCATTTGTCAAATGCGTACATTTAAAATCTGTGACAATTTTTTAACAGCTGTGTTGAGATATAATTTATATACCACAAAGGTCACCTTTTCAAAGTGTACAATTCAGTGGTTTTTGGAACATTTGTGGAGTTGTGCAATCATCACCACAGTCTAATTTTAGAACATTTTCATCAACTCAAATAGAAACCTTGAACCCATTAAGCGTCATTCCTCATTCTTCCAACTCCTGTTTTAGGCAATTAGTAATCTACCTTCTGTTTGTATAAATTTGCCTATTCTGGACAGATTAGATAAATGGGATTGTACAAAATTGGATCTTTTGTGCCTGGTTTCTTTCACTTAGCAGTGTTTTTGAGGTCCATTCATGTTGTAGCATGTGTCAATACTTCTCTCCTTTTATTGTATGGCAATTTTTTTGTCGTGTATTCATTCAGTAGAATAATAGTAATTTAAAAAGGACGACTACTGGTCACTGCAACAACACAGGTGAGCACTGTAGTCCTTATATGGACCCCATGCGGAATGATTCCATTTACATAAAGTTCAAGAACAGATAAAACTCATCAATGGCAATGGAGTCAGAAAAGTGATTACCCCTGGATGAAGACAGGGTGCTTACTGATTGAGAAGCATAATAGGGGTACTTCTTGGGACCCTGAAATATAATTTTATATCTTGATGTGGGCGGTGGTTACACAATATGTACTTAAGTGAACGTTCTTGAGCTGTACACTTAACATTAGCACTTTCCTGGAAGTCATGTTTCAATTTTAAAGTTAATTTTATTTAAAGTACATGTATTTTTATGATTTTTACAAGCTTCTTTTAAAAAATAAGAAATACCTGCAGAAAAGAAAACAAATGGTAAGTGTACTACTGGGTGAATTATCATAAAGTGAGCCTATCTTATTTATAACTTCCACTCAGATCAAGAAACAGAGCACTGTGGGCAGCACAGAAGCTCCCTCCTGGATGTTCCTAATCACCACCCCCCTTCTCTTCTCCAAACAGTTAAATCATAGTTTCGACTGTTTCAGCTAAATGTGAATGGAATCACACGGTATGCATTCCATTTTGTCAGGCTTCTTTGGCTCACCATTAATCGCTGTGAGGTTCATGCATGTGGCATGTAGCAGTAATTTGCTCACTTTCATTGTTTTATCATAGCCTGGTTTATGAATATACCCCAAATTATTTATTCATTCTACTGTTGATGGTTATTTCCAGTATGGGGAGTTTACAAAGTTTATCTCAGGATAATTACAGGTGTATACCTAGATGTGAAACTGCTCTGTTACCAGTTTATAGGTTTTTGAAAACTTGTTTCAGCATTTCTTAATATAGTAGTAACCCCCAAAATGAAAACGGCCCAAACACCTCCTGTCCCCTAGAAGCTGAGGTGCCTCCCAGCACAGCTGGGTCCTCCCCTGGTCCAGGGCTGGCCCACCTCCTATTGGCCCCACAGCATCCTTTGAGCACTTGCCTCCCTGCATCTCATGGCCTCGGTCTGCCACCTTCACAGGACCGCACACTCTTTGAGGGCAGAGACAGTGTCTTGCTTATCATTATAGCCCCAGCCTCCAGTGCCCAAAACACAGGAATTCTTAATAAATATTTGATAGAATAAGTGAGAGAATATAAGATCCACCCAGCCATCTAATTCCTGGGTAAAGTTGAGAAATACATCAAATTTTGAAAGCTCATCTATTTTTTATCTTTGCTTTCAGATATCAAATGGATCCTCTATAAAAGTTTTTAAGAAGATAGCAAATTTTACTTCAGGTAACAGACATAATGCTGTTAACCTTTTGTTCTCACCCCACTTTATCAAGTATCGCTTTTTGCCTCTCTTGGACGTACTATCACAAAGATGAGATTGAGTGGTTGCCAGGTAATTCTCTGAGAGAGTGGAGGAAAACGTTTAGATCTGTTTCTGGTCCTAAGAATGTGAAACCCGCAAAGAGGGGGACAGGAAACTGTAAACAGTGGTTGCCCCGGCTGCCCGACACTGAGGAAGTTGCTGTCATTAACCACCCTAAGCTCAGGGCAGAATCTTAGCCATTGTAACTCTTTTCCAACTCCTCAGTAGGATGGGGGCTAACCGAGGGGATCCCCCTGGCAAGCTGAGAGAAGCCTGCAGATTATCACACAGCCCTGGAAGCTCTGAACAAACAAGATAATTCACTTAGCCCGAATCTCCTAGTGACAGACCAACTACAGAGGGAGCTTTGTGGAAAAATTACTAGGCCAATCTCTGAACTCTCTTCTACCTCCCCGCCAGCCTTGGGGCAGGAAAACACTGTGACAGTGCCTTGAGAAAATCCCTAGGTCCAGGTTCCAGGTTTGTCTCCAGAGAAATTATATCCACGCAAGACAGTCAGTCCTCAGCCCCCAGAAAGGTTCTGGGTCTCACCAGCAGGACCTGTTCACACACACAGCTGGAGGTGGGACTTTCTGATTCCTGGATTCAGTGCTAGGAGGAGCCTGGTAGGTCCCAACATCTGGTGAGTGCAAACGAAGAATGCAGGGCTCCCAATTAAATAGGATAACTTGGTAGGTTGTAGGACACCCTGTGGGGAACCCTGCCCACCCCACATTCCCCCATCCATCATTAGTAATGTCAGGCTATAGTGAGAAACCACTTTGCAGAAGGCGGCTATCTTTCTGGTCTAGGGGGATTGGTGTCCTTGTGCTGTAGTAAGTGCAAGAGCTGTGTATTTTAGGCTTTAATGACTGGTTTTTTGAGAGCTTGTTATTTGGAGATCTTGCATTTGGATCACTTAATGGGACTTCAAGGCAGTCAGAAACACCTCTGCTTCCTCCCTGTCCAATCCAGTGGACACTGGATCACCCTCCAAACCCTTGCCCCTCTGTCCTTTCATCACCCACTGCGTGACAGTCCCAACCCAGCCCTGGATGAACCCAACTTCTCACCTTTCCTGACCCTACAGCTGGGCAGCCACAGGGGAAAGGCCCACGACAGCACAGTTGGAGTCACTGTAAATTCCCGTCTTGACCAGGACCCTCCACATAGCCTGTTCCCACCCCCCCCCGCCGTGCTTCTGCTTCTGGAGGCAACTGTGTTCTCCATAATCCCACCTTCTCTCCTCGAAGCTCTGACCCCCACTGCTCCCCTATCAGCAGATGACTTCACCCAGTGCTTCACAGAGAAAACAGAAAGCAGAATTCCCTCAGCAATGGGCACTAACCCTCCCTCCCTGCCTCTGCCATTCCCTCCTCCTCGCTCCCCTGACATTCCAGAGCTGCCCTTCCTCCCAGCAAGGCCTGTCTCTCACCTGGGCTTTGGATCCCACCCTCCTTTCCGACCTTCTGAGCATTCCTACGCCACCACCGGTGTTCTCTCCTCTCACCTGCACTTGCTTTTCCCTCGCCCGCTACTGTATTTTTCCACAAGCATTTCAGGGTATTCTAGTCTCTAATCTTCAGAACAAAAAACCAAGTGCTTTAATCCTCCCCTTCCCTGCGTTTGCCCCTCCCTTCACAGCCTGGCCTCTTCCCAGACTGCCCCCACTCTGTGCTGCTCTCCCACCTGCTCTGTGACCTCCGCCTGCTGCCCTTCGATCCGATCCGAAGGGGTCGCCTTCCCTCCCACCACAGGGCCTTTGTACCCATTCTCCTCCCCCATTGGCCTGGCTCATTATCCATTCATTTAGGTTCAGTCCCGACATCCCTTCTTCAGAGAACCTCCCAGGCTAGGTTCGTCTCTTGTTACATACTTTCCTAGCATATAATTCTTCTCCACAGTCCTTATCACAAGGATATGAATTAAATAATTAATTGTGTAATTAGTAATTACGTCTCCCTCATTGGCTGGGATGTGAGTTCCATTAGGTGAGAGCTAGGTCTGTCTTATTCATTGCTGTTTGCCGAGTAGCCCCTGGCACACAGTAGGTGCCCCAGCTCTAGCTGACCTGAACCTCTCCTACCCCACCCTCAAGTGATCAGTCAGCCTCTGTTCCAGGGACAGGGAACCTGCTTCCCACTCCAGTCCCTGGCCCATCCTGTCTTCAATAATGTTCTTAAGGTCTTAAGACACAGCAAGGAGGTGGGGGGGGGGGGAGTGTGGCTATGAAGAGCTCAAGTAGGAGGGCTCAAGTAACCTCTTCTGTTTATAGCACAAATGGGGCAGCTTATGAGAAGGCCAGTTAACGTGGCTGTTGTTTTAATGGACTGTTTCTCTCTCTCTTTCTGTGGCGTTCAGATGTGGAATACTCAGAAGACCACTGCCATTTGGTGAGTTCAGGCTCTCTTGTGCTCCTGCTGAAGCGGATGCCTTCTGCAGCACGAACGGTCTCCTTGGGTAACGCTTCTTCTACTCTGTCTTCCCTTTAGATTTTACCAGATTCGGAAGCATTCCAAGATGTGCAGGGAAAGAGACATCGAGGGAAGCACAAGTTCAAAGTTAAAGAAATGTATCTGACAAAGCTGCTGTCGACCAAGGTAAACTTACTGTTCTGGGAGCGCTTTTGCGGCTACCTTGGGGGTGTATCATGTGTTTGACTTAATTTCCACTGAAGTGTGAAAATGCTACAAATCCCTTGTGCCTTCTAGCAAAGCAAAATGAAAGTTTAAATTGTAGACACTTCCTACCCCCTTCTTCTTCTGTTTTTACAAACTGCAAAGAGATAAAGCACTTTACAGATTTCCACCATAACATCTTCAGTCAGGGATTTAATATTGTTCCCAGTCCCTTTACCCACCATTACACTATTGTTATATTTTTAGGTGGACAGCATAATTATTCCTTTTTGTTTACTTATTATAGGTGAGCAATAAAACTCCCTCTTTGAATTGCAAATAAAATGAAGAGGGGGGAGGTCATTTAAAAACTAAGAATTCTGTTCACATATAAAAGTGTCAGATATGAAAGCCCATGGAATACCAAATTGGGAGCAAATTTTACTTTATCTGGCTTTTAGTGGGATTAATGGAAGTCTGTGGTGATCCTTTTTTTTTTTTTTTTCTGAAATGACTCGCAATGTAAGTGCTATTATCTACACCTGGCCCTAGTCTTCTGATTGGCATGGGCTTCTTCAGATTATAGCAGAGCATCTGCTTGGAGCTTAGATTTGTTTAGTGGGTAGAGGACAGCCAGAGCCTCTTGATTTTCTCATCTGTCCCACAGAGCTCTGCCTATTTTGTTTTAGTAAAACACTCAAATGCTTTGGAAAGTACACGGTGAAACCCTATGATGGAAATACATGCAACAGGAAAAGTTCTGGGAACCGAGCAATACCACTTGAGTTTTTCTAGGCTGAACATAATAAAAGCCGAACGTCTGGGGCTTCTTGGTTTATGTATACAGACCTCCAACTTACATTTCAACTGCTAGAGATGTCTAAGATAGCCTCCCTGTTGACTAAACAGTGTTATCAGCAAGAAGCTTATGAAGCAGATCTAAACCTGGGCATGGATTTTCAGGACCTTTGTCTAATACTGTGAGTGTTGGCCTCATTTGACGATTTTACATACTTTCTCTTCAGCTTGTTTTTCTCTGTTTTGTAGCTTAGATTTCATTTTTCATCATGTTTTCAAAACCACCACCCTATTTTTTTTAATCTTCCAAGTCTGATGTGCTCTGTCTTTCAGGTGGCAATTCACTCTGTGCTCGAAAAACTTTTTAGAAGCATTTGGAGTTTACCCAACAGCAGAGCCCCGTTTGCTATAAAATACTTTTTTGACTTTTTGGATGCCCAGGCTGAAAGCAAAAAAATCACAGATCCTGATGTTGTACATATTTGGAAAACAAACAGGTGGGAACAAACAGTAGGTGATTACTGTTTTCAAGAACCTGGGTCAGAATCTTAACTAAAAGAAGGGCATGGATGGTTACAGAAGGATTCATTTATCCCTATTTTAGAGTTTTTTGGCTTGGTAAGCTATCATGTCAAAGCAGTTTCTTGTTAAACAATAAACAAAACCATTCCTGTGCTGAGACTCCTAGTCTTTAGGACAAAGAAAATAATTATCTTTAAACAAGTTTAGCTTGACCAGTAAAAGATGAGAAATTAATATTTTGTGGTCTTATCATACAGTTTTCCATTAGAGAAGACTCTTAAACTTGTCCCTCAGAGAATTACTCTTTGCGGTTTCCAAGCTGTCTATTTTGTATAGAAATTTCTCCTTTTATTTGATCAAATGCCATGAGAATTAGTCAAAGGGGTGTGTTTTGTTTTTTAATACTTTAAGCTGAGGCAAGGCATCCAAATTAAAATTTCTCCTCAGTAAAGAAACATGGCTCATTACCTCTAATTGAAATACTCTGTGCATGAGGTGAATGAGCGTTAGTTATGATGTAATAGAACTTCTCAGTGCAGCCTCAAGCCCTTCTAAGCATTGGGGTTAGCCAGACCATTTTAAATCAGTGTTGAAAGCTCCAGGTCTATCCTAACTCTCTACTCTGGCTCCCTCCCTCCCTCCCTTTGTTCTAGCCCCTCCTTCCCAGGCCCTGCTTCTCCCACACCAGGCTCCGGTGCTGCAGGCGACAATTTCACTGTGAAGACAGTAGCACACGGGCAGGGGCACTAGTCAGGACAGGAGAGCTACTGAGAGGCCCAGCAGCCCATATGATGGAGGGAATTAGCTAGGCCACAGGACCCTGAATGACTTCCAAGTTCATATGCAAATATCTGAGTACCGACTGTATACGCAGTACTGTTTGTTAGGTGTTGGAGATAAAGTAGTAAACAGACAGAAATCCGTGTTCTTACAGCGCTTGCATTTTAACAGGTAAATTGTGGTACGTTAGAAGTCGATTAGTGCAGCGCACAGAGTGGGGACAAAAGGCTAGAGACAGGATAGGGTGGTCAGAGGCCTCAGGAGATGACATTTGGATCAGGTCTTCAAAGAGGGCACAAACCATGAGGCCGTCTGGGGCAAGACCGTTTCAGAAAGACGGACAAAAGCAAAGTCCTGAGGCACAAGCCTGCCTGGTATGCATGAAGAAGAGGAGCGACGAGGCCAGTGGAGTTGGGGCGAGTAAGGTGAAGAGTAGTAGATGAGGGCCCAGGCCTGGATCATGCAGGGGTTTTCTCCAGAGAGGGGTGGAGAGCCACAGAGGGTTTGGAACAGAGGAGACACAGGACCTGATTCTGAGTTAAGAGGATTGCTAGTACCTGTGGGAGATCTAACTGTTGGGAACTGGGGGGTAATAATCTAGGTGGGAGATGACAGTGGCTTAGGCCAGGGTGTAGCACTTAGAGGGGGTGAGAAGAGGTCAGGTTCTAGAGATCTGATGAGACGTTCTCATTGGTAACCATTAGCTAATCTGGAACTCTTTGTGGAGAAAATTCTTGTCAAGGGCCACTGTCAGACTTCTCCAGTCCTCCCTTTCAGTAGCTCTGACAGTTTAACCCTTTCTTGTGCTGAGTGACGCTGCCATCTGTTGCTTGGTATATTTGGCAAAGCAGACTTGCATACTTCAATGACAAGGACAAAAACACCCGTTTACAAACTGTGATAAACAGAGCATCTGCCTCATATGAATGGCTGTATGTGAAGAGAGATTTCTCTCTCTTGGAACAGCCTCCCTCTTCGCTTCTGGGTAAATATCCTGAAGAACCCTCAGTTTGTCTTTGACATTAAGAAGACACCACACATAGATGGCTGTTTGTCAGTGATCGCCCAGGCGTTCATGGACGCGTTCTCCCTCACAGAGCAGCAACTTGGAAAGGTAAGGCCCAGGTTTAGGATTTCCTGTATGTATTTCTGTCTTCCTCGTAAACATTCAAATAATAAACCATACCAGCTAAAAAGAAAGTCAGTGATAGTCACTGAAAATTTGCTTTTCTTCAAAAAAATCTCTCATTTCTATTTTTAATCTAGTTTAAGTGAAAACCAAAATAGATCATCTCCACCCTACTGCAGACTCCGCCTGTGAAAACCTTTTGTTTTTCTTTGTTTCCTAGAAAAATCGTCTACAGGCACTAATAAACTATGAACCCGAAGTATGAAACTATTGAAATTTGCCTAAATTAATTCCATCTGAATGTACCTAAAAGCGTCTATTTGAATACAACAGATTTCTGATGGAGAAGAAAATCTTGCCTGAGATTTCTAATACCTCTAGTTTGTCAGTTTACAATCAAATCAATATTGTAATAAGTAATAACACCCTGAAAGGAATTCAAGGCAAAGATCAGGATGAGGCATTTTGTGCTCTGGGGAAACTGGCAGAACTGGCCCTCAGTTAGATATTTTCAAGAGAAAATTTTATGAACTCAGTTTCTTGAATCTTCCCATACTTAGTTAATGGTTTTAGTGCATTTCTAAGATATCTGTTCCTCACAAATAGCAGTAAACTTCAACCAGGATGTGCATTTGACTGCACATCCCCCTTCCCTCAGATCACATATACAGGCCTCCCCCCCCTTACCTCTTCCAAACAGTGCTCACAGCTTTCTGAGAGGCTATCTCCTGGGTCATAATCCTCAGGTTGGCCCGAATACATTTTTCCATTTCTTTCTTAGATTGACTATTTATTAATTCTTCTTTGACAGTAGATGTTAATTTTGTCAAAATTATAACTTTTAAAAACAAATCTTCATTTAAATTTTAATATTACTTAAAAACATTCAAACTGCCAGGGAATTTTTGCAAAATGAGACATCAGAGCCACCAATACTAATGACCATGCTCTTTCCTGAGGACACTGGAAGATCTTTATAATCTAATAAAATAGAAGGGACAAGCAGGAAAATCTGCCACTGCCAATTACCTGCCACGTTCACGGTTATATAAAGGGCTCAATCAGACCTACACTCAAACCTTTTATAAATGCCAGAATTCACTGGTGGGTGAGGATGAGAGCAAACGTTTTAATTCAGGCTTTTTACAACTATTAGTAATGAACTATGAGTGCAGTAAGTTCCATTGTTACAGTAACTCAAAATCATGCAAAAATAATAATTTCAGTTCTTTTATGAGAGGAAGGCAGAATATATTAGCATTTAATCTGCCTGAAAATAACAGTGACTCACCAGAACTATCTGGATAGCAGTCAGTCAGGCAGTCAACAACGTTTATGAAGGCCTGCTGTATGAAGAGTCCTTTTTACCAGGAGATAATCGTGGTGGAGGTTCAGCTACACTGGTACTCTTATAAATCCCCCATGGTTTTTTTAAAAACTCTTTTGGTGGTGGTTGTTTGTTTTTCAGGAAGCACCAACTAATAAACTTCTCTATGCCAAGGATATCCCAACCTACAAAGAGGAAGTCAAGTCTTATTACAAAGCAATCAGGGATTTGCCTCCATTGTCATCTTCAGAGATGGAAGAATTCTTAACTCAGGAATCTAAGGTATTGTTACAAAGTAAAAAGACTGTATTTGGATATTTCTTAAAAAAAAAAAAAAAGCCACTGCAGAATCTCTCAACAAGGCTTTATTTCTTTAAGAAACATGAAAATGAATTTAATGAAGAAGTGGCCTTGACAGAAATCTACAAATACATCGTAAAATATTTTGATGAGGTAAGATTTTAAATAACATTTTAAAAACTAGATATGAATCAGTCACCAGAATTTGGTTATAAAAGCATTCTGTAGGTCTCAGGACAGCTCTGGCATCCCAAATGGCCAGAAAGGGAGGCCAGGAAGCCTGTCTGAGATGGGGGATCCTGGCACCAAGCCAGACCCTGCGCGTGGCTGCTGCCCCTCATAGTTTTATTATGCTGCTCGCCTTTGGACCAACCATTTACATTTGAGTTAATGGGGCCTACAGCCATACTGGCATACTTAACTTTGATGAGTAAGTAGTGGTCCTACTAAAAGGGGCCTGCTTATGCTTGGTTGTAATCTGCTAAAATGAAAGCTAAGCTTGTTAAATCGCCTAGATTCTGTATTCAGTAGTTAAAGTATGACATATTTTCTAACTTAAGCAACTATTTCAATAAACCATTCTCCTTTATGATTAATCCTCCTTAATCTGGATTTTTTTCTTTGGGAATTCACACAGACACAGTCATCAGATGCGCTGTTTCCAAATATGTTAATTCCCCCTTCCCTGATTCCCCCCACTCAGTCATGCTGGGACAGGCTATCCATGTCAATGGTGAGAATAGCTCACCAATTCCATTTGCTACTTGAAGATCAAGTGAAGCACTAAGGTAGGGTAGAGGCAATGAGTTCCTTGAACATGATAAGCATCCCTCTTTCCAGGGGTCAGGGGTTAGAAGGGAAGCACTGGGGAAGGGAGGGGAGGGGAGGGGAGGGGAGGGAAGGGAAGGGAAGTAGACGTCTCTGACCAGGATGCCCCTGCCTGCTGCATTTAAGAAGAAATACTTGCCTGCATGTTGGCTGCCCAGGAATGCTTGCTGTGCTTGGAATGGCTGTAACATAATGCATAAAACAGGGCCTTGAAATTCTGGCCCCATATTTGTAAGCAAATAGTTTGGTATCTCTTGTGAGCTTCTATTTTAAACCTAAGCGTTGTTGATCCTGTGATAATGACTTAGCAAAACAACTTGCAAAGTGAGTATTAAATGATTGAAGAAAATGCTGGCATCTGTTTCATACAGATTTTACCACTCACAGCATCAGGAATGCAAAAAAAAAAAAAAAAAACAATTGTAATGCTAAAACCACAATATCTAAAATAACTGTTCTAATTGTCAACAGATTCTAAATAAACTAGAAAGAGAACGAGGGCTGGAAGAAGCTCAGAAACAACTCTTGCATGTAAAAGTCTTATTTGATGAAAAGAAGAAATGCAAGTGGATGTAAGCACTCTGGGGCCTGGCTTAATCTGGTAAAGTTCTTCAGACGACTTGGGAGCAAAACGGCTGCCTAAGCTACTCTGTGTCGTTAATTTTTTAAGTTTGCACATAGGTTCCACTTTGAGCACTGTCTTTTTTAAGAGAGCAAGGCACATGCACAGCTTTTAGAAAGCATACCAAGCACTGTGCCTGTGTGTGTACTGTGGGAGCGCTTCTGTACATAGAGTTGGAGTGGTTGTCACAAACAGCCTCCTTGTTCACAGAGAATACAGGGCCAGTAAGCAAGGGTCAGTATTGTAACTACAGTCTCCACTGAAGCACAATGATATACGTGGTTTTGTTTGAAAACTACAGCTGTGTAGCACTTGTGACTACACTGCACCTCTGCAGACAAGGGACATTGCCAGTGATCAAAACAAAACGTGAAATGAGTCATCTGGAAACAAGGTAGGGGTGTTAGGGCAACCTTGAGGACTTGCAGCATTGAAACTTTCCCCGGTAGTTCTTGGAAAAGCTGACCGCAGAATTTGGTAGTGTGTGTACACTTAGCATTTGTGAGTGTGTGTGTGTTTTTAAACCAAAAACTAACAGTGTTGCAACATTGTTGAAAGGGCTCGTGTTTTTTCAGTGGTCACCAACTGTACTCCATCAAACTCACCTCCATTTCACTAATGAACTCTAAAGCAAGGAGAGGGAGTAGGCTTCTTTAAATGCGACAGCATTTTACCCAGACACTTTAAAGTATGTACGTTTTCTTCATTTTATTTTTTCATATTAAATGTATTTGATAGTGGACATGTTGGCTATTGTAAAAAAAAAAAAAAAATCAGTAGCTTATTTCTGTCTAAACACTTCGATCAGAACTGTCTGTGGAAGAGTAACTCACTCCCCTAATCCTACATCTCTATATTACTATCTCCTTGCTTTAGATTTCTGGTGAACCCTGTGGTTATAAATACTTGTGTGTGATTTAAAAAAAAAAAAAATACATTTTACATTTCATGAAATTGCTGTTCACACTGGAGTATTATATATGAATATATATATTTGAGGCCCATGGCCTGAAAAATATTAGTATACAACTTGGTATCTTAGTCTTACGATGTACTTTTTGAGAGTATTCCTCACAAGAGAAAGAGTTTAAAAAAACCTGTTTTATTCATGCCTTTTTTTAAAAGAATTCCCTATCTAGTTATACTGTAGTCTTTTTATTGCTGATTTTTTATTCCTGAATTTTTGCTGCTCATGACCAACTTTAATACCACTGTGTTTTCCTTCTATTAAACCAGAAGTAAAAAGTGTAATTGGCAACTCTCAAACTTTCCTTGTGGCACCTTTACCCTTGGTGCTCCAAATCCCAGATTGAGGAAAGAAATTTTTTCAAGTAGCAAATAAACATTGATCACACATTCCTTAAAATCATTTACCAACACTGTATGGGATATCAGGATTTAAATGTGAGTTTGTCTTAAATGAATGCAGTTCTTTTTGCTCCTCACTCTCTGGTAAAGAGTGAGAGGTGACACCTCACAAACTGATCAGAGAAAATAAGCATTTATTGCCCTGATAGGCACCTTCCCAATCCTGTCGCTTTCGACTATTATCTGTCCAATGGACACACCTCAAAAATACTACCAAATAGGTTACTTATAAAGGTGAGAGGTCTGGTCCCCATCTAAGGCTGCTATAGTCTTGACGTGAAGGGGTTCACAATAGCAGGAGAGTTGAGAGCCAAGGGTAGGAGAGTTGCCCAGAAGACTTCCCTTCTTTAGGGTACAGAAATGCTAAGAAATCTCAAAGGATCAGTTACAGCTTTATCTAAGTATTCAGTAAATGCTACATGAGGGTGTCCCTGTCCAGCTCTCTGGCACATGAGTCCTGTGTGGAGACTTACCTTCTTTTCCAGGGACTGTGCTGCTGGGAACTTTGGGCAAGTCACTTACCTCTTTGTGCCTCAATTTCTGTATAATATTTCTAACCTACCTCACTGAGGTGGTGTGAAGATTCACTAATGTATGTAGCGTGTTTGTCAATCCTCCAGTGAAAAGCACTATCTGGATCACATTAGCCAAATGCAGTAAATGGCCAAATTAGATGTGTGCTGAAGACAATCAGTCACTGGGTCTATACTAAACAGCAACCAGAGAAACAAATGGCAAACATTGTCTATTTTCAAGTTTCTTTGCATATTTTTTTGGTGCAAAACCATTTATAAACAACTTTCTTTTTCTAACACTAGTGTCTACAGCAGCATTTAAAAATTAATTCTGTTAGTTACCTTTTTCTGTATTAGGGATTTAAAGTCTATTTCTTATTGTATACCTGATTGAAGCCGTTCTTGGAGATGAATGTTTTAAATGTCTATATCCAAAAATAAACATTTTGATGTAAATGTGGACTGTTTTTGTCTTTTTCCTCCTTCAAAATTTCTAGTTATAATAGATGTTTAAATTCTGAGTGGCTCCATGGAAATTAATTATTTTTCAAAAACAAAGTGTCACTGTATACGCTCTGTAAATTAGCAGCTATATATATATATAGTAAGTAAATCTACTTTCTTCTAAATGATGTTAAGGCTGTGCAATTTCACTCCTGGCCTCCACTATCAATTAACTTTGACTTTTGAATGTGAGGACTACTGGATAATGAACATTCCACTTAGTCCGGCAGACTTGAGCTTTGCCTTGTTGACGTGAAGTTATTCCAGCAGAATGCCTTAAAAATGTTACATAAAAAAGCAAATGGGGGGGCTTCCCTGGTGGCGCAGTGGTTGAGAATCTGCCTGCCAATGCAGGGGACACGGGTTCGAGCCCTGGTCTGGGAAGATCGCACATGCCGCGGAGCAACTAGGCCCGTGAGCCACAACTACTGAGCCTGCGCGTCTGGAGCTCGTGCTCCACAACAAGAGAGGCCGCGACAGTGAGAGGCCCGCGCACCGCGATGAGGAGTGGCCCCCGCTTGCCGCAACTAGAGAAAGCCCGCGCACAGAAACGAAGACCCAATACAGCAAAAATAAATAAATAAAATTTTAAAAAAACAAAAAGCAAATGGGGACTTACCTGGTGGCGCAGTGGTGAAGAATCCACCTGCCAATGCAGGGGACATGGGTTCGAGCCCTGGTCCAGGAAGAGCCCACATGCTGCGGAGCAACTAAGCCCGTGCACCACAACTACTGAAGCCCGCGCCCCTAGAGTCCGTGCTCCACAACAAGAGAAGCCACCGCAATGAGAAGCCCACGCACTGCAATGAACAGTAGTCCCTGCTCCTGCAACTAGAGAAAGCCCACATGCAGCAACGAAGACCCAACGCAGCCACAGAAATAAAACATTTATAACAGTTTGGTTAGATCCAAAACAGGCGGAGGAAAAGTTAAAAACCAGCAATATTTCTAAAGGGACCCCACTGGGTGCAAGTTTTACAATGAATGGCCCTTGTTTTATACAGCCACAGGATTTAATTATTTGTACTTTGTTATTTCCTATCAATCCTAACCCAACGAAGCCAAAATTAGTGAGATCTTCTACACTGTGTGGTTAAAACAAAATTAAACACAAAACAATGCAGTTAGAAAAATATTAAGCTCTTTAATAAATTATGTGCACACAGCTTTTAGAAAAGGTAGTGTTTTATAATATATATCTAGATATCTTATTTTTTTATACTAACTTTAAAATTGTCATTTTTCAAGAACTAGAGGTTTATAACTCACATATAGTAAACCAGAAAATGTTCACTGACCCTGTTATTGCCAAGCATCTCAAAGAGGAAGAGGGAATTCAAGATGGGCATGTTTTAGGCAAAATGCCAAAAAATTCAACAAAGTAAGATTAATAAAATAGTTTAAAAACTTGATTCCCTAATGAGTTCCTTTTATTCATTTATTTCACATTCTCAAAGGGTTGTCAATAATATTATAAATATCTCTGAAGCTGCTTTAGTGCTTCACTTATCATTAGTATAACCCTAAAATCCTGACATTCATTCAACACATCATGTACTGGTACCTTATCTTGAGGCACATTCAAGTGTTTTGGCAAACAGTAATAAAGTATCTAAATACCACATACGTTAAAACTTCAAGCCTTATTGAGTCACTGATTTCATCCCTTTTGATCTGCCTTTTCTCCAAGAAAATCATTCCCCAGGAAATCCAAGTTCCTCTAGTTGTTTTCTTTGTGTTGTTTCTAGTTCTTCTAGTCTTTTGCGAAGTAGAGAGAGTTCTCTTTGATGCTGCTCCTCCTTAAAAGCACAGAAAGAGGGAAAAAAAAAGAAAAGAAAAAGCACACCAAAAAAAGACTGTTAGAAAAACTGGTGGAAAAATAACCGTTAGGCAGTGGCCTCAGTGCCTCTTTTATTCAGGCCTGCAACATCTGGCAAGAAAAGGATGACCATTTTAGCAGTCTAAGAACACCAGCATGGTCTAGACTACCAACTAGTCCTTGCTTCTCTCCTGCCTCTGGCTGTAGCCTTCAGCAAAAACCCAAAGTCTGTTCCTCTCTAGGTGTAAAATTCACCAGGGGGTGAATTAGATAATGGTAATGTAGGGCCCAGCTGTACTTATATGGCAACTTTCTAATGTGATGAGAGTTTAATAGCAGTTTATTATATAAACAAAGCACTTCGTTTGAGATTCAATTCAGTGACTTACAACATTAAAAATCTTCAGTGCTTTCAACATTACAAAATGTCATTGCTTAATAACAGTTCATCTTCTGAAAATCATCCAATCAAGTTGATTCCATCAACATCTCAGGGATCTGATAAAGTAGAACCATCTCAGGTTTTGGAATTAGATTTAGGTATGAAATTCAACTCTCACTTAGCTATGACCTTAGTCAAGTCACTTCACCTCTCTGACTCAGCCTCCTCATCTGCAAATTGGGAGTACCAATACCTCCCCTCAAAGCATTTTTCATTAGGATTAAATATTGTATGGAAAATACATAGTGCAGTACATTTGCGTAAATGTTGGTAGTAATTAGTATTGTATGAGTGACTACAAACTCAACAGTTATTCAAAGACTTATCAGTTAAGCTTCTTCCTTTCAATTGCCCAACAGGAGACTTTACTCCTAGCACCATCGCTAAAGGATAGGATAGACTCAAATCCACTATGCCTCTCAGCAGACTTTTCTGGTAAAGATTTAGGTTTTTAACTATTTAAAGAGGTAAAAACGTATGGAAATATTTATCTAACTTTTTTCCCTAAAATAAATGCTCATACCTGCATATGAGGAGGAAAGGATAGTTCCACGCCTGGAATCACAGTTGGTGACTGAAAGCTTACAGGATTGATGGATGCCGTTGAAGGTATGTTAGGACCCAAAATTAAACTTCGAAATTCATTATGTCTTCTCTGTATATCCTTTAGTCTTTTTTGAAGCCTTGTATGTTCTTCAAATGGAACATTTTGTCTTAAAAAGAAAAAGTGTTTCTGTTGTTTAATACAGTTACATTCTATTGAAAAACGGAATGAGTCATAGAACATAATTTTAATTGGAAGAGAAGGATTTCTAAATTATAAGATTTATCTATATATAATATACACATAAAATTTGGTTTATCTAGAAAGATAAACAGAAACATGATATGACATCTTAATTATATGCGTTATTGTTGGCCCTGCAGGCTATCAACTGATTTTAAAGTTTTATTTGTCAATTAATCAAAGATTAAAAATCTTTTGATACTTTTACTTTCATTTCCACTTTACTCCACCAACCCATGAATCCTGAAACTAAAAGGAGACTTCTTAAACCAAAAGGGTGCCTTATTTTACTGCAGGAATCAAATAGAAATAGAGAAAATGCTAGGTTGAATCTTTTTAAAAGGGAATTATTTATTTGTTTATTTATTTATGGCTGTGTTGGGTCTTCATTGCTGCACGTGGGCTTTCTCTAGTTGCAGTGAGTGGGAGCTACTCTTTTTTCTGGGGGGGTCTACTCTTTATTGCAGTACGTGGGCTTCTCATTGCAGTGCCTTCTCTTGTTGCAGAGCACAGACTCTAGGGCTTCAGTAGTTGTGGCGCACGGGCTCTAGAGCACAGGCTTAGTAGTTGTGGCGCACAGGCTTAGTTGCTCCACAGCATGTGGGATCTTCCTGGACCAGGGCTCGAACCCGTGTCCCCTGCATTGGCAGGCAGATTCTTAAACACTGCACCACCAGGGAAGCCCTAGGTTGAATCTTATGAATGCCATTTTTGTAGGTGAAATATGGTCAATTTTCACAGATCACCACCTTTTGGGACATAAATTTCCTGACGATCAATCACACCAGTAATCAAATATAGTTTCAAAACCATTCGAAGTTCTAGGCCATCTGTGCCATAGCTGCCCAATCTTGAATTGGTAATACCTCCTCCATAACCATTAATTTTGAAATATTAAGTTGAATTTTGTTGTAGAATGAATTTGGTGGCTTCTTACTTTGGAACAGAGAGTATTATAAAGTTGGCATTTATTCCACAGTCTAGAAACCTCTTGGATGTTCTAAAAAAAACACAACTGTTCACATTTTGGTAATAATTATACCCAAGAAGATCAGTGCACATTATAAAAAACATCACTGCTTGCTATACAGGCAATTCCCATTACAGAAAAGTCTGACACTGTCTAAATGCTGAAGACTACTACTGATTACCTGAATTTGAAAAGATTTTATTAACTTGAATCACATGGGTCATACACTGCCACTACCACTATCTTAATATGGTAAATCTTCTCTGCTCCAAAATGCTAATGATGCAGATTATTAGCTGTGCTTGGATGTAAATGAAAAACCAGAAGCTACTGCCCAATATTTTCCATACCAAAAAATAGAAAAACTGAACTTTGATTCAAAGTTGTGGCCACAATTTTAGAACTTGTAATCACTAAACTGTCTCATCTCAGCAGCAAGGATTCACACCACTCCTGGCTACCAAAGCCAGTGACTGACCTCTCCTGTCAGTCCCAACTGTAATACAAATGCATGTGTTAAAGACCTTTTGGTTTGAAGAAACATTCAATCAGAAAAAAAATAGCAAAGATAATGAATTAGGAGTCTAATGCATAGTTTTAGAATTCTTTTAAATGTATATTTTAAAAGAAACCCAAGTGCATTATACTCAGAAACAAAGTTGTATAATATCAAAATAGCCACATGGGGTATGTATACATACAAACACATTACCTATTTAACACCTGATTTTCTGTTTCTAATTCTTCTCTCTTTGCCTCCAAGACTTCTACCTTTTCCTGCATTCTCTTCAACTTGTTTTCATGGAGAGATTTTCTCTAGAAAAAGAGAAACAATTAATATGAGCAAGTATGGTAATACATACTCTCCTACTTGAACAAAGCTATATAGTGAATATTTTACTCACCAAAAAAATTTTACTTAGAGATGAGTATTTTCAGGGAATACTAGGAGCAAAAATTAGTAGATATGATGCTTACTAAAAATTTTAAAGATAATAAAACACAGATCTACCTCATATCCTCAACGTGACAAACAGAACCATTATAAATGTCAAACCAGAAAATTGGTATCAATAAGGAAATTGTGCAAATAAGAAATCTAGGAAGGGAAGGAGTCAAATTTTACTAATGAGTTTACCTGTCACCTCATAATCATGACTGTTCATTTTCCCAGAAGATTATCATGGGTTTAAAACAACTATAAATTTAAAATTTAAAAGCATGTTTGCAACTGATAAATTGCTACCAAAGTAGTAAATTAAAGGATCAGACAGATAAGATTGATTATGGATGCATCTCAGTTTGAAAGCATGCCTTTCTAAATATTAAAAAGAAAAAAATTTAAACTTCACAAAGGGAAAATTTTCTAATATGGAAAAATCTATGTATAATGCAAAAGTAGTAAATGAAAAAAGGTAACACTTTTTCAGTTTTATAAACAGGTCGTTTTTATTTTTTTTTACAGAAAAACACCTATAAATGTTGACAATCACTTAGTAGCTCCAGACCTTTTAGATTTTTGGTTTCTAACTCTTTACCTAAGTATAACAGGCTTACAGAAAAATGCACATAATGTAAATGTAAAGCAAAATGTAAAACCACGAAGCAAATGCTGGTGTTGTTACCTCACAGGTCAAGAGCACTGCCGTACCAAAAGGGCCCCTACCCTTCCCTCCTTTCAATCTCTACCCCCTCTGTCCTCTGAAAAGGTAACCAACTAATTTACTTCTAAAGCTGTAGTTTTGCGTATTTTTGAACTTCATACAAATGGAGTCACAGTGCACATTCTTTTAAAGATGGCTTTTTTCTTTCACTCAATACTGCGAGATTTATTCATGTTACTGCTTACAGGTATAGCTCATTCATCGCCTACCCTGGCCCAGGAACCACCCTTCTGTCCTTTATTAGCACAGGTATGTATATATTTACAGGTGACTCAGGACTCTGTCTATTCATTCACCTACCCACATCAAAGAAATCATACACTATATACACTTCTGTTTCTGGATTTTTTGGTTGTTGTTCAACATTTTATCCCTATGACTAAGCCATGTTATTGCATGTCACAGTTCCTCTCTACTGTTATGCTGTTATCCATTTTACAAACACACTATATTTTATCCCTTCTCCTACTGATAAGAATTTGAATTGTTTTCTACTTTGAAGCTACTATGAATCAAGTTTTATGAACATTCCTGAATATGCTTTTGGTAGATATATGTCCTCATTTCTCTTTGAGTATATACCCAGGAATGAGTCATACAGTATACGTATGTTTTATCTTTAGTAAAAACTGTCAGTTTTCTAAAGTGGTTCTAACTAATTACTAATTACATGCCCACCAGCAATATGCAACAGTTCTAATTGCTCTACATCCTTACCAACACTTGGTGTGGTCGGTCTTTTAAATTTTTAGCTACTCTGGTGGAACAGAATAATATGTCACCGTAGCTTTAATGTGCATCTTCCTGTTAGCTAATGAGGGTGATTACCTTTTCTTATGCATACTGAACATCTGGATATCCTTTTTTTGTGAAGTGCTTGTCTTAGTCTTTTGCCTGATTAAAAAAAATTTTTTTTGAGTAATCTGTTTCTTATTTGTAGGAGTTCTTTATATATTCAGAATACGAATCCTTTGTCAGATATTTGTGTTGCAGATTGACCTTCTCTCAGTGTGTGGTAACATATTTTCCCATAAGAGTGTCCTGTTATAAAAAGAAGTCCTTAATTGTAATAAAATCCAAATTATCAACCATATCTTTTACAGTTAGTGCTTTTTATGTCCTGTTTAAAAAATCTTATCCCAAGATCTTAAGATTTTCTCCCCAAGTTTTTTTCTAGCAGCTTTATTTTTTTACTTGTCACATTTGGGTCTGCGGTTCATTTTTATCTAATTAGGTTGGGTTAATGATAACCAATTGACTCCACAACATTAAAGGACCATCCTTTCCCTATTGAAAGGCAGTGGTACTTTGTGGTAAGTCAGGTGTTCATATACTATTCCTGGACTGTATTCTGTTCCATTTGTCTGTCTATCCTTATGCCGATACCACACTGTTTTAATGACTGTAGCTTAAAGTAAATCTTGATATCTAGTAGTGTTAAGTCCTCCAGCTTTGTTGTTTTTCTTCAAGATTGCCTTGGTTGTTCTAGTCCTTTGTACTTTCATATGAATTTTAGAATCTACTTTCCAATTTCCACAAGGAAAACTAATGAAATTTTGATTAGGATTGCATTCAATCTACAGATCAGTTTGGGAAGAACTGACATCTTAATAATATTGAGTCTTTCAAATCAAGTGTGGTATAGTTTCCCTTTATCTAGGTCTTCTTTAGTTTTTCTTAGCAATATTTACCTATCTTTTATTAGATTTGTTCCTAAATATTTTATATTTTTTATGCTAATGTAAATGGTATATATTTTATTTTCTAATTGTGTATGTAAAGAAAGAACTGATCATCACAGAAATGCAAGTCAAAACCACAATGAGATATTATCACCTTACAACTGTCAGAATGGCTATTCTCAAAAAGACAAGAAACAACAAGTGTTGGTGAGAATGTGGAGAAAAGGGAACTCTCACGCACTGTTGGTGGGAATGTAAGTTTATGCAGCCACTATGGAAAATAACACGAAGGTTCCTCAAAAAATTAAAAATAGAACTACCAGCAATTCCACTTCTGGGTATTTAGTGAAAAAAAAGAAAAACACTAACTTGAAAAGGCATATGCACCCCCCATGTTCATCGCAGCAGTATTTACAACAGCCAAGACATGGAAGCTAAGACATGTCCATCAATGGATAAATGGATAAAGAAGATGAGATATACACACTGGAATATTATTCAGCCATAAAAGAGAAGAAAATCTTGCCATTTGTGACAACATGGATGGACCTTAAGGGCATTTTGCTAAGTGAAATAAACCAGACTGAGAAAGAAAAAATACCACATAATCTCACTTACATGTGGAATCTTTAAATAAAATAAGCTCAAACATACAGAGAACAGACTGGCAGTTGCCAGAGGCAGGGGCTGGGGGATGGGTGAAATGGGTGAAGGAGGTCAGAAGGTACAAACTTCCAGTTATAAAATAAATAAGTTCTGTGGATGTAAAGTACAGCATAGTGACTATAGTTAATGATACGCATTGCAATATTTGAAAGTTACTGAGCGATATCTTAAAAGTTCTCATTACAAGAAAAAAAATTCTGTAGCTATATATGGTGATGGATGTTAACTAGACTTATTGTGGTAATCATTTTGCAATATATATATATAAATACCAAATTTTCTCTATGGAAGGTTTTAAATCAAGGAGTCCATTTCCCTAATGGATACAGGACTATTTAGATTTCCTAATTCTTCTTGTATTAGTTTTGTTGAGATGTTCAAGGAATTTGTTCATTTCATCAAAATTGCATAATTAACACAGTTGTTCTTATAATAGTCTTTTTGTTTTAATATCTATAAGATGTATAGTGATACCCCTTTTTCATTCATTATATTGTCCATTGTGTTTATTCATCTACCTACCTACCTACTTTATGAGGAGTTTGGGGAGAAGCCATTTTATCAATCTTTTCAGATTGATCAGCTCTTGGCAAGTTAAAATTTTCTCTGTTGTATAACCTCTGCTTCATTGACTTCTGCTCATGCCTTGCGGAGGCAGTGAGGATGCTGTTAAATCTATACACAGAGTTCATAATTCAGTTACTGTGTTTTTTAGTTCTAAGCCTGCCATTTAAAAAAATGTTTTCTAGTTTACTGGTCAATTCTCAAGCATTTCTTTTATTTCTGAGCATCTACAACACGGTAATTTTAAATTCTGTATCTGATAACTCCATTACCTGGATCCCCTATGGGGGGTTTCTTTATATTGATTGTTACTTCTCTTGATTTTCAATGTTATTTCCTCATGCAGCTATTTTTAAAATTATTATTATCAATAGAAATTTGTTAAAATTGATAAACCAATACTGATACATTATTATCAACTAAAGTCCAGTTTACATTGTCACTCTTTGTGTTGTTCAGTTCTATGGTTTTGTCAAATGCATACTGTCCTCTACGCACTATTGCGGTATCATACAGAATAGTTTCACTGCCCTAAAAATTCCCTGTGCTCTACCTATTCATCCCTACTTCCTACCCCACAAACTGTCAATCACTGATTTTTTTTCTGTCTCCATAGTTTTGCCTTTTCCAGAATGTCATATATTTGAAATCTTACAGTATATAGTCTTTTCAGACTGGCTTTTTTCATTTAGCAATATGCATTTAAGGTTCTTCCATGTCTTTGCATGGCTTAATAGCTCATTTCTTTTTGTCACTGGATAATATTCTCTTGTATGGATACAGCAAAGTTTTTTAACCTTCACCTACTGAAGGACATATTGCTTGCTTCCAACTTTTGGCAATAATGAATAAAGCTGATACAAACGTTTGTGTGCAGTTTTTGTGTGTGTGTGAACATACATTTTCAACTCTTCTGAATGAATACCTAGGAGCATGACTGCTAGACTGTATGGCCAGACTATGTTTTAACTTTATAAGAATCTGCCGAAGTGTCTTCCAAAATGGCTGTACCATTTTACAATCCCACCAGCAATAAATGAAAGTTTCTATTGTTCCATATCCTTACCAGCATTTGGTTCTGTCAGTGTTTTGGATTTTAGCCATTTTAATGGATGTGCAGTAGTATCTCTGTTTATTTTTTATTTAGAGCTAGACACTACATTTTAAAAACTGAGGAAATAACTGAAGCCTACAATGCTAGTTTCCCTTAAAGCAGATTTACATTTGTTTCTTGCAGGCAGCTAGGAACACTAACAACAGGGGTTAATTTAATCTAATTTTAAGGACAGATTATCTGAAGCTGTGCTTCAATACTTGCAAGGGCCAGGCTATTTGCGGTTAGTTCACTCTTAGTCCAAGGGCATACCCCTTCATGGTCTCAACCCACAGCACTAGTAGACTCAGACCTGAGACCCTCTCTCTCCGATTCTGAACTCCAATTTTTGGTCCCCAAGCCCTACGAGGTTGTCAAAAGCTTTGCTTCACTTCTCAGCCTCTCAAGCTGTCTCTTCCAGAACTGGCAGCTTCCTCTAAGGGAAAAGCAGCCCCAAATGCTGAGCTCACCTCTCCAGGTTTCCCATCTCTCCAGGATCTTGGCCTCTTAATTCTTCACTGCCCTTCATGGAGATATTTTTAAAAATATTTTGTCTGATTCTTCTAGTTCTCATGTGGAGAGCTGATCCACATATTTCCTAGTCTGTCATTATCAAAAGCATATGCTCCTTTTAGGTATTTTAGTTCAACTAACAGCAGAGACATTTTAAAGATGGAAATGCTTAATACTTCATTATTATATGATTATATAAACCTGCAATCTTAAAATCTAGTTCTATTTCTCCATTTGTGCTGCTCATTTAAATTGTAAAATACCAATTTTTTCACTATCATCTTCAAATCTTAAGCATGTATATTTATACACACACACAGAGTGCACACTTAACTGGGCCCTATATTAACCATAGTTAATACAAAATACAGGGATTTCTGAAGGGAATTCCAGTCATAAATACAAAATCTTGAGAAAAGGCTTTTTTAGAAAGGATAAGAAATGAATTAAGAAGAATCTGTAATTCTATAGGAATGTGGATTCCCCTGATGGTTCTCCAGCAGGGGAACTGATGGGTGAAAGCATTGTTTTGAAAAGATTAATATGGTATCAGTGCATAGGATGGACTCTGAAGTTTGCCTCTTAAGAGGCAAATCTGGAGATAAGCTTCCTGAAGACAGGGTTCAGGACAATGTTGTCCCCATCCTCATCACTGTAAAAACAACTAGCCATTTACTGAGCACTACTCTTGGCCATGAACTGAGTTAGAATGCAGCAAAAGAACTGGATAGCTGGTTGACTAGTAGACCCAATGAATGCCTTAGACCCTAACATTATAATCATTTCTTTGCAGCACCCTCATTATCTTGACCCAAGCCTCCTTCTTCTTCTAACACACACACACACACACACACACACACACACACACACATGCGCACGCGCTGACCGGTCTCACCTTAAATTAACCAGCACTAACTTCAAATGGGCCCCCCTATTGGTACCTGGAAATCCTACTAATTTCCCTAATCCAATCACTCTCCCAAACTCTTACATTCTTTCACAACTTCTTGTCTCTTCTCAAATCTGTTAGACCTCCACTCTTCACAGTCTGAGCTGGTGACCCAGATTCTTTTTTGCATTGAGAAAATAGCAGCAATCAGTACAGAATTTCCACTACATCCATGAATTTATCAGGAACTTGCAATCATATATTTTGTCTTTTTTCCAGGTACAATAGATACATTGTGTTTCTATCCCTTCCCTCTCTGAATTGAATCTAATGCCCTTCTGCCTACTAAAAGATATCATCCCTTCATTTGCCCCCTCTTTCTCCTGCATCATCAATTTTCCCCTTACTACTGAATCATCCTATAATTTCTCCCTTCTTAAAGGAAGCCTTTGCTCCCACAATGCTAGCTATTGACC